>NC_053028.1:431326347-431642089 GCF_003073215.2 Triticum urartu | reverse complement strand
AGGCTTTTGACCTAAGTTGGTCTATGCCCATGGGTCAAAGTAGTTCGCTCCGGAGCCCTGAGGGGGATCTTGGGGGTTCCACTTGTTAGCGAGCTCCTGTGGATCCCACTGATAAATAGACTCCTGTTATGGATCAAGTGATGGCTCTGGCTCAGGAGGTGGGGATCGTATCCCCTCCCAATATGCATGAATGTCCGCGGGCAAAACAATGTACCTGGCCGAATGCATATCGAACAAAACAGGTGCATGCAAGGTAATGATCTGAATATTATTCTCGCTAAATACCAGGTTATAAATAATTTTCTTTTCCTCATCATGTCGAATAAACTTATGTGCTACCATGCTGTCATAATCTAAATGTATAGTGGGTAGCAATTTCTCTTATTTTTCATAGTGCTTAATGGGTATCTTAAAGTGTTTAGCAAGGCGGGAGGCGAAGATGCCTCTGAAAATAGGACTCTTTACACGGTTCATACTCAACCGTCTAGCAACCATAGCACCCAAACTGTAAGTTCTATCTCTACGTAAAGCATGGCGCAAAATAGTGAGGTCAGGGGCACTAAGGCCTCCACTCTCTCCACGACCAATTAAACATCTTCTAGCAAATAATGGGTAATAGCGTATAGCAGGATGATGAATACTGGACACTCTCGCTCTAGACACTCCTCTACCTTCCCCCACGGTGATTTCATGAATAAGGCCTTCCACATCTCAAGGACGTGGCTCCTCGACGCTACCTTCATAAGGTAATTTGCAAAGCACACAAAAATCATAAAGCATCATCTCTTTGTACTCATCATATAAGTGAAAGTCTACCATGGGTGGTGATTTCCTAGCATGGAAGTGAAAATTTTGCACGAAAGTATTAGTGAGTAAGAGATAACGATTGCACTGGTTGAGGAGGAAGTCGGCGATGCCTGCATTCCCAGCCAAATAATAGAAGTCATAATAAATCCCGGTCGCTTGTAAGAATGCATCACATGGCCATTCGCTTGGCCAAATTTCCGCGGCAGGAGGAAGGTTATACTTGGCCTTTTCCTTTTCCTTAGAACTTCGGCTCAAGGAGCCTCTCAATAATCTCTTCAACATTTTCTTCCTCTCAAAATTTCTGAAATTTTTAGTGCCTCAAAATAAAAGTGAACTAAACTCTGCAAGATTGATAACAACTACTCCTACATGTGCCTAGAGGCCATTTCATGCATCAAAACTACTTTGGACTATATAAATTTGACATGCAAGCTCAAGAACAGGGTCACCAAAGCAGCCAAAATTTGCAATGAATAAAGCACTAGAACAAAAACTAATTGGACCATTGGAGGAGTCACATACCGAAGAACGATCCCCCAAAGCAGTTTTGTGAATGGAGCTTTGAGCAAGGAGATAAAAAATGGCAGCAAGATGAGGAAGACCATGGGTTTGAGCTATGGAGTGATCTTTTCTGGAGGAAGAGGAAGAGGATGGGTGCTGGAATAAGTGGAGGGGGGCCCATGGGGCCCACAAGGTCAGGGGCGTGCCCTCCACCCTTGTGGCCGGCTGGTGAGGCCCCCTGGTGTGTTCTTTGCACTAGAAATTATAAAAAATCTAAAAAAATCATACCCAATTTTTAGGGCATTTGGAGAACTTTTATTTTCGAGACAATTTTTTATTGCATGGATAATTCAGAAAACAAACAGAAAATAATATTTTTGCTTTATTTAATGTAATTAACAGAAAGTAAAAGATGGGTACAGAGAGTTGTGCCTTCTAAATTCATCTATCTCATACTCATCAAAAGGAATCCGTTAACAAGGTTAATCAAGTCTTATTAACAAACTTCTTCTGAATAATATGAAACCGGAGAATTTTCGAATAACACTAGGTTACCTCTACGGGGATATGCATGTCCCTAGCAATAAGAATATCATATTTGTTTTTGACAATAGGAAGAGGGAATTCAAAATCTCCAATAGTAATAGTTGAAAATTTTCCAATAGCATTGATACTATGAACTTGAGGTTGTTTCTTCTGAAAGTGTACCGTATGCTCAATACCATTAACATAAAAAGTGGCATTGCCTTTGTTGCAATCAATAACAACCCCTGCAGTATTCAAAAAGTATCTACCAAGGATGATCGACATACTGTCATCCTTAGGAATATCAAGAATAAGAAAGTCTGTTAAGATAGTAACGTTTGCAACCACCACACGCACATCCTCACAAATACCGATGGGTATAGTAATTGATTTATCAGCCATTTGCAAAGAAATTTTAGTAGGTGTCAACTTATTCAAATCAAGTCTACGATACAAAGAGAAATGCATAACACTAACACCGACTCCAAGATCACATAAAGCAGTTCTAACATAGTTTCTTTTAATGGAGCATGGTATAGTTGGTACTCCTAGATCTCCAAGTTTCTTTGGTATTCCACCCTTAAAAGTATAATTAGCAAGCATGGTGGAAATCTCAGCTTCTGGTATCTTTCTATTATTAGTAACAATTTCTTTCAGGTATTTAGCATAAGGAGGCATTTTAAGCATATCAGTCAAACGCATACGCAAAAAGATAGGTCTAATCATTTCAGCGAAGCGTTCAAAATCCCCATCATCCTTTTTCTTGGATGGCTTAGGAGGAAAGGGCATGTGTCGGTGTCAAAACTGGCGGATCTCGGGAAGGGGGTCCCAAACTGTGCGTCTAAGGCGGATGGTAACAGGAGGCAGGGGACACGATGTTTTACCCAGGTTTGGGCCCTCTTGATGGAGGTAAAACCCTACGTCCTGCTTGATTATTCTTGATAATATGGGTATTACAAGAGTTGATCTACCACGAGATCGGAGAGGCTAAACCCTAGAAGCTAACCTATGGTATGATTTTATGTTGTCCTACGGACTAAAACCCTACGGTTTATATAGACACCGGAAGGGGCTAGGGTTACACAAGATCGGTTACAAAGGAGGAGATATACATATCTGTATCGCCTAGCTCGCCTTCCACGCCAAGTAGAGTCCCATCCGGACACGAGACGAAGTCTTCAATCTCGTATCTTCATAGTCCAATAGTCCGGCCAAAGGATATAGTCCGGCTGTCCGGAGACCCCCTAATCCAGGACTCCCTCAGTAGCCCCTGAACCAGGCTTCAATGACGATGAGTCCGGCGCGCAGTGTTGTCTTCGGCATTGCAAGGCGGGTTCCTCCTCCGAATACACCACAGAAGAGTTTGAATACAAGGATAGTGTCCGACCCTGCAAAATAAGTTCCACATACCACCGTAGAGAGAATAATATTACCACAAATCTAATCTGCTGACATGTTTTGGCAGCATGACATCACGCCACGGCCCGGTAATTATTTGAACCGTTTTTCTTTAACCAGCCCCGCACATAACACGAGGTGATTTCTTGACACGTCTTGTCAAAGCAGAGATCGTGTTCCCCTTATTACAGGATTCTCATCAATACGAACATGGGTAACCCAACCGTGCCTAGGACTCCTAGATTTTAGGCAAGTCCCAAACGGCCACAAGGAGGGCGCTTGATAGTCACCCTCTTTATAAAGGGACCAGGCTGTTTACTTTTTTCCCTCCCATGCTCAATCGAGTCCCTCCCCCGCCTTGAGTTCTAACACCCAAAGCCAAGGTCAGGCGCTTCGGACCTTCAATCATGTCCGGATCCAGCCTTCAAGGCCGGTGGATGTCTTCCTCCGTCACAGAGGAGGACATCAAGAAGTCGAGGGAGGCCAGATATCTGACCGCCGAAATTTCGCATAGGCTGCCCACCCGAGGGCAGGTCGTCCCTACTCCCGAACCCAACGAGAGCGTTGTGTTTGTCTCCCACTTCCTCCGAGGACTAGGCCTCGCTCTGGATCCCTTTGTTAGGGGTCTCATGTTCTATTACGGGCTGGATTTTCATGATCTGGCCCCGGATTCCCTTCTTCACATCTCGTCATTTATTGTCGTGTGTGAGGCCTTCCTCTGCATTACCCCTCACTTCGGCCTGTGGCTCAAGAACTTCGATGTGAAGCCGAAGATGGTCGAGGGGCAGTAGGCAGCGTGCGGAGGTTCTCTAATAAGCAAAATTGCTAACACTCCATGGCCAAAGGGTTCCTTTCTAGAGGTGTCTGGATCGTGGCAACGGGAGTGGTTCTACGTCACAGCTCCCAGAAGTGCCAATTGGGTAGCTGCCCCCGCCTTTCGCTCGGGCCCTCCACCACAACTGATGTCATGGATCAGTATGGGGCTGAGCTGGGGTCCAGCCAAGGACGTGCCCATACTGCAGAGCCGTATCCGAGATCTCTTCGAGGGAGATTTTAGTCTGGTTATGGTAATGCAAGTCATGCTGGTTCATCGAGTCCAGCCTTGCAGACACCGGCCCCTACGCATGTGAGAATTCAACCCAGAAGGACCACGCACTATTCAGAATTTCCTCGGCATGACGCACGAGGAGATGTACAAATCGTTCTTCGGACCCCAAATAGAGTGTCCGAACACTATCGAGGACGTGGGCCTGAGTAGCAATCGCACCGCTGCCAAGTAAGTAATCCCATGGCCGAACACACCGTCCTTTTATTTATCATGACATCATTCTGAAGAATCGCTCTTTGACCAGGACTGGATAACAAAGGCGAAGATGATCCGGTGTTCGGCCCCCCTTCCTGAAGGCTTCGACAATCCGGTGCTGGAAAAGATGCTCGAGCCAACACCTTGTCCGGTGCCCTCAAAGGAAGACGAAGGGAGGAATAAAGAGGGCGAAAGCGGGCCTCCATCGCTACCTATTCCGGCCGAGGGAATGAGCGCCTCCGTGAGGGAGGATAACCGAGGGGAAGAATCTGACATTCTCTCTCCCCGGGGAAGGAAGAGGACTACCTCCGAAGATCCGGAAATCAAGGTTTCCAAACTGGAGAAGAAATCTCAGCCAGAGGGTCGTGCCTCGGAGGGTGTTCTTGCCGCACAATGTCCGCGCGGAGATCAGCCCTCTAACGAGCTGTAAGTAATCAAAAGGTATTTAATAGTGAAGATATCCTACCTTACTTCTGAGGAAAATAACCGAAGTATTTATCTTGCAGTTCGGATCTTAGCCCTTCTCAGCTGAGCTCGTCTTCGGGGGATCTTCTTCCGAAGATGATGGAGAGCAAAACGCCTCCCCCTGCCACACCGCCTTACGAAGCAGGCGACCCTGAGGTGTCATCGCGGAGGGATTCTCTTGATCTGGCAAGGCCAGAAGGTAATCCTATGGCCACCTGAAGTCCTCAGTATCCGGCTCTCGAAGAGAGCAATAAAAAGAGTCCGACCTCGTTTGGTGCGCGGTCGGATGTACGAAGGGATCTGCTGGAGAAGGCGGTTATCTCAGAAGAGCACCGCACATTGATGGGTACGGTGATTGAAAGGATTTCGTCCGCCGAAAGAAGGCTGCATGAAGCCTTTATGAGTCTACTGACGGGTTTTGAGGTATGTGAAATGATGTATATTTTTGAAAGTACCGCACATTTTTGGATGTGCCCTATGTAGATAGTAGCCCCTGAGACTCTGGTTGTCGTCGAAAACAGTGGCAAACAGAGGATCATAGTCCCAGGCAATAACCAGACTGCCTTTATGTGCAGGTGGCGGAGGCTCCGGTGGCTAACCGGACTGATGGGTATGCCGAACTAAAGCGGCAACTGGATGCGGCAGATGCCGACATCGTGCTTGTCAATGAGCGGCTTGACGAGGCACAGGGTTAGTGGCCTTTCTGGTGATCGTCACATAATAAGAGCAGCATGATGCCAGTATCTTTAATATGTTGTGACTGCAGATGGAGCGGCCACCGTGGAGACCCTTCGGGCGGAGCTTGCCCGAGCCAAGGAGCAAGCAAGGAGTAGCAATGCAGCTGCTTTGCAAGCGGCCGAGGAGTTAAGGGCCGAACAGGCCGCACATTGCGAGAGCAAAGAGAAAATGGCCAAGATGGCTGTAAAGTTAAAAGATACTGCCGACCGTTGCCAGCTTCTTGAAGAAGAAAACCGGGCGAAGGCGACGTACCTGGAAAAGGCCACGATGGTGACCAAAGATACCCGCTCTGCGATGAGAGCGAAAAAGGAGGAGCTGCGTCAAGCCAGGGATATCGCGGCTAGGAAACCCTTTATGCTGTGGAGGGAGTTTGGAGATCCTCGGTATGCCCCTCTGGACCGGCTGTGGAGTTTGGCGGACGCATATCTGGACTTGGCGGCGAGTGCTATAGATGCGGCCGAATACTTCCGAGATCAAACAGATCATGAAGTGGACAAGCTATTCTGGTCACAATTTAACGTTCCAGAGCGTCCGCTTCCATTAATTGGTCGGCTTGCCGAATGGGCCGAGCTGAATAGATTATCCGGACTCGCCATGAGGTCTGTTGTGGATCATCTGTGGTCAGAAAGGCCAAAGCCGAACAACTATTTTAGTTTGGTGCAGTAGTCCCTTGGTGCGGTGCCGCGCATTAATGCGATGAAGAGGTCGGCGTGCATAGAAGGCTCGCGGATGGCCCTTGCCCGTGTCAAAAAATACTGGGCGGATATGGATGCCACCACTGTTGCGGTGCAGGGTTCGGCCATAGGCCGAGTGGCTGCCGAGCACTATTTTGAAGAAGTTCTTGAAGGCGCTCGTTCGATAGAGGCCCAGTGCTCGAAGAATATTATGTTTCAGTGACATGTATTCGCATTGTAAAAACAATGTTTTATTAAGTTTATCAAGGCTATATTTATACTTTTGCCCGAAAGTATTATTATGCCTCATGTGCGGCCGTTTATGTATATATGTATATAACCTGAAAGATTGCAGTCGTTGGCTTCATCCCCCACGCATATAATGCGGGGGTGTTCGCAGAAGACGCATGTTCACACTTGACGCAACATCTTGGTCCATTAAGGAGGTCATAGCGTAGCGAACTAGGCAACCGGACTATAATGCTTTAACACTTTCACTTAGCCAGAGGAGTTGGACAGTGGGGCTACTATATAGCCCCTGGTGGCTCTGCACTCATCCGAATTCGGGGTGCGTACATGCCTGGCCGGGAAACAGCCCTTCGTTAAGGCGGAGGAATCCCGAAGATTCCGATAGTTCATCGAGTGGTTGACCAGTCTCATGCTATATCATGGCAGTCAGTTTTCGGCTTTCTCTACTGAGGTGCTCGTCCGGATGAACCAGGGCACAATCGCAGTAGTTCTCCTAGTGCCGCCTTAGCCGATAGAGCAGAACGTAAGGCCGCAAAACATAGGAGCCAGGCAAACCCAACATTTTAACAAAGACATGATTCGGAGCTGATGCATATAAGGCCAAACTCGCGACGCCGAACACTCCCTAAGGTATTCGGTCTTTATGTTGTAAACCAGGCCTAAACAGTGCCCTTTGTAATAAGACCCTAGTGTCCAGGTACGTGCAATATTCTGACGTGGCCACATTCCAATACGTCAGCATCCTTCTCAATTGTACGGAGAATCCGAGGGATGTGTATCAACAAGATACAGTAAAAAAGGTTTAGCAGGGTCTTAATCTAAAAAGAATCCTTGGAACGGGTCCCTGCTGCACGTCTGCGCCTGTGTCTCTGTTGTGCCGTATACTGGACGGGTGTAGCACGATGGTCATCTGAAAAAGAGACAAACTTAATCGAAAAATTGTCGTGCAAAAGGTAAGTTATGCTAAATAAACAATGTGAGTAAAGTTTAGCATGATTGTCACTTGTGCATGCGCGTTGAGCCCCTTGTATTGTAATAGGGGTATAGCCATAAAACTTGTATCAATTACATATGGCAGTACCGGACTCGTCCAACCGTGTCCGTGGTCGTAACGACCTGTCAGATGCTTTAGTTGGTGAGGCCGTTTAGTGTGCGGCTGTCAAGGCAGCCGCACGGTCTTCCGCGCGCAAGGAGCGCTCAATATTTCCATTTACTGTAATGATGCCACGTAGACCGGGCATCTTAAGCATGAGGGAAGCGTAATGCGGTATTGCGCTAAAGCGAGCGAAAGCTTCATGTCCGAGTAGTGCTTGATAGCCACTTTGGAACGGAGCGATGTGGAACGTTAAATTTTCGCTATGGAAGTTATTGGGAAAGCCGAATATAACCTCTAGTAGCAGGGAGCCCGTGCAATGGGCCTCTAGGCCTGGCGTTACTCCTTTAAAGGTAGTATTGATGCGGCTAATTTTTGTTGGGTCTATCCCCATTTGCAGACTGTGTCCTGATATATCAGGTTTAGACTGCTGCCACCGTCCATCAGGACTCGTGTGAAGTGGTATCCGTCAATTACTGGGTCTAATACCAAGGCAGCCCATCCTGCACGCCGGATACTTGCCGAGTTGTAACACCCCGGATGTAATTTTCCCTATTTGTACTCCAATTCTTGCCGTTTCCGGAGTTAAGTTATATTTATTTCCTCAGGTTCGGGTTTTGTCTCCGTGTGTTGTTGACGTTGTCATGCATCTCATATCATGTCCTCATGTGCATTGCATTTGCATACGTGTTCATCTCTTGCATTCGAGCATTTTCCTCGTTGTCCGTTTTGCATTCCGGCGCTTCGTTCTCCTCCGGTGGTCTTTTCTAGCTTTGTTTCATGTGTGGGGATTAAGCATTTCTGGATTGTACCGAGACTTGCCAAGCGGCCTTGGTTTACTACCGGTAGACCGCCTGTCAAGTTTCGTACCATTTGGACTTCGTTTGATACTCCAACAGTTAACCGAGGGACCGAAAAGGCCTCGTGTGTGTTGCAGCCCAACACCCCTCTAATTTGGCCCAAAACCCACCTAACTCTGCTCCATCATCTAGAGCGTTCGATCACGATCGCGTGGCCGAAAACCGCACCTCATTTGGACTCTCCTAGCTCCCTCTATGCCTATTTAAACACCCCCCGAAATCCGGGTCTTCTTCTCCCCGAAACCCTAAATCCGCTCGCACCGCGCCGGACACGTCCGTTTTCCACCGGACGAATCCCGCCGCCGCCGCCAGCCACTCCACGCCCGCCATGTGTCCGCCGCCGCCGCCTCCCACCGCCGGCCGCGGGAACCCGGAGCCGGCCCTCCCGACCCATCTCCGCACCGCCGCCCGCGCCCTCTCCTCCACGGCGTCGCGCCCGCGCTCGCCGCCATCCGCCGCCGCCCCGCCGCTGCCGCATCACCGCCGCAGCTCGCCGCGCCGCCCCGGCAGCTCGCCCGCGCCGCGCCGCTGCCCCGTCGCTGCCGCATCGCCGCCGGCCGCCGCCGCCAGATCCGGCCCGGATCCGGCCGGATCCGGCTCTCCCTCGCCTCCCCGCCAGTTTTGCGACCTCGCCGGACCTGTCGCCGCCTCGCCGGAGTTCTCAGTTCGCGTGCCGTGAACAGTAAACCCTAGATCTCGGGGTGATTTTTCTACTAAGTCCCGAAATTCTCAGTCCATATGCTCCTGTTCAAGGCCCCGTAACTTTGCATCCGTAGCTCGGATTCATGCATATAGCATATCAAAATGTTCATCTCAGAGAGTACATCATTTCATTCCATTGCATCATTTTCATTTGAGCTCATTTTGATGCCCGAAATACTGTTAGAAGAGGGCTACTTGAGTTAATTGTCAGATCCGCTACTCCGTTTAGCACTTTGTCATTTTTGCCATGATTAATGTGTGCATGATATGCGCATGAGTTCTACATATATTTTGTTAAGGGTTTTGTCATCTCTCCATAGGTGCAACCCATGTATTTTTAGGATGTGTGTGGTGACTAGTGCAAGCTTGCAAAGTGGTGCAGTTGCTAAATCTGTTTTCAGGGACTTAGTGATTTCACTAAGTCCTGGGGCTGTTTATCTCATGATGCCATATGTTCTTGTTGTTTCCTAGTGATCTGTGCCTCTTTTGAGGATGATTAGTAAGGGAGTTTTGTTAATCTTGTAGTTCTCTATCCATCCATGGCTTTGTTTGAAATTATGGAGCACCCTATCTTGAGTCAATCGAGCTCTACTTTTGCTACTTTGTGAATCTGGGCAGATTGTCAACTTGTTTGCAATTTTGTCGGTGATGTTGTAGTTGATCCGTGCATGCTATGCCATTGTTCTTGCCATGTATAACTTGCATTTTGTGCCTTCTTAAGGAATGTATGCTTGTATTTACATGACTTGCACCGTGGTGAGTGCATCGTGCTCGTAAACATGCCTTCGTGAGTTATGTTTCAGCATGTCCCAGTTTTCACTAAGTCTGAAAACTGATTATGTTTTTTTGCTATGTTCGTGTGCTTGTTAGTATATTTTGTGATCCCTTTTGGCTCAAGGTCACTAAGGGACTTTTGTTAATCTTGTTGAGTAGCTCCATGCCATGTCTTTCTTTGTCATGTTCAGGTCCTGTAGCATGTTATATTGTTGCTCCGAAGAGGGCTATATGATCTGAAATTCCAGACAAGTGTTAATTTCACCAAGTCTGAGATCTGTTTGCCATTTGCATTTTTGCCATGCTTGTTTGTACCCGTTAATTGATGAATTGGCCATAGCTCAGTGCTAGACTTTTGTTAAGCATCTTGTGTGCATCCCTGCCATGTATTTTGTTGTCATGTTTGGGTGCTGTAGCATGTTCATTTCATTGCATTTAGATGCTTACTTGCTGTAAATCGCAGACCGGTGTCATTTTGAATCGCTTGCCATTTCCCAACCGTAACTCCGATTCCGGCGTTCTTTATATCATTTTCAAGCGATTTCATCTCATCTCTCCAGTGGCACACTTGGATTTCCAAGTTGAGGCCAGCTTCATGCATTTCCTGTCATATCTTGCATTTTGCATCTCGCATCGCATCCCGCATAGCATATCATCATTGCATCATATTGATTGATCCTTGCACGAGGTTGATTGTATCCTTATTGCTTGTTTTTCTTGTTTGGGTAGAGCCGGGAGACGAGTTCGCTAACGAGGAGCCCGTTGAGTTTGCTTTCGAGGACCCAGTCAACTCTGACAACTGTGCACGCAAGATGATCATACCCTCGAAATCACTACTATTTTTGCTATGCTAGTTTGCTCGCTCTTTTGCTATGCCAATGCTACGATGCCTACCACTTGCTTGAAAGCCTCCCAAATTGCCATGTCAAACCTCTAACCCACCATTGTTCTAGCAAACCATTGATTGGCTATGTTACCGCTTTGCTCAGCCCCTCTTATAGCGTTGCTAGTTGTAGGTGAAGATTGGAGGCCGTTCCTCATTCAAACATTTATTTACTTGTTGGGATATCATTATATTATCTTGTTGTCTTAAAGCATCTATATACTTGGTAAAGGGTGGAAGCCTCGGCCTCTCGCCTAGTGTTTTGTTCCACTCTTGCCGCCCTAGTTTCTGTCATATCGGTGTTATGTTCCCGGATTTTGCGTTCCTTACGCGGTTGGGTTATAATGGGAACCCCTTGATAGTTCGCCTTGATTAAAGATTTTCCAGCAATGCCCAACCTTGGTTTTACCATTCGCCACCTAGCCTCTTTTTCCCTTGGGTTACCGGAGCCCAAGGGTCATCTTATTTTAACCCCCCCCCTCGGGCCAGTGCTCCCTCTGAGTGTTGGTCCGAACTGAGCTGCCTGCGGGGCCACCTCGGGGAAACTTGAGGGTTGGTTTTACTCGTAGCTAGTCTCATCTGAGTGTGTGCCCTGAGAACGAGATATGTGCAGCTCCTATCGGGATTTGTCGGCACATTCGGGCGGTGTTGCTGGTCTTGTTTTAACCTGTCGAAGTGTCTTGAATAACCGAGATACCGAGTCTGATCGGAACGTCTTGGGAGGAGGTCTATTCCTTCGTTGACCGTGAGAGCTTGTCATGGGCTAAGTTGGGACTCCCCTGCAGGGATTTGAACTTTTGAAAGCCGTGCCCGCGGTTATGGGCAGATGGGAATTTGTTAATGTCCGGTTGTAGATAACTTGAACCTTAACTTAATTAAAATGAATCAACTGAGTGTGTTACCGTGATGGCCTCTTCTCGGCGGAGTCCGGGAAGTGGACATGGTGTTGGAGTAATGTTTGCGCAGGTTGCTCTCTAGTTTCTCGCTCGTGCTTTGCCTTCTCTTCTCGCTCTCTTTTTGAATAAGTTAGCCACCATATTTGCTAGTCGCTTGCTGCAGCTCCACATATTTACCTTGCCTTACCTATAAGCTTAAATAGTCTTGATCGCGAGGGTGCGAGATTGCTGAGTCCCTGTGGCTCACAGATTACTATTACACCAGATGCAGGGCCCAATGATTCCGCTCCAGGAGACGCATATGAGCTCAAGTGGGAGTTCGACGAAGACTCTCAACGTTACTATGTTTCCTTTCCCGATGATCAGTAGTGGTGCCCAGTTGGGGGTGATTGGGACCGTTGTCGCATGTTGGGTTCTCTTTTATTTTGGCGCCGTAGTCGGGCCATGAGTGTTTGGATGATGTAATGTTATTTATGTACTTGATTGACGTGGAGAGTGTAAGCCAACTATGTTATCTCCCCTTTTATTATCTTATTACATGGGATGTTGTGAAGATTGCCTAACTTGCGACATATGCCTTCAATGCGATTATGTCTCTAAGTCGTGCCTCGACACGTGGGAGCTATAGTCGCATCGAGGGTGTTACAAGTTGGTAATCAGAGCCTTCCCCGACCTTAGGAGCCCCATTGCTTGATCGTTTCTAGTGGCCGAGTTGTGTCTAGAAAAATGTTTTGAGTCATTAGGAATTATATATCGGAGACTTTAGGAATTCTTTTTATTCCCAGTCTCCTCATCGCTCTGGTAAGGCATCCTGACGTAGAGTTTTGACTCTTCTCTTCTCAAATTTCACTAAAAAAAATTTTAGGATCACGCGGGTATCTTGGAATCGTTCCGATGGTTTTATGATGAGAACATTGTCTTGGTGCCTCCTGTCAGGGGTTTAGTGGAAGTGTCCCGGGGAGTTGAGCTCTGAGGTGTTGTCATCATAATTTTATCGTTGCAGTTCTGGAATACCCGAGTCTAGTACGCCGACATCGAAAAATCTCTTTTATGCAGTTTGTTGGTGAGATAACCTTGACACCACCCAGTACTGGGGCGGGAGTTCGGGAGTATCGCCATAACTTGTATAACAGATGCTTTTCGAAGGTTGAGGTAGATGGTTTCCGAAGGTTTCTTGGTTATGTGTTGAAGGATGGATACAGCTGGATGTAGAATTTTCTAGTTTGGGTGAGATATTATGCTTCCCCTGTATCCCCAACACCTGATTGCATAACCGGAAAGGTTCGGGAGTTTCATAGGTGGGAACTCTAGTAGCTCTAGTTCTTCTTCCACGGAAATTGGTTTGAGATTGGGATTTCTTACCGATTATTCGTTCTTGATCCGTACCTTGTTGATTTATTTCTTTACCTTAATTCTACGTGGCTGCTCAATTTATGGATATGTGACCATTTCAAGAGGAATGCATTCGTTCATTTTGTTTGGATGTGAAGACTATATGTTGCAATTTTCATTCCGTTGGATTCAGCTTTAATATTTGTCTGTCAATGTGCTAATGGTGGTCACCCTCTTCAGGATGGCTCCTCCAACGCGCACGACTCCGAATCCTGATCCGCCACCACCTCCACCTCCTCCGGAGGCATGGCAAGCTGTGATGGCCGCAACCAATGCAAACACACAGTTGATCATGCAAATTCTTCAAGAGCGCAATCAAGGCAACCAAGGGAATCAAGGTAGCAATCAGAGTCACTTTGCTACACTCAACCAGTTCCTTGCTAACGGGCCAAAGACTTTCAGCAATTGTGTTGAGGCAACTGATGCTAACGATTGGCTTGTGGATCTGTGCAAGCATTTCGAGTGCAGTAACGTCAGGACTGAGGACTTTGTCAAGTTCGCTTCCTTCCAACTCAAAGATCAAGCTGCAGAATGGTTCCAGCAGTATAAGGACTCTAGAGGTGGACGTGTTGTCACTTGGGATGATTTCCGTCGAGATTTCCGAGCTCATCATATTCCCCAGAGCGTGGTTGAAAGCAAGCGTGAGGAATTCCGCAATCTGAAGCAAGGCTCTTTGTCTGTCTATGACTACAACAAGTTGTTCCAGAAGCTCGCCCGCTTTGCCAAGCAGGACGTCCCTGATGAGAAGAGCATGATATACCAGTTCAGGGGTGGTCTCAGAGAAGAAATTCAGCTAGCTCTTGTTCTCTTTGAGCCCTTGAGGTACGATGAGTTCTACAACATGGCACTGAAGCAAGAGGCTGCTCAGTTGAGGTGTGATGCTTCCAAGAAGCGAGCCAGAGATGTTACTCCTTCTTCCTATACTCAAGTGGCCAAGCAGCAGAAGTATTGGCTTCCTCCTCCTTCGTTCCATCAGCCGTATCAGCAGAAGAGCAAAGGTGGCAGTGGTTCTTCCCACCCACCCAACCCTGGCTTTCAGAACAAGACTTCGTCCCATGCTCCAAGATCGAGTGCTCCATATCACCGTCCGCTTTCAGAGGTCACGTGCAACAAGTGCCAACAGAAGGGTCACTATGCCAACAAGTGTCTCAACCAGAGGTGTCTTCCTCCTCCTCCTCCTGTGAGAACGACAAGTACAGCTGTGGTCAAGCATAACCCCAAGTTCGCCAAGGTCAATTTGATTAATGCAGCTCAGGCAGAGGACTCGTCAGATGTGATCATGGGTAACCTTCCTGTTAATGATATTCCCACAAAAGTACTTTTTGACTCTGGTGCATCGCATTCCTTCATGTCATTCCCATTTGCATCGGAGAACAATTTTAGTACTAAGGCTTTACCCAGAGCTATGCAAGTCGTCTCTCCGGCTAAGCGTCTGAGTTCTAGTTTGATGGTTCCGGATATTTCTATCTTGATGGGTGATTTCAAGTTTCTGGCTTCTCCAATGGTTCTTGGTAACTCGGATATTGATCTTATTCTCGGGATGGATTGGCTTTCTAAGCACAAGGCTCAGCTTGATTGTGCAGCCATGCAAATTCAATTGACTCATTCGTCTGAGGATGTAATCGTCTTTGCCGCTCGGGATAATACCATCCGTCTGTTTTCTCTCAATGAGAAGGGTGAATTGGATGCTATTTCGCAAATTCCAGTCGTTTGCGAATATCAACACGTCTTTCTAGAAGAGCTCCCAGGAATGCCTCCGCACCGGCCAGTTGAATTCGTTATTGATCTTGAGCCTGGCACGGAACCTGTGTGCAAACATCCTTACAAGCTCGGACCTGAAGAGTTGAAGGAGTTGAAAAAGCAACTCGATATTCAAGAGAAAATGGGTCTCATCCGGCCTAGTTCTTCTCCGTGGGGTTGTGGTGTTCTTTTTGTGAAGAAGAAGGATGGAACGGACCGACTTTGTGTTGATTACCGTCCAGTGTACAAGAAGACCATCAAGAACAAATACCCACTTCCCAACATGAATGAGCTGTTCGAACAACTCAAAGGTGCTCAAGTATTCTCCAAGCTTGATCTCCGTATGGGTTATCACCAGATTCGCATTCGTGAAGAAGATATTCCCAAGACTGCATTCAGAACAAGCTTTGGTTCATATGAATACACTGTCATGTCTTTTGGCCTCGCCAACGCTCCTCCGACGTTCTCTCGCATGATGAATTTCATCTTCAACGCCTAAAGCAATGACTTTGTTTTGCTCTATCTCGACGACATTCTGGTTTTCTCCAAGAACAAAGAAGATCATGCCAAGCACTTGCGTTTGGTTCTTGATAAGCTCAGGGAACACAAGTTCTACGCCAAGTTCTCCAAGTGTGAATTTTGGCTCGATGAGGTTCTTTATCTTGGTCATGTCATCTCTTCCAAGGTCATTGCCGTGAATACTGAGAAGGTGTCTGCAATTGTGAATTGGGAACCTCCTCAGAACGTGAAGCAACTCCGCAGTTTTCTCGGTCTCGCAAGCTATTGCCGAAGATTCATTGAAAACTTTTCCAAGATCGCGAAGCCTCTCTCTAATCTTCTTCAGAAGCACGTCAAGTACGTTTGGTCTCCGGAGTGTGATATTGCTTTCAACACTTTGAAAGAGAAATTGATCACTGCTCCAGTTCTGACTCCGCCTGATGAATCCAAGCCATACGAGGTCTTTTGTGATGCCTCTCTCCAAGGTCTTGGCGCAGTATTGATGCAAGAGAAGAAAGTTGTTGCTTATACATCTCGCCAGTTGAAGCCTAATGAGAAGAACTACCCCACTCATGATCTCGAGTTGGCGGTAGTTGTGCATGCTCTTTTGACTTGGAGACATCTTCTATTGGGAAGAAAAGTGGATATTTTCACTGATCACAACAGTCTCAAGTACATCTTCACTCAGCCTAATCTCAACCTCCGGCAAACTCGTGTTGGGGAACGTAGTAATTTCAAAATTTTCCTACGCACACGCAAGATCATGATGATGCATAGCAACGAGGGGAGAGTGTGATCTACGTACCCTTTGTAGATCGACAACGGAAGCGTTTGGTTGATGTAGTCATACGTCTTCACGGCCCGACCGATCAAGCACCAAAACTACGGCACCTCCGAGTTTTAGCACACGTTCAGCTCGATGACGATCCCCGGACTCCGATCCAGCAAAGTGTCGGGGAAGAGTTCCGTCATCACGACGGCGTGGTGACGATCTTGATGTACTACTGCTGCAGGGCTTCGCCTAAGCACCGCTACAATATTATCGAGGACTATGGTGGCTGGGGGCGCCGCACACGGCTAAGAATAAGATCACGTGGATCAACTTGTGTGTCTCTGGGGTGCCCCTGCCTCCGTATATAAAGGACTAAAGGGGGGGTGCGGCCGGCCAAGGAGGGCGCGCCAGGAGAGTCCTACTCCCTCTGGGAGTAGGATTCCCCCCCCCCCCAATCCTAGTTGGAATAGGATTCGCAGAGGGGGGAAAAGAGAGAGAGGGGCCGGCCCCCTATCCTTGTCCTATTCGGACCAAGGGAGGGGAGGGGTGCGCGGCCCATGTAGGGCTGCCTCTTCTCTTTTCCACGAAGGCCCATCATGGCCCATATAGCTCCCGGGGGGTTCCGGTAACCTCCCGGTACTCCTGTAAAATTCTGATTTCATCTGGAACACTTCCGATATCCAAACATAGGCTTCCAATATATCAATCTTTATGTCTCGACCATTTCGAGACTCCTCGTCATGTCCGTGATCACATCCGGGACTCCGAACAAACTTCGGTACATCAAAATGCATAAACCCATAATATAATTGTCATCGTAACCTTAAGCGTGCGGACCCTATGGGTTCGAGAACAATGTAGACATGACCGAGACATGTCTCTGGTCAATAACCAATAGCGGAACCTGGATGCTCATATTGGCTCCTACATATTCTACGAAGATCTTTATCGGTCAGACCGCATAACAACATACGTTGTTCCCTTTGTCATCGGTATGTTACTTGCCCGAGATTCGATCGTCGGTATTCCAAATACCTAGTTCAATCTCGTTACCGGCAAGTCTCTTTACTCGTTCTATAATACATCATCCCGCAACTAACTCATTAGTTGCAATGCTTGCAAGGCTTAAGTGATGTGCATTACCGAGAGGGCCCAGAGATACCTCTCCGACAATCGGAGTGACAAATCCTAATCTCGAAATACGCCAACCCAACATGTACCTTTGGAGACACCTATAGAGCTCCTTTATAATCACCCAGTTACGTTGTGACATTTGGTAGCACACAAAGTGTTCCTCTGGTAAACGGGAGTTGCATAATCTCATAGTCATAGGAACATGTATAAGTCATGAAGAAAGCAATAGCAACATACTAAACGATCGGGTGCTAAGCTAGTGGAATGGGTCATGTCAATCAGATCATTCACTTAATGATGTGATCCCGTTAATCAAATAACAACTACTTGTTCATGGTTAGGAAACATAACCATCTTTGATTAACGAGCTAGTCAAGTAGAGCCATACTAGTGACACTTTGTTTGTCTATGTATTCACACATGTATTATGTTTCCGGTTAATACAATTCTAGCATGAATAATAAAAATTTATCATGATATAAGGAAATAAATAATAACTTTATTATTGCCTCTAGGGCATATTTCCTTCAGTCTCCCACTTGCACTAGAGTCAATAATCTAGATTACACAGTAATGATTCTAACACCCATGGAGCCTTGGTGCTGATCATGTTTTGCTCGTGGGAGAGGCTTAGTCAACGGGTCTGCAACATTCAGATCCGTATGTATCTTGCAAATCTCTATGTCTCCCACCTGGACTAGATCCTGGATGGAATTGAAGCGTCTCTTGATGTGCTTGGTTCTCTTGTGAAATCTGGATTCCTTTGCCAAGGCAATTGCACCAGTATTGTCACAAAAGATTTTCATTGGACCCGATGCACTAGGTATGGCACCTAGATCGGATATGAACTCCTTCATCCAGACTCCTTCATTTGCCGCTTCCGAAGCAGCTATGTACTCCGCTTCACATGTAGACCCCGCTACAACGCTTTGTTTAGAACTGCACCAACTGACATCTCCACCGTTTAATGTAAACACGTATCCGGTTTGCGATTTAGAATCGTCCGGATCAGTGTCAAAGCTTGCATCAACGTAACCTTTTACAATGAGCTCTTTGTCACCTCCATATATGAGAAGCATATCCTTAGTCCTTTTCAGGTATTTTAGGATGTTCTTGACCGCTGTCCAGTGATCCACTCCTGGATTACTTTGGTACCTCCCTGCTAGACTTATAGCAAGGCACACATCAGGTCTGGTACACAGCATTGTATACATGATAGAGCCTATGGCTGAAGCATAGGGAACATCTTTCATATTATCTCTATCTTCTGCAGTGGTCGGGCATTGAGTCTTACTCAACTTCACACCTTGTAACACAGGCAAGAACCCTTTCTTTGCTTGATCCATTTTGAATTTCTTCAAAACTTTGTCAAGGTATGTGGTTTGTGAAAGTCCAATTAAGCGTCTTGATCTATCTCTATAGATCTTAATGCCTAATATGTAAGCAGCTTCACCGAGGTCTTTCATTGAAAAACTCTTATTCAAGTATCCCTTTATGCTATCCAGAAAATCTACATCATTTCCAATTAGTAATATGTCATACACATATAATATCAGAAATGCTACAGAGCTCCCACTCACTTTCTTGTAAATACAGGCTTCTCCAAAAGTCTGTAAAAAACCAAATGCTTTGATCACACTATCAAAACGTTTATTCCAACTCCGAGAGGCTTGCACCAGTCCATAAATGGATCGCTGGAGCTTGCACACTTTGTTAGCTCCCTTTGGATCGACAAAACCTTCTGGTTGCATCATATACAACTCTTCTTCCAGAAATCCATTCAGGAATGCAGTTTTGACATCCATCTGCCAAATTTCATAATCATAAAATGCGGCAATTGCTAACATGATTCGGATAGACTTAAGAATCGCTACGGGTGAGAAGGTCTCATCGTAGTCAATCCCTTGAACTTGTCAAAAACCCTTTTGCGACAAGTCGAGCTTTGTAGACAGTAATATTACCGTCAGCGTCAGTCTTCTTCTTGAAGATTCATTTATTCTCAATTGCTTGCCGATCATCGGGCAAGTCAACCAAAGTCCATACTTTGTTCTCATACATGGATCCCATCTCAGATTTCATGGCTTCAAGCCACTTTGCGAAATCTGGGCTCACCATCGCTTCTTGATAGTTCCTAGGTTCATCATGATCTAGTAGCATGACTTCCAGAACGGGATTACCGTACCACTCTGGTGCGGATCTTACTCTGGTTGATCTACGAGGTTCAGTAGTATCTTGTTCTGAAGCTTCATGATAATCATCATTAGCTTCCTCACTAACTGGTGTAGGCGTCACAGAAACAGTTTTCTGTGATGTACTACTTTCCAATAAGGGAGCAGGTACAGTTACCTCATCAAGTTCTACTTTCCTCCCACTCACTTCTTTCGAGAGAAACTCCTTCTCCAGAAAGTTTCCGTATTTAGCAACAAAAGTCTTGCCTTCGGATCTGTGATAGAAGGTGTATCCAATAGTCTCCTTTGGATATCCTATGAAGACACATTTCTCCAATTTGGGTTCGAGCTTATCAGGTTGAAGCTTTTTCACATAAGCATCGCAGCCCCAAACTTTCAGAAACGACAACTTTGGTTTCTTTCCAAACCATAGTTCATAAGGCGTCGTCTCAACGGATTTTGATGGTGCCCTATTTAACGTGAATGCGGCCGTCTCTAGAGCGTATCCCCAAAACAATAGCGGTAAATCAGTAAGAGACATCATAGATCGCACCATATCTAGTAAAGTACGATTATGACGTTCGGACACACCATTACGTTGTGGTGTTCCGGGTGGCGTGAGTTGCGAAACTATTCCACAATTTTTCAAATGTACACCAAACTCATAACTCAAATATTCTCCTCCACGATCAGATCGTAGAAACTTTATTTTCTTGTTACGATGATTTTCAACTTCACTCTGAAATTCTTTGAACTTTTCAAACATTTCAGACTTATGTTTCATTAAGTAGATATACCCATATCTGCTTAAATCATCTGTGAAGGTGAGAAAATAACGATATCCGCCACGAGCCTCAATATTCATCGGACCACATACATCTGTATGTATGATTTCCAACAAATCTGTTGCTCTCTCCATAGTATCGGAGAACGGCGTTTTAGTCATCTTGCCCATGAGGCACGGTTCGCAAGTACCAAGTGATTCATAATCAAGTGGTTCCAAAAGTCCATCAGTATGGAGTTTCTTCATGCGCTTTAGACCGATATGACCTAAACGGCAGTGCCACAAATAAGTTGCACTATCATTATCAACTCTGCATCTTTTGGCTTCAACATTATGAATATGTGTGTTACTACTATCGAGATTCAACAAGAATAGACCACTCTTCAAGGGTGCATGACCATAAAAGATATTACTCATATAAATAGAACAACCATTATTCTCTGATTTAAATGAATAACCGTCTCGCATCAAACAAGATCCAGATATAATGTTCATGCTCAACGCTGGCACCAAATAACAATTATTTAGGTCTAATATTAATCCCGAAGGTAGATGTAGAGGTAGCGTGCCGACCGCGATCACATCGACTTTGGAACCGTTTCCCACGCGCATCGTCACCTCGTCCTTAGCCAATCTTCGCTTAATCCGTAGTCCCTATTTCAAGTTGCAAATATTAGCAACAGAACCAGTATCAAATACCCAGGTGCTATTGCGAGCATTAGTAAGGTACACATCAATAACATGTATATCACATATACCTTTGTTCACCTTGCCATCCTTCTTATCCGCCAAATACTTGGGGCAGTTCCGCTTCCAGTGACCAGTCTGCTTGCAATGGAAGCACTCAGTTTCAGGCTTAGGTCCAGGTTTGGGTTTCTTCTCTTGAGTAGCAACTTGCTTGCCGTTCTTCTTGAAGTTCTCCTTGTTCTTCCCTTTGCCCTTTTTCTTGAAACTAGTGGTCTTGTTGACCATCAACACTTGATGCTCCTTCTTGATTTCTACCTCCGCAGCTTTTAGCATTGCGAAGAGCTCGGGAATAGTCTTATTCATCCCTTGCATATTATAGTTCATCACGAAGCTCTTGTAGCTTGGTGGCAGTGATTGGAGAATTCTGTCAATGACGCAATCATCTGGAAGATTAACTCCCAATTGAATCAAGTGATTATTATACCCAGACATTTTGAGTATATGCTCACTGACAGAACTGTTCTCCTCCATCTTGCAGCTATAGAACTTATTGGAGACTTCATATCTCTCAATCCGAGCATTTGCTTGAAATATTAACTTCAACTCCTGGAACATCTCATATGCTCCATGACGTTTAAAACGTCGTTGAAGTCCCGATTCTAAGCCGTAAAGCATGGCACACTGAACTATTGAGTAGTCATCAGCTTTGCTCTGCCAAACGTTCATAACATCCGGTGTTGCTCCAGCAGCAGGCCTGGCACCCAGCGGTGCTTCCAGGATGTAATTCTTCTGTGCAGCAATGAGGATAATCCTCAAGTTACGGACCCAGTCCGTGTAATTGCTACCATCATCTTTCAACTTTGCTTTCTCAAGGAACGCATTAAAATTCAACCGAACAACAGCATGAGCCATCTATCTACAAACAAGCATAAACAAGCAAGATACTTATCAGGTACTAAGTTTTATGATAAATTTAAGTTCAGTTAATTTACTTAAAGAACTCCCACTTAGATAAACATCCCTCTAATCCTCTAAGTGATTACGTGATCCAAATGAACTAAACCATGTCCGATCATCACGTGAGATGGAGTAGTTTCATTGGTGAACATCACTATGTTGATCATATCTACTATCTGATTCACGCTCGACGTTTCGGTCTCCGTGTTCCGAGGCCATATCTGTATATGCTAGGCTCGTCAAGTATAACCTAAGTATTCCGCGTGTGCAACTGTTTTGCACCCGTTGTATTTGAACGTAGAGCCTATCACACCCGATCATCACGTGGTGTCTCAGCACGAAGAACTTTCGCAATGGTGCATACTCAGGGAGAACACTACTTGATAATTTAGTGAGAGATCATCTTATAATGCTACCGTCAATCAAAGCAAGATAAGATGCATAAAAGATAAACATCACATGCAATCAATATAAGTGATATGATATGGCCATCATCTTGTGCTTGTGATCTCCATCTCCGAAGCACCGTCGTGATCACCATCGTCACCGGCGCGACACCTTGATCTCCATCGCAGCATCGTTGTCGTCTTGCCGAGCTTGTGCTTCCATGACTATCGCTACCGTTTAGTGATAAAGTAAAGCATTACAGCGCGATTGCATTGCATACAATAAAGCGACAACCATATGGCTCCTGCCAGTTGCCGATAACTCGGTTACAAAACATGATCATCTCATACAATAAAATTTAGCATCATGTCTTGACCATATCACATCACAACATGCCCTGCAAAAACAAGTTAGACGTCCTCTACTTTGTTGTTGCAAGTTTTTACGTGGCTGCTACGGGCTTAAGCAAGAACCAATCTTACCTATGCATCAAAACCACAACGATAGTTTGTCAAGTTGGTGTTGTTTTAACCTTCGCAAGGAACGGGCGTAGCCACACTCGATTCAACTAAAGTTGGAGAAACTGTCACCCGCAAGCCACCTATGTGCAAAGCACGCCGGGAGAACCGGTCTCGCGTAAGCGTACGCGTAATGTCGGTCCGGGCCGCTTCGTCCAACAATACCGCCGAACCAAAGTATGACATGCTGGTAAGCAGTATGACTTATATCGCCCACAACTTACTTGTGTTCTACTCGTGCAAATAACATCAACATATAAAACCTAGGCTCGGATGCCACTGTTGGGGAACGTAGTAATTTCAAAATTTTATTACGCACACGCAAGATCATGATGATGCATAGCAACGAGGGGAGAGTGTGATCTACGTACCCTTTGTAGATCGACAACGGAAGCGTTTGGTTGATGTAGTCGTACGTCTTCACGGTCTGACCGATCAAGCACAGAAACTACGGCACCTCCGAGTTTTAGCACATGTTCAGCTCGATGACGATCCCCGGACTCCGATCCAGCAAAGTGTCGGGGAAGAGTTCCGTCAGCACGACGGCGTGGTGACGATCTTGATGTACTACTGCTGCAGGGCTTCGCCTAAGCACCGCTACAATACTATCGAGGACTATGGTGGCTGGGGCGCCGCACACAGCTAAGAATAAGATCACGTGGATCAACTTGTGTGTCTCTGGGGTGCCCCTGCCTCCGTATATAAAGGACTAAAGGGGGGGTGCGGCCGGCCAAGGAGGGCGCGCCAGGAGAGTCCTACTCCCTCTGGGAGTAGGATTCCCCCCCCCCCCAATCCTAGTTGGAATAGGATTCGCGGAGGGGGGAAAAGAGAGAGAGGGGCCGGCCCCCTCTCCTTGTCCTATTCGGACCAAGGGAGGGGAGGGGCGCGCGGCCCATGTAGGGCTGCCTCTTCTCTTTTCCACTAAGGCCCATCATGGCCCATATAGCTCCTGGGGGGTTCCGGTAACCTCCCAGTACTCCGGTAAAATCCCGATTTCATCTGGAACACTTCCGATATCCAAACATAGGCTTCCAATATATCAATCTTTATGTCTCAACCATTTTGAGACTCCTCGTAATGTCCGTGATTACATCCGGGACTCCGAAAAAACTTCAATACATCAAAATGCATAAACTCATAATATAGCTGTCATCGTAACCTTAAGCGTGCGGACCCTACGGGTTCGAGAACACTGTAGACATGACCGAGACATGTCTCCGGTCAATAACCAATAGCGGAACCTGGATGCTCATATTGGCCCCTACATATTCTACGAAGATCTTTATCGGTCAGACCGCATAACAACATACGTTGTTCCCTTTGTCATCGATATGTTACTTGCCCGAGATTCGATCATCGGTATTCCAAATCCTAGTTCAATCTCGTTACCGGCAAGTCTCTTTACTCGTTCAGTAATACATCATCCCGAGACTAACTCATTAGTTGCAATGCTTGCAAGGCTTAAGTGATGTGCATTACCGAGAGGGCCCAGAGATACCTCTCCGACAATCGGAGTGACAAATCCTAATCTCGAAATACGCCAACCCAACATGTACCTTTGGAGACACCTGTAGAGCTCCTTTATAATCACCCAGTTACGTTGTGACATTTGGTAGCACACAAAGTGTTCCTCTGGTAAATGGGAGTTGCATAATCTCATAGTCATAGGAACATGTATAAGTCATGAAGAAAGCAATAACAACATACTAAACGATCGGGTGCTAAGCTAGTGGAATGGGTCATGTCAATCAGATCATTCACTTAATGATGTGATCCCGTTAATCAAATAACAACTACTTGTTCATGGTTAGGAAACATAACCATCTTTGATTAACGAGCTAGTCAAGTAGAGGCATACTAGTGACACTTTGTTTGTCTATGTATTCACACATGTATTATGTTTCCGGTTAATACAATTCTAGCATGAATAATAAAAATTTATCATAATATAAGGAAATAAATAATAAATTTATTATTGCCTCTAGGGCATATTTCCTTCAACTCGATGGGTCGAAATGATTCAAGAGTATAATCCGAGTATCGAGTATACTCCAGGCAAGGCTAATGTGATTGCTGACGCTTTGAGCAGAAAGGCCTACTGCAACAGTCTGATTCTTAAGCCTTATCAACCCGAGCTTTGTGAAGCTTTCTACAAACTTAACCTGCAAATTGTTCCTCAAGGTTTCCTCGCGAACCTTCAAGTCTCTCCTACCTTGGAAGACCAGATTCGCCAAGCCCAGCTTCTTGATGCTATGGTGAAAAAGGTGAAGATGGGGATTGCCAAGAGTCAGTCCAAGTACAAGTGCTACCGCCTTGATGACAAGGAAACTCTTTTCTTCGAGGATCGTATTGTTGTGCCCAAAGGTGAACTTCGTAAAGTGATCATGAACGAGGCTCACAATTCTCTCCTCTCCATCCACCCTGGGAGCACGAAGATGTATCAGGACCTTAAGCAAGCTTATTGGTGGACTCGAATGAAGCGCGAGATTGCTCAATTCATGAATGAATGTGATGTCTGCAGAAGAGTGAAGGCAGAACTCCAAAGGCCAGCAGGTCTCCTCCAACCTCTTGCCATTCCAGAATGGAAGTTTGACCACATTGAAATGGACTTCGTGACTGGGTTTCCAAAGTCCAAGCGTGGCAATGATGCTATATTCGTTGTCATCGACAAACTCACCAAAGTGGCTCACTTTCTGCCTATCAAAGAGTCGATCACTGCAGCTCAATTGGCGGAACTCTATACCTCTCGAATTGTCTCTCTGCACGGTATTCCTCAAGTGATCTCTTCAGATCGTGGCAGCATCTTTACCTCCAAGTTTTGGGATTCTTTTCAGAAGGCCATGGGCACCAACATCCGCTTCAGCACAGCTTTCCATCCTCAAACAAGCAGTCAAGTCGAGCGTGTCAACCAGATTCTTGAAGATATGCTCAGGGCTTGTGTGATCTCCTTCGGCATAAAGTGGGAGGATTGTCTTCCTTATGCTGAATTCTCCTACAACAACAGTTTTCAAGCAAGTTCGGGCAAGGCCCTTTTTGAAATTCTGTATGGCAGGAAGTGTCGTACCCCTCTCAACTGGTCCGAAACCGGTGAACGTCAGCTTTTGGGTAATGACTTAATCACAGAAGCAGAAGAAATGTGCAAAGTCATTCGAGATAACCTCAAAGCAGCCCAATCCCGCCAGAAGAGCTACTATGATAGTAAGCTCCGTGATTTGGCTTCCGAGATCGGAGATCACGTTTACCTCCGCGTCTCTCCTATGAAAGGTACTCGCCGCTTCGGTATCAAAGGGAAGCTTGCCCCTAGATACGTGGTACCTTTCAAGATTGTTAGCAAGAGAGGCGACCTCGCCTATCAACTCGAGCTTCCTTCAAACTTTGCAAATGTTCATGACGTGTTCCATATCTCTCAGCTTCGAAAGTGCTTCAAGACTCCTGACCGCACTGTCAACTTCGAGGACATTGAGCTCCAAGAAGATCTCTTTTATCGTGAGCACCCAGTTGCTATTCTTGAAGAGACTGAACGCAAGACTCGCAACAAGTCAATCAAATTTCTCAAAGTCAAGTGGTCACACCATTCCGAACGTGAAGCTACCTGGGAACGCGAGGATCACCTCCGTTCTGAGTACCCGGCGTTTTTTCAGTCCTAGATCTTGGGACGAGATCCTTTCGTAGTGGTGGAGTGTTGTAACACCCCGGATGTAATTTTCCCTATTTGTACTCCAACTCTTGTCGTTTCCGGAGTTAAGTTATATTTATTTCCTCGGGTTCGGGTTTTGTCTCCGTGTGTTGTTGACGTTGTCATGCATCTCATATCATGTCATCATGTGCATTGCATTTGCATACGTGTTCATCTCTTGCATTCGAGCATTTTCACCGTTGTCCGTTTTGCATTCCGGCGCTTCGTTCTCCTTCGGTGGTCTTTTCTAGCTTTCTTTCATGTGTGGGGATTAAGCATTTCCGGATTGGACCGAGACTTGCCAAGCGGCCTTGGTTTACTACCGGTAGACCGCCTGTCAAGTTTCGTACCATTTGGACTTCGTTTGATACTCCAACGGTTAACCGAGGGACCGAAAAGGCCTCGTGTGTGTTGCAGCCCAACACCCCTCTAATTTGGCCCAAAACCCACCTAACTCTGCTCCATCATCTAGAGCGTTCAATCATGATCGCGTGGCCGAAAACCGCACCTCATTTGGACTCTCCTAGCTCCCTCTATGCCTATTTAAACACCCCCCGAAATCCGGGTCTTCTTCCTCCCGAAACCCTAAATCCGCTCGCACCGCGCCGGACACGTCCGTTTTCCACCGGACGAATCCCGCCGCCGCCGCCAACCACTCCACGCCCGCCACGTGTCCGCCGCCGCCGCCTCCCACCGCGGGCCGCGGGAACCCGGAGCCGGCCCTCCCGGCCCATCTCCGCACCGCCGCCCGGGCCCTCTCCTCCACGGCGCCGTGCCCGCGCTCGCCGCCATCCGCCGCCGCCCCACCGCTGCCGCATCGCCGCCGCATCGCCGCCGCAGCTCGCCGCGCCGCCCCGCGCAGCTCGCCCGCGCCGCGCCGCCCCGCGCAGCTCGCCCGCGCCGCGCCGCCGCCCCGCCGCTTCCGCATCGCCGCCGGCCGATGCCGCCAGATCCGGCCCGGATCCGGCCGGATCCGGCTCTCCCTCGCCTCGCCGGAGTTCTCGGTTCGCGTGCCGTGAACAGTAAACCCTAGATCTCGGGGTGATTTTTCTACTAAGTCCCGAAATTCTCAGTCCATATGCTCCTGTTCAAGGCCCCGTAACTTTGCATCCGTAGCTCCGATTCATGGATATAGCATATCAAAATGTTCATCTCAGAGAGTACATCATTTCGTTCCATAGCATCATTTTCATTTGAGCTCATTTTGATGCCCGAAATACTGTTAGAAGAGGGCTACTTGAGTTAATTGTCAGATCCGCTACTCCGTTTAGCACTTTGTCATTTTTGCCATGATTAATGTGTGCATGATATGCGCGTGAGTTCTACATATATTTTGTTAAGGGTTTTGTCATCTCTCCAGAGGTTCAACCCATGTATTTTTAGGATGTGTGTAGTGACTAGTGCAAGCTTGCAAAGTGGTGCACTTGCTAAATCTGTTTTCAGGGACTTAGTGATTTCACTAAGTCCTGGGGCTGTTTATCTCATGATGCCATATGTTCTTGTTGTTTCCTAGTGATCCGTGCCTCTTTTGAGGATGATTTGTAAGGGAGTTTTGTTAATCTTGTAGTACTCTATCCATCCATGTCTTTGTTTGCAATTATGGAGCACCCTAGCTTGAGTCAATCGAGCTCTACTTTCGCTACTTTGTGAATCTGGGCAGATTGTCAACTTGTTTGCAATTTTGCCGGTGATGTTGTAGTTGATCCGTGCATGCTATGCCATTGTTCTTTCCATGTATAACTTGCATTTTGTGCCTTCTTAAGGGATGTATGCTTGTCTTACCATGAATTTCACCGTGGTGAGTGCATCGAGCTCGTAAACATGCCTTCGTGAGTTATGTTTCAGCATGTCCCAGTTTTCACGAAGTCTGAAAACTGATTATGTTTTTTTTGCTATGTTCGTGTGCTTGTTAGTATATTTTGTGATCCCTTTTGGCTCAAGGTCACTAAGGGACTTTTGTTAAGCTTGTTGAGTAGCTCCATGCCATGTCTTTCTTTGTCATGTTCAGGTCCTGTAGCATGTTATATTGTTGCTCCGAAGAGGGCTATATGATCTGAAATTCCAGACAAGTGTTAATTTCACCAAGTCTGAGATCTGTTTGCCATTTGCATTTTTGCCATGCTTGTTTGTACCCGTTAATTGATGAATTGGCCGTAGCGCAGTGCTAGACTTTTGTTAAGCATCTTGTGTGCATCCCTGCCATGTATTTTGTTGTCATGTTTGGGTGCTGTAGCATGTTCATTTCATTGCATTTAGATGCCTACTTGCTGTAAATCGCAGACCGGTGTCATTTTGAATCGCTTGCCATTTCCCAACCGTAACTCCGATTCCGGCGTTCTTTATATCGTTTTCAAGAGATTTTGTCTCATCTTTCCAGTGGCACACTTGGATTTCCAAGTTGAGGCCAGGTTCATGCATTTCCTGTCATATCTTGCATTTTGCATCCCGCATCGCATCCCGCATAGCATATCATCATTGCATCATATTGATTGATCCTTGCACGAGGTTGATTGTATCCTTGTTGCTTGTTTGTCTTGTTTGGGTAGAGCCGGGAGATGAGTTCGCTAATGAGGAGCCCGTTGAGTTTACTTTCGAGGATCCAGTCAACTCTGACAACTGTGCAGGCAAGATGATCATACCCTCGAAATCACTACTATCTTTGCTATGCTAGTTTGCTCGCTCTTTTGCTATGCCAATGCTACGATGCCTACCACTTGCTTGCAAGCCTCCCAAATTGCCATGTCAAACCTCTAACCCACCATTGTCCTAGCAAACCGTTGATTGGCTATGTTACCGCTTTGCTCAGCCCCTCTTATAGCGTTGCTAGTTGTAGGTGAAGATTGGAGGCCGTTCCTCGTTGGAACATTTATTTACTTTTTGGGATATCATTATATTATCTTGTTGTCTTAAAGCATCTATATACTTGGTAAAGGGTGGAAGGCTCGGCCTCTTGCCTAGTGTTTTGTTCCACTCTTGCCACCCTAGTTTCCGTCATATCGGTGTTATGTTCCCGGATTTTGCGTTCCTTACGCGGTTGGGTTATAATGGGAACCCCTTGATAGTTCGCCTTGATTAAAGCTTTTCCAGCAATGCCCAACCTTGGTTTTACCATTCGCCACCTAGCCTCTTTTTCCCTTGGGTTACCGGAGCCCAAGGGTCATCTTATTTTAACCCCCCCCCTCGGGCCAGTGCTCCCTCTGAGTGTTGGTCCGAACTGAGCTGCCTGCGGGGCCACCTCGGGGAAACTTGAGGGTTGGTTTTACTCGTAGCTAGTCTCATCTGAGTGTGTGCCCTGAGAACGAGATATGTGCAGCTCCTATCGGGATTTGTCGGCACATTCGGGCGGTGTTGCTGGTCTTGTTTTAACCTGTCGAAGTGTCTTGAATAACCGAGATACCGAGTCTGATCGGAACGTCTTGGGAGGAGGTCTATTCCTTCGTTGACCATGAGAGCTTGTCATGGGCTAAGTTGGGACTCCCCTGCAGGGATTTGAACTTTCGAAAGCCGTGCCCGCGGTTATGGGCAGATGGGAATTTGTTAATGTCCGGTTGTAGATAACTTGAACCTTAACTTAATTAAAATGAATCAACTGAGTGTGTTACCGTGATGGCCTCTTCTCGGCGCAGTCCGGGAAGTGGACACGATGTTGGAGTAATGTTTGTGCAGGTTGCTCTCTAGTTTCTCGCTCGTGCTTTGCCTTCTCTTCTCACTCTCTTTTGCGAATAAGTTAGCCACCATATTTGCTAGTCGCTTGCTGCAGCTCCACATATTTACCTTGCCTTACCTATAAGCTTAAATAGTCTTGATCGCGAGGGTGCGAGATTGCTGAGTCCCTGTGGCTCACAGATTACTATTACACCAGATACAGGGCCCGATGATTCCGCTCCAGGAGATGCGTATGAGTTCAAGTGGGAGTTCGACGAAGACTCTCAACGTTACTATGTTTCCTTTCCCGATGATCAGTAGTGGTGCCCAGTTGGGGGTGATTGGGACCGTTGTCGCATGTTGGGTTCTCTTTTATTTTGGCGCCGTAGTCGGGCCATGAGTGTTTGGATGATGTAATGTTATTTATGTACTTGATTGACATGGCGAGTGTAAGCCAACTATGTTATCTCCCCTTTTATTTTCTTATTACATGGGATGTTGTGAAGATTGCCTAACTTGCGACATATGCCTTCAATGCGATTATGTCTCTAAGTCATGCCTCGACACGTGGGAGCTATAGTCGCATCGAGGGTGTTACACGAGTAATCTCGATGGTCGAAGGTGACCGGTTGGAACGACCAGTGGTAGGACTCCGCGGTGATAGGCCCTGGGGCATGTGTCTCTAGGAGTGCTGCTTTGTTTATCCCCTTTGCCACATGTAATACGTAGGCTCATCAAACAACGCTTTTGAGCTTTCTTTAGGATTTGGCCCGAACTGTTCGGCAGATTCCCACGCGTTACGCACCCGTTCGCCACTTTGTTCTCAACTATTCCTACTGTTTTGACTTCTGGTGGGAACTTCTTCTGTTCCCCAGTGCTTTGCTTGCGAGGCTCGTCCTCGTCTTCGCTTGGTGTATCCTACCCCTTGTGTTCGGCTTTGAGCTTGCAGACTGCTTGAAGACCCAACATTCTCTATGGGTATGATTTGTAGGTTTATTGGGGTGCTATGTGTCGGCGTTCTGGGAACGGGGGTCCCCAGACTTGCCTGCCTGCGGCCTGCGGTGTGGCTCAAAGGGGGCCCAGCACAGCCCGTCTTCATCAACACAGACCCAAGACCCTCGCGAGGGGCCAAGCCACGCGGGGCGGACGACACGGAGCTTCCTCAGGCACGGCCTCATCAGGCTGGCTCGCGAGGAGGCGGAGAGATCAAGGTGGGGTACCTCACGAGGTGCCCGTGACGTAGGCCATGATGACCAAGGGTGCCAGGCAGGCGCCAGCCCGCGCAGTGTCCTCCTTTCCTCTTTGGTGCAAAGGGAGCAAGCGCAGGCGAGAGCACCAAGCAAAGGCACCCGTTTCGGTGCAACGAGACCAAGACCAGTCCAACGGCAGGGAGGAAGTCATTGTGGAGCCCAAGCCAGCATCAACACCAGAGCCTTTGGCAGGCGAGGACCAACTTTAGTCAGGATAAGTGTACCAGATGTTCCCCTTCAAAATGGCCAATTGTTGGCGCCCTTCCCGCTCAATATTTGGGAAAAGGCCCAGGGCCTTTGCCTATAAATAGGACTAGACACCCCCAGGGTAGAGGGATCGGAATCAAGAAGGGAGAATCTAGAAGCCAAGAGAGAAACTAGCTAGAGGGGAATCGGAGAGAGAATCGAGAAGAGAGAGAGAGAGAGAGAGAGAGAGAGAGAGAGAGAGAGAAGGGTGACTGAACTCCTCCTAGTAGTTCATCCCCCCAGCCAAGAGCAGACCCTCGTAAGGCTGTTCTTCCTTGTATTGCTCATCATCATCAGCCCAAGAGGCAATCCACCACACCACACACTGGAGTAGGGTATTACACAACAACGGTGGCCCGAACCAGTATAAACCCTATGTCTCTTGTGTTGTTCTTTCCATAGCTTAGATCTTAGCGAGGCGGAGGGGTGCAGGTAGGTAGAAGGCAAAATCTCCGCGCGCAACCTAGTGTTCGAACCTCAAGGGTCTGTCGGAACCCGAAATCCGACATTTGGCGCGCCAGGTAGGGGTGCGCCGGAATCCACCTTCTACCGCTTCGTGTCCCATCGCGTCGTCATCACCATGTCCAGCGACCAGGCGGGCAACCCAGATCCTTGGGCGGCGTGGCCCACCAGCGCAGAGCCGCTCGCCTCGGGCGACCCCATGCCCTAGGCAGCTCGCGGTCCGCAGGGCGCTGCGGGCCGCGGGCGACGCGGACAGGCTTTGACAGCTCTCACACCGCGGCAGGTGCGGTCGGCAGCAAGGGCCTCCAATCACGCCGCGACCACGACACCGTACACCCGCCGGGAGCAGGCGAACTCGAGGGCCGCGCTCACGGTGGCCCGAGAGCTGCTGCAGTGCAGGCTGCTGGAGGGCGGCCGTGACGTGCTGCTGGAGCGGGAGGCAGAGCTCCTGGGCTCCGCCGCCTCGGGGGCTCACCCCTTCTGCACCCAGCTCCCATCTCAAGCCCAAGGGGGCCCGCGTGGGGGCTCCGCGCGCGCGCGGGCTCCTCGCGCGCGCGGGCTCCAAGGCTACTCCAACGCCAGCGAAGCTGTCGGCACCGGACCGGCGGCGGCGCTGCCCCCGCTCCCGGTCCGCGAAGAAGAAGGACTCGACGCGACCCACGGCCCCAGTGGACAGCTGCGCTACCACCCCACAGTGGGCGCGTCAAGCAGAGCTGCATGGCACGTGGAGCACTACGGCGTGGCCTTCGGGATGACGGCGCCAGAAGAATACGTGCCCCACATGATGAACCAAGGGCACCCTCACGAGGGCGAACAAGGCTCGCTCCTCAGCCCAGGCTGGGGGGACGAGGCACCAGAAGCTGAGCTCTTCGAGGAGCCCCGGGACGGTCCCACCGGCCACGCTGGAGGCAGCGATTATCGGGTACCACTAATTCCTCAGGAGCAGGCATACGCTAATCATGGATCGTAGGAGGTGCAGGTCGCCACAGCGAGCAGCTGCCCCGCTCCCACAGTCTCCTACCCCTCAGGAGGAGGGCGCAGGCGGCTGCAGGAGAGGGGCCGAGATCCGACATCACCACCGCAGCGTTCGGAGCAAGGTGTTCTCAGGATGTAGGCCCTCTGCTGGGGAGGTGCCTCAGGGCCTGCCCCTGGCGGAGGACCCGTGGTCGTCGGGGGAACCGCTGGCGACCGCTCTACCCCATCGGCGGTGTCCTGGTTTCCGGTCGTCGTTGATGGCACTAGAGTGTGGCGCAAGGCGGGGCCCTTGTCTGGCGATATGAAGCAAGGTCGGTACCTGTGAAGAAGGCCCAGTGCCTGTGAAGCTCGCCGCCCCGTGACACTCTCACGTAATAATGAGTGGGGCTGCACACGCCCCGGAGTCTCAGGGGTGCCGGCCTCAGGCCCTGGGGCTCCCTCCCATGCCCAGTGGCAGCACTTAGCTCCGCGCTGGTGAGAAGACGTCCAAGACTAGATTAGGTGCCGGACGCGGCCTTTTGTCTGCTTTCATTGCTTTTCCCTTTTGGTTTTCATTTTCCCCCACTGGATTTAAGTTGGATTCGAATTTGAGATTTGCGTGTGTTCGGGGAAGGGGTGCTTAGTCTCGTTCGAGCAATTTCTCGTGTTTTGATTACCACTTCGCCTTAGCTGCCTCCCCTCGTGAGCCCCTCGCGAGCCGGGTCAGGCCCAGCTTGCGCGCAGCCCAGACTGCCGCCGCCGCGTCCTCTCAGGAGGTTTTTTTTACTGCAGATCCTACGGATTCGATCAGGGAACACTTGGGACACCACAGCCTCCCACAGGCAACCTGAGGGCCCGCACGGGACAAAGGTAAACTAGTCGACCAGCGCGTCGCTTAAGCCAACCACTTGGCGCGGGCGCATGGGTAATGTAGCGTCTACTAATACGATGAAGACAAGTTTTACATGAGGGGCTCCCCCTCCAAAATGCTCTCACAGCCATCAGGCCAAAACCTGAGTTCTATTCATGCAGGGTAAGGAAGCAGGAACGATGCACAATCAGTCGGATAAATCCCCCAATGCGTCCTCAGGAGCACCACCCGAACCGTTGCTGGCGTCGCTGGACTCGCCATCGCTGTCTGTGTCACCGCCAGCGGCGGCAGGGCCGTTCACCACACCGCCCTCATCGGCAGCCACGATCACGCCGTCGTTGTCTGAAGCGAAGGCCCTGACAAGAGCATCCACATTGTCTTCCACACAGTGCGCCAGGTCGTCTCGGACGGCCTGGGGGACTGGGGCGATGGCGGCGTCGAAATCGAAGTGGGGATCCATGTTCCGGAGATGGCTGAAGACGCGAGAAAAGGCGCGCCCGAGCAGGGCGTGGCTCCTCTCCTCCACCAACCTGTCAGCCCTGACCGACCTCGCCTCCAGCTGCATCACCACGTCGGTGAAGAACTGAAGGTTGCCGGCATAGTTGACTGCGTGCGGCTCGCCAACAGCCGCCTCGCAGATGTTGCCCAAGGCTGTGTTGGCTCTCTCCCGGAGCGTGGTGAGCATGGGGCCGTGCTCATGCTCCAGGATCCGCCGCTGACGTATCTTGTCCGCATTCTGGCGCGCGACGACCTCAGCCTCCTCCACCCGCTGGCGAAGAAGGAGCACCTCGGCTTGGGAGGTGGTTGACTCCCCTTGCGCTACCTCAAGGGCGGCCCGAAGAGCATCGGCCCGCCGCGTCGCTTCCTCCAGCTTGGCCCTCAAGGCAGCAGACCTAGCTTCAGCCTTGGCCCAGATCAACCCCAGCCTCTCCTCAAACTCGTGCTCGAGGTTCAAGCGCGCCATCGCCACCCGACGTCCGACCTCCTCCAGGACACGGGCTTCCCGTGCAGCGACATCATCCTCCGCCTGTGTCACCAAGCTCTCCCTCGTCTCCAGACGCTCGTACTCGCGGGTACGTTCGGCGGCTTCCAGCGTCAGCGCCTCCTCACGCTTCTGGAGCTCTGCTGGGTCGCCAGAGGCCACCTCCATCGATGCGAGGGCTGCCTCGCGCAGCTCCACTTGCTCCTCCAGAGAGTGGCACCAGGCCAGGAGCTCCCGAGCCCGCTCCTCCACCACCTCTTGCCACCGGTCAGCTTCCCGGGCTTCCTCAGCGGCCCAAGATCGGGCCTCCCAAGAGGCCACCAGCGACACCTTGGCCTCTGTGTCGTCAAGATTGCGCTGACGGCGCGCAAGGGCGATGGCGCCCTCCAGTGCGCGCCTCTCTGCAGGCAGGCGCAGGCCCTCAGCCTCAAGGCGTGCATCTTCACCAGCAAGCTCCTCACCAAGCAGGCTCACCGCGTCAGCCGCCCTTCGAAGGAATCCTTGGCGAAGAGCGCGACGCTCCCGGGCGCGCTCGAGCACGTCTTCCACACCATCATCTGCCCCAAGCAAGCGCCGGGGGCCACGAATCAGCACTCTCCCTCCGGGCAGGGGGCTGGGGGCTGGCACCCTTGCGACGGCCGGGCACGCCACGCCAGAAGCCCGGCCTGGAGCCAGCCCGTCCCCAGATGAAGAGCGCAGGGAGCGCCTCAGCCAATCGCAGTCCACGACCAGGCGAGAAGCCCACGACAGGCTGGCTATGCCACGAGAAGGCCCGCGAAGGAGGATCGCGAGGTGCGCAGGGCCACGATGCGCCTCGGGACGGTTCGCCTCTCCGATCGCCCTCACCACAAGGGCTCTGCTGCTCGGAGCGCTTGAGGACGGTGGAGGGGGCGAAGCCAAGTGGTACGCCACCTCAGCCATCTCCGCGAGCTCGGCTGGAAGGGGCCTGCGGAGCAAGGATTAGTAAAAGCAACAGAAGGATTGGGAGCTGGGAAAGGAGAAGGCTTACTCATTAGTGGCGAAGTACTTCCTATGCTTTAGCAGGCGACAAGGGTAATCGTCGCCCAGGGCCTCCCTTCTCTTCCGGAGGGCCTCAAAGTCCACGCGGAAGCGGCCCAAGAGTTGAGCGCAGGGATCAACCTGCGACAAAGACGGGGCGTCAAGGCGAATCTGCGTCAGGGGCGCCTGCCTGATGCGCGCTGCCAATCGCCTCGCCAAGAGAAGCGGCTGGAGCCTCACGGGCCTCAGTCGCAGGCGCTGAGGGCAGCTGCTTGCCAACCTCAGCCTCAGCGGCACGGGCCCCAAGAGCTGCTCCCTCATGAGCGTCGCCCGGCGCTGTCACCCCGCCGGGAGCCCCCTCGGCCTCTGGCGCCTCATGTCTCCCTGCTCCGCCACTTGAGGAAGAGTCGCCTTGGCCGACTGGAAGGGCAGTCACCATCACTGGGTTCTCGCGAGGCCCCTGGAGGCCGGCGGGGCGCGGCCCCCACTCATCAAAGATAGGCATCTGATTCACAAAATCGCCCCAGTTCTGGCAGAGGTACAGCAAGGCCCCTCCCTGCTGGATACTGCCAGGGTTGGGGTCCCCAGTCAGGATCAAGAGCGCTGCCCTCAGCACTTCAGGCGTCAGGTCCTCTTCCTGGAGCCTCATACGATCATCACGCCCGCTCAAGGCCCACATCCGGCGGGAGTGGCATTGGAGAGGAGCAACGCGGCGTAGCAGGAACTCCTTCACCACCTTGGGCGCTGTCACGCCAAGCGACCTCAAGAACATGAAGCGGTGCCAGACGAAGACGAGCCGGGGGCCCTCAAGCGTCTCATGGCCCCAGCCCGAATTGGGGACAGTAGGCAAAGTTGGCTCCGATAGCAGGGGGCTGGGCACCCCTACATCCACATACAGCCACCGCTCGCGGAACCTAGCCGCGGGCGGAGAGAGCCTAAAATCAATCCCTGAGTCTGCTGTCTCAGACGCGGCAGCGAAGCTCATGCACACCGAGCATTGGGTAGGGACGACAAGACGCAGAGAGAAGAAGTGGCGCAGCAAGGCAACCGAAGGAAGGATGCCCATCATTTCCTCGCAAACAAAGGCGAAGACCGAAAGAAGGGTGATGGATTCAGGACCCAGATGCATCATGTGGATCTGATAGTGGGAAAGCACGGCATTGAAGAAATCAGAAAAGGGGGGAACCAGACCCGCCCACAGGGCGTCGGCGAAATACTGGACCTCGGTGACTATCCTGTCGATGGAGAAGTGTGACGCGGGCCAGGCCGTCGTCCTCTCGCATTCGTTGAAGATAGTGGCCAGAGCCGAGCTGACCTTGCCCAAGCCCTCGGCGGGGCCGCCAACACCGGCGAGCAAGGCGGAGGCATGGGTTTCTTCCCTCTTCCCTTCTTCGTCGGAGCCATGGCGATGGGAAGGGGGGGAAGGTTCGAGATTGGGTTGAAAACAGAAGCTGGAGTTCAAGCGGAGGAAGGACAGAGGGCGCTCGAGCAACAGAAAGGGGAGCGGCTGTGTACGACTACGAGTCCGCCTAGCATGGCACAAAATAAGGGGGGCGTGGGGGAACAGTGCCGCCCACGCCCAATCAACCGCCACGCGGCGCCCAAGGCTGCATGCTGTTAGGGCCCACGGCGCTTCACTCTTGCCCTTCCGCCTCCCTGCACGGCCATGTCCGGGCGCGCCTTGGGCCCGGGGGCTACTGTCGGCGTTCTGGGAATAGGGGTCCCCAGACTTGCCTACCTGCGGCCTGCGGCGTGGCTCAAAGGGGGCCCAGCACGGCCCATCTTCATCAACACAGACCCAAGACCCTCGCGAGGGGCCAAGCCTCGCGGCGCGGACGACACGGCCTCATCGGGGTGGCTCGCGAGGAGGCGGAGAGATCAAGGCGGGGTACCTCACGAGGTGCCCGTGACGCAAGCCATGACGACCAAGGGTGCCAGGCGGGCGCCAGCCCGCGCAGTGTCCTCCTTTCCTCTTTGGTGCAAAGGGAGCAAGCGCAGGCGAGAGCATCAAGCAAAGGCACCCGTTTCGGTGCAACGAGACCAAGACCAGTCCAACGGCAGGGAGGAAGTCATTGTGGAGCCCAATCCAGCGTCACCACCAGATCCTTTGGCAGGCGAGGACCAACTTTAGTTAGGATAAGTGTACCAGATGTTCCCCTTCAAAATGGCCAATTGTTGGCGCCCTTCCCGCTCAATATTTGGGAAGAGGCCCAGGGCCTTTGCCTGTAAATAAGACTAGCCACCCCCAGGGTAGAGGGATCGGAATCAAGAAGGGAGAATCTAGAAGCCAAGAGAGAAACTAGCTAGGGGGGAAATCGGAGAGAGAATCAAGAAGAGAGAGAGATAAGGGTGACTGAACTCCTCCTAGTAGCTCATCCCCCAGCCAAGAGCAGACCCTCGCGAGGCTGTTCTTCCTTGTATTGCTCATCATCATCAGCCCAAGAGGCAACCCACCACACCACACACTGGAGTAGGGTATTACACCACAACGGTGGCCCGAACCAGTATAAACCCTGTGTCTCTTGTGCTGTTCTTTCCATAGCTTAGATCTTAGCGAGGCGGAGGGGTGCAGGTAGGTAGAAGGTGAAATCTCCGCGCGCACCCCAGTGTTCGAACCTCAAGGGTCTGCCGGAACCCGAAATCCGACGCTATGGATCTGACATATTTGGTCCAGAATCTTGTTTAGGCTGGACAGTTCGTCTCTGTTGCCTTTGGGGGGCGGCTTTTGCTGACCTAGCCGAGAGCTCTTGAATCCGGCGTTTACCGTTGTGCTCTTAGGGCTGTCTTCTTTATTCCGGCGCTTGTTTTTGCTGCGTCGTAATTTGCATTTCCGTCCCTGACTTCGGATGTACTTGGGTCGCTGGTGCTGCATCGGGCTAACCAGCTGTCCTTGCCCACGCAAAAGCGGGTCATGAGTGTTGTTAATGCTGCCATTGTTCTCGGCTTTTCTTGGCCGAGGTGTCTGGCAAACCATTCGTCTCGAACGCTGTGCTTGAAAGATGCTAAGGCTTCGGCGTCTGGATAGTCGACTATTTGGTTCTTTTTAGTGAGGAACATGTTCCAAAGCTTTCGGGCTGACTCTCCGGGCTGTTGAGTTATATGACTTAAATCGTCTGCATGCGGTGGTCGGACATAGGTCCCTTGAAAATTTGCCCGAAAGGCGTCTTCGAGCTCTTCCCAGCTTCCAATGGAGTTTTCGGGGAGGCTTTTAAGCCAGTGCCGAGCTGGCCCTTTGAGCTTGAGGGGTAAGTACTTGATGGCCTGGAGATCGTCACCTCGAGCCATATGGATATGGAGGATGTAGTCCTCAATCCAGACCCTAGGGTCTGTCGTTCCATCGTACACCTCTATGTTTACGGGTTTGAATCCCTCTGGAAATTCATGGTCCAGCACCTCATCGGTGAAACATAGGGGGTGTACGGCACCCCTGTATTTGGGTGTACCGCGGTATTGGGATGTTTGTTGTGTTGCATTGCGTGTTGGAGCGCGCTTGCGTGGCCCATAGATGGATCTGGTTGCGCCGTACTTTTGATGCGAGTCCTCACGTGGGTCGCGTACCGGCTTATGTGCGGCGTCGTTTGCCGTTCTATGTTGGCCACGAGGTCGTCTATCCGACTGGATGGCCGTTTTGTTTTTTGATTGCGGGGGATCTAAGGCCTCCTCATCGAATTCAGGTCGTCTATCCGACTGGATGGCCGTTTTGTTTTTTGATGCACTCTGTTGCTCCGGGTGCCTGTCCGGTGTGATGTCGTCCGGACTGTTATCTTCGACGGGGTCGGGTTGTTCGGTTTGATTCTCCGTGTTGCCCTGGTCGGGCGATGGTTCACCCTGCTCTATCGCTGGGTCTATATTACCGTTGTTTCTGCTGAGGTGGGATTTGGAGCGGCGCTTACGCCGCCGCTTTGACTGCTTCTCGAGGGAACAACCCTTCGCTGCGTCCTTCCATTCCTCATCATCGTTTTCTTTGGGTGTGTCCACCATGTATACATCATATGATGAAGTGGGCGTCCAGTGCCCTATGGGCAGTGGTTCCTGTTCGTCTCCTGCATCATCGTCCATACCGTCGATGTCTTCAAAGTCGAAGTCGAGCATGTCGGTCAAATTGTCGACAGTGGCTACTAAGTGGGTGGTGGGTGGGCGGCGAATTTCTTCGTCATCCGCATCCCAATCCTGCCGGACATAGTTCGGCCAGGACTCTCCTGAGAAGGAGAGAGACCTTAATGAGTTCAGTATGTCGCCGAAGGGCGAGTGCTGAAAAATATCCGCGGAGGTAAAGTCCATGATCAGCGCTAGTCGGATTCGATAGGCACGGGCGCAGGCGGTTCAGAGTCCATGGCCGGGGAAGAATCTGGTAGTTCGGCGTCACAGCTCCCGTGAAGGGTAAGGTCGACAGAGAATTCATAATCCTTATCAGTAACAAAGAGAGGTGAAGTAGCAAAAGCGGGATCATATTTCATTCTAGCATTCAAGGATTTTTCTTTCAGCTTAACTAACAATTTCTTAAGATCCTCCCTATAATTACAAGCAAAGAAGTCTTTAGCAGTTTCTTCGTCCATAACATAACCTTTAGGAACAATAGGCAACTCATATCTAGGGGGAGAATCACAATCATAATCTTCAATAATATCATCAGTTTCAGTAATTTCATTCTCTCTAACCCTAGCAAGTTGTTCATCAAGAAATTTCACCTAGTGGCACAGTATCATCAAGCACAGAAGCAGTATCATCATAAGCATCATGCATAGAATAAGTGGCATCATGAATAACATGTGACATATCATAATCAATAGCAGGTATAGGTGTCGCAAGTTTACTCAAAACAGAAGGAGAATCAAGTGCAGAGCTAGATGGAAGTTCCTTACCTCCCCTCGTAGTTGAGGGAAAAATCTTAGTTCTTTGATCTTTCAAATTCCTCATAGTGATCAACAGATATAAATCCAAAGTGACTCATAGAATAGAGCTATGCTCCTCGGCAACAGCAACAGAAAAAGGTCTTGATAACCCACAAGTATAGGGGATCGCAACAGTTTTTGAGGGTAGAGTATTCAACCCAAATTTATTGATTCAACACAAGGGGAGCCAAAGAATATTCTTGAGTACTAGCAGCTGAGTTCTCAATTCAAGCACACCTGAAAGACTTAATATCTGCAGCAAAGTAGTATGGACGTAGTGGTAACGGTGGCAAAAGTAACAGTAACAGTTTTGTAGCAATCGTAACAGTGGCAACGGAAAAGTAACTAAGCAAAGATCGATATGAAGCAAGCTCGTAGGCAATGGATCCATGATGGATAATTATGTCGGATGGCATTCATCATGCAAATGTTATAACATAGGGTGACACAGAACTAGCTCCGGTTCATCAATGTAATGTAGAGATGTATTCCAAATATACTCATACGTGCTTATGGAAAAGAACTTGCATGGCATATTTTGTCCTACCCTCCCATGGCAGCGGGGTCCTAGTGGAAACTAAGGGATATTAAGGCCTCCTTTTAATAGAGTACCGGACCAAAGCATTAACACCCACTACTACAGGATGCTGCTAACACGACACTACGATCAGAGACCCTTTCACGAAACTGTGTGCGGTGCATTAATCAAAAACGGGGATGTAAAAAACCGTCAAAAAGGTGCAAAATGTTTGCAATGGAGGATGCATCAAACACGTTTCAGATTTTAGTTGCGTGTGCGATCCAGGGCATACGGTTCAGTCCAATGAACCGTTTGCGATGAGGCGGAACAAAACAAACGGGCAGCCTAATGAAGGCGTGTGCGATGTACAACATACGGTTCACTTGGATGAACTGTTTGTGATTAGGTGACACAAAAGAAACGGTCAGCCAGATCAAGGTGTGTGCGATGTACAACATATAGTTCACTCGGATGAACTGTTTGTGATTAGGCAACACAAAAGAAACGGTCAGCCAGATCAAGGTGTGTGCGATGTACAACATGCGGTTCACCCGGCTGAACTGTTTGCGTTGAGACAAGAGAACAGAAACTATTCAATATAACAAATACCATAAATATTGCAAGGTTCAAATTCAAAGATTACAATGCCCAAATTCAAACATTTCAAACCGCATAATTTCTGAAAAGGGATCAGTCGTTGACAAGTCATGTATGGGTTTGACATGATAACTTCCAATTGCTTTGCCATATGCTCTTCCAATACGAAGTTTGTCATTTTTGGAGGCACTTCCATTCCACAGTACCAGCCGCCTCTGATAATCATACCATTGACCTTTCCTAATTAAATGCGTGTTCAACCTCAGTACCCTCAGCACCTTTGCTCTGCCAAGGTGCAACATGGCGAGTGTAATCTCCGGTGGGGTCCCTCGGTAGGATTTTGAAGTAATATTTGAGAGATGCAGATCCAGGCATTCGATGTGATTGTCGTTATCAACATCTTCCACCGGGCCTAATATGCACTGCAAAAGAACAGAACGTGTTAGTGCCTACATGCAGTTTTGAACACTGCTACATGCCCATTTGGTTTGTAGGATTTGTAAAATGCACCAACGTGCCATCTTCGATCTGTCATGATTAACATGAGCATTAATTTGATTACAATCTAGAAACATGTAGCCTTCTTCACAAGAGGTTCGATTGGATGAAAAATCCCTAAGAAAACTAGTACAGATGAATCCAAAGGAGAAATGCTTATCGATGATTGTAACCATATGAATGAAGCAACCAATATGGGGTGGGGTGTATGTCCTAAAATCCTCCAAAATTCCTTCAGAAATCGTAGTACATAGTCATTGTAAACTTGGGAAAAGGTGCAAAAAATTGAACTCCCTTATGGTTAACATTTAACAGGAAAGGAACATCACCTTGATATACAGCTTCTTCAGGCATGAAAAGCATCTCAGGCAACTGAAAACTTGGTCCAGGTTGGGGACGACAGATTCTAGTGCCAAGACCTTCACTGTGCCTAGAGTCTGGGTGAAGCTTCGCTGGATGATAGCCGAACATACATCTTCGAAACTAGAAATAACGTTGATATCAAGAAGGAGAGGTATATAAGGCGACTGTACCTGAAAGTTGTAGTATTTGACAGACGAGTAGCCCACCACTTTCAATTTTGGTGCAGAAATGACATTGATTCTTGTTGGACCTTGTTGATCAACTACAAGTAATCTCTCAAGTGAGGTGTGTATTGGATGACCATATTGTGGTCCACCTTTTGTGATCTCTCGTTGCAGCACCAGCAACACACATGAATACTGCGGAGAGTCCTGGAGGTGACGTGCAAGGTACTCGACCAATTCATCGCCTGAATACGAAGGAACTCGAGTGTAGTACAGCCGTGGAGCAGGCACTCCATGTCATCTTTTGGGATGCAGATGGTGACGAGCTCGAGGTGCTTTAGTCGTGGTAGAAAAAGAGCAAGCGCATCATTAAGGGGGGAATGGCAGTTAATGAACTTGGCGAGGCGCAGGGTGGGCGCGAAGCGGAGTGCGGATGTTGGCAGCAAGCTCATATGCCCATCATTATAACTTAGCTTCTCGAGCTGATCTATGCCACGAGATCGGAACTACTCGTCAAGCTTGGATCGCTCCTTGCCATCGGAACGGAACTTGCCCGCGATAAGGCCTTTGATTTGGCCATGGTGACTGCCGAGGATCTAGGAGAACGCATCCAAGCTTTGGCAATAGCCATGGCAGAGCTTGTGGGCGCGGAGGAGGTCGACAGGGGTGCAGAGCCATAGGGTGCGCCACCGCCGGGAAACGGCGGCTGTCCTCGCCCGATTTCTGATTGGGAGGAGGGATATGATGACTGTCAACATATCATCGGGGAGGTTGTTGATGAAGTCTAGGCCTACTGGAGTCGCTTGCGGTTCTTTCAAGACCCGCCTCCGCTTGTTGGCAGCCTTGTTCTCCACCTCGTCGGTGGGGACGGGAACCTCTGTCTCTGTATTCACGTCGTGCTCCGGTGCTTCAGCAGCCCCGACGTTGCCACTCCCTCTGATGGGGCGCTTCGGCGGCATCCTCGTACACTGATGGCTTTGAGGACTCAGAACGGTGGCAAGGATGCGGGCGGAGAGAGAGGAATTATGTGTGTGGAGAGGATGGGGTGTGCGGCCGCTCGACGGCGCTATTAATATAGACTAGTGGGAGTGAGACGGGCGGTGGTCCAAGGCTGTCTCGCTTCACGGTGAGAACGACTGCTTAATCTCTAGTATGAATGAAATCTATGCTTAATTACTGAATTTTAGTTGCAAAAAATAGATAGTGATATTGATTTTTAGCTGCATATTTTGACAAATCGTAGTGTCTCTTGGCTTAGCGCCGAAGTCTGGCTTTAATTTGCATACCGTAATATGAACCGTTTCCATGGAAGAGATGCACAGATCCTGCGTTGAACAACTTGTACGCTTCCCGGTGAGCCTGCGCACTGGTCTGCGCTCGCACGCCTCCCATTCAGTCAAGCAGATGTCCACATGGCACCTCCTATAGCCACTAAAACCAAGACACATGGCGTCACATGAATGGTTAACCGAACGCACACGGTTTGAATTATACAAACGTTTGAGGTATTAAAGTGGTAGCTATTTTTTTCAAAATGCCTTTGTTTGTTGTCATTATTCGAGTGCGCCTTCTCTCAAAATGGACACGAAAAATACCACAACATGTCGGGTGCCCTTCCATGATAGCGTGCCAAGTTTCATGAATTTCAGACGATTTTTGGATTTAGTAGAATTTAAAAACCAAGCATCTCAATGTTTTGCCGGCAATCAACGGTGCCCTGGTGTTTGAAATTCATTCCCATTTCTTGCATGGGACCTAAGCATGCACCCAAGGACACATATTTGATTTTTCAACCAATTTATATGCACTGGAGCATGCGCATGTAGGTCAAATTTGAATTATGCACATAAATGCATTGAAAATTCAATTAATGCATAAAAATGTCCAAACGAACCCCGAAAAATCACAAAAATTCACACAACACTCCTATTGTTCTATGTTGACACGAGAAAAAAACTTAAAAGCAATAAGCGGCAATGGATATCGTTTCGTCCCCAAAGGTGGGACGTTCCCTACTGAAAACCATCATGCTTGTTGTGAGAAGCTCCGGTTTGTGAGAAGCATATGCCCAAACCTGCCCCAAATGTGATAAAATTTGTACCACGGCATGTTGATGCCGCTCCATGATAGCATTCCAAGTTTCATAAATTTCGGACGAGTTTTGGATTTACTAGAATTTAAAACCAGGCATCTCAATGTTTTCCCGGCAATCAATGGTGCCCTAGTGTTTGAAATTCATTCCCATTTCTTGCATGGGACATAAGCATGCACCCAAGGACACAGATTTGATTTTTTAACCAATTTACATGGAATGGAGCATGTGCATGTAGTTCAAATTTAATTATGCACTTAAATGCATTGAGAACTCAATTAATGCATAAAAATGTCCAAACGAACCCCGAAAAATCACAAAAATTCACACAACACTCCTATTGTTCTATGTTGAATCGAGAAAAAAAATTGAAAGCAATATGAGGCAATGGATATCGTTTCGTCCCTAAAGGTGGGATGTTCCCTACCGAAAACCATCATGCTTGTTGTGTGAAGCTCCAGTTTGTGAGAAGCATATACCCAAACCTGCCCCAAATGGGACAAAATTTGTACCACGACATGTTGATGCCGCTCAATGATAGCATGTGAAGTTTCATGAATTTCAGACGAGTTTTGGATTTACTACAATTTAAAAACCAGGCATCTCAATGTTTTGCCGGCAATCAATGGTGCCCTGGTGTTTGAAATTCATTCCCATTTCTTGCATGGGACCTAAGCATGCACCCAAGGACACAAATTTAATTTTTCAACCAATTTATATGCACTGGAGCGTGCGCATGTAGGTCAAATTTGAATTATGCACATAAATGCATTGAGAATTCAGTTAATGCATAAAAATGTCCAAATGAACCCCGAAAAATCACAAAAATTCACACAACACTCCTGTTGTTCTATGTTGATACGAGAAAAAAAACTTGAAAGCAATAAGAGGCAATGGATGTTGTTTCGTCCCCAAAGGTGGGACGTTCCCTACCGAAAACCATCATGCTTGTTGTGAGAAGCTCCGGTTTGTGAGAAGCATATAGCCAAACCTGCCCCAAATGGGACAAAATTTGTACCACGGCATGTTGATGCCGCTCAATGATAGCATGCCAAGTTTCATGAATTTTCGACAAGTTTTGGATTTACTACAATTTAAAAACCAGGCATCTCAATGTTTTGTCGGTAATCAACGGTGCCCTGGTGTTTGAAATTCATTCCCAATTCTTACATGGGACCTAAGCATGTACCCAAGGACATAGATTTGATTTTTCAACCAATTTTTATGCACTAGAGCATGCGCATGTAGTTCAAATTTGAATTATGCACATAAATGCATTGAAAACTCACTTAATGCATAAAAATGTCCAAACGAACCCCCCAAAAATCACAAAAAATCACATAACACTCCTGTTGTTCTATGTTGACATGAGAAAAAAACTTGAAAGAAATAAGAGGCAATGGATATCGTTTCGTCCCCGAAGGTGGGACGTTCCCTACCGAAAACCATCATGCTTGTTGTTAGAAGCTCCGGTTTGTGAGAAGCATATACCCAAACCCGCACCAAATGGGACAAAATTTGTACCACGGCATGTTGATGCCGCTCAATGATAGCATGCCAAGTTTCAAGAATTTCAGACATGTTTTGGATTTACTAGAATTTTAAAACCAGGCATCTCAATGTTTTGCCGGCAATCAACGGTGCACTGGTGTTTGAAATTCATTCCCATTTATATGCACTGGAGCATGTGCATGTAGTTCATATTGAATTATGCACATAAATGCATTGAAAACTCAGTTAATGCATAAAAATGTCCAAATGAACCCCGAAAAATCACAAAAATTCACACAACACTCCCGTTGTTCTATGTTGACACGAGAAAAAAACTTGAAAGCAATAAGAGGCAATGGATATCGTTTCGTCCCGAAAGGTGGGACATTCCCTACCGAAATCCATCATGCTTGTTGTGAGAAGCTCCGATTTGTGAGAAGTATATAGCCAAACCTGCCCCAAATGGGACAAAATTTGTACCACGACATGTTGATGCCGCTCCATGATAGCATGGCTAGTTTCATGAATTTCAGACAAGTTTTGGATTTACTAGAATTTTAAAACCAGGCATCTCAATGTTTTGCCGGCAATCAGCGGTGCCATGGTGTTTGAAATTCATTCCCATTTCTTGCATGGGACCTAAGCATGCACCCAAGGAGGAAGATTTGATTTTTCAATGAATTTATATGTACGGGAGCATGTGCATGTAGTTCAAATTTTAATTATGCACATAAATGCATTGAAAACTCACTTAATGCATAAAAATGTCCAAACGAACCCTGAATAATTCCAATTCTTTTATGATCACTGTAGATAAAAGGTCTAGCAATTCAAACACCATGCATGGCCGCTGTGACCCCATTATGTAATTCAAGTCAAGACCAAAACTCAAGTAGATCCCACACAGTTTATTATAACCAACAGTGTGAGATGCAGCACAAAATATCTTCGGACCGTGTCTGAATAAGGGACCGTATCTGATGACACTTTGCACGCCGGTTTTTTGTCTGAAGTGATTCCAAATTTTCGGCTTCTGCGGAAATATCTACCTCCCCGCCCCTCCCCCTTACCAAAAGCCACATTTCCACTCTTTCCGCCTTCCTTTCCAAGTTGAAACCTTCACTCCTTGCTTGTAGCGCCGCCGCCTGCTCGTAGGCGACCCTCCTTCACACTTCTCGGCCTCGCCTATCCAGGCAGGTAATCCACACCCGACCCCCATCCTCCTCCTCCTTCCACATCCCACTGCTCTAAACGCCGGCGCGGGCTCGACACCTTCCACCCAAATCACCAACCCCTCCACCAAATAAGCGCCGGCCTAAGCCATGGTGCACGCAGCCAGGACCTCAAGGAGCATTTGGCAGCGGAGAAGCAAATTGCGTCCGCATGAGAGGATGAGGTTGTGATGGTTGCCATTTGTGCCGACCCCCAGACCTTGGAGGAGCACCTCGTCGTCGAGGCCACCATTGACGCCTCGCGCGCAGACGCCGCGACGCGGTTGGCTTCTTTAAACGATAGTTCGTGGTGTATTCTCGAGGCCATCGTCGGTGCCTTCGACGAAGACTACGAGGTGTTTTCTCAGTGTGCACGTGCTTACCTCGTCTCGAGAGCTAGCAGGTTGGTGCCTGGAGCGGCTCAGGCAACTCACCACTACAACGAGGGCACCCACGATGCGGAGGCCTCGCCCTCTTCCATGTCCAAGGAGCCAATCATCATCGATATCTCCGACAATGAGGAGTAGCTTGTCTTATTAGCTCACTATAAGGACCCATGTTTAGTTTGCTAGCTACTGCCTTTCCTTAACCAATTCTAGTGAATTATGCTGTCTACTTTTACCATGCAATCTTCTGCTACAGTGTATATGTTCTATATGTCGTGCAATGTGGTGTTCAATTAACTGCTTGGTTCAGTTCTGCAAATGTGATGTTCAATTATTCAGGGTGCAATATTTCCAAGTTGTTAAGCATGTTTGGTTTGGTTAACTGTCTTGTCTTCTATTAGGAGTATGTTATATTGTTCAATAGGTGTTTAGTTAACTGCTTGGTTCATTTGTTGTTGCTTGGTTTACTTGTTGTGATGTTTAGTTAACTGCTTGGTTGAATTCTGCAATGCGATGTTCAATTGTTGTGGCTGCATTCTGTTATTGTATACCATGTGAGGAATAAATCGAATTTGGTTGTACTAAATATATGAGAAACATATACAATTGCTATATTTCCAAGTTGTTAAGCATGCTTGGTTTGTTTAACTGTCTGATCTTCTATTAGGAGTATGTTATATTGTGCAGTGTGGTGCTCAGTTAACGTTTAGTTCATTTGTTGTGGTATTTAGTTAACTGCTTGGTTCAATTCTGCAATGTGATGTTCAATTGCTATGGTTGCATTCTGTTATTGTATACCATGTGAGGAATAAATCGAATTTGGCTGCACTTAATACATGAGAAACATATACAAGTTCTATATTTCCTAGTTCTTAATCATGCTTGGTTTGGATAAATGGGTTTTCCATGTGGCTTGAATTAATCTGATGAATCTATAATGTGCTTATTTGTCATCAACATAATTTATTGATAGCATGTGAACCCTTACTTAACCTGATGACTAACTACATTATATGTGTTGCAGGGAAACAATGGGAAGCACTGGGGTTTACAAGATGGTACTAACTATTATACCTTGCCTTTTTGTATTCCTTTGCCCCATTTCCAATATAGAGAAGATATTTATGTACATCCTTGTTTTCAGGCTTCACTGATGATTACCTCTCAAACCACCTCTGTGGTCAGGAGGCAAGGAAAGTTTTCATACAACAGCCACGGTTCAATATTGAAGTGTTCCTGAAGAGGTCGAAGGATGGACGGTCAATCATCCACAGGCACTGCCTAAAGTTGCAAAGACCTTCAACATGAATGAAGGCTCATTATTCGCCTTCCGCTTCAGCAGTTTTCCAGATGAGATGCATCTCTCTATGTACCATCTATGATGGTAATTTCGAAAGGTTCTAGATGTTGCATGTGAAACTTGCTGCTGGTGCAGTTGTGTAATGGGGTAGCTAAGTGCTGAAGCTATATCATGTTGTACTCTGATGTATTTGAATGAAATCCTGCTTCCTTAATATGGACATGGAATATATTATGTGCTTAATATGAATGTCAATTAGATTAGTAAATGTATTATTAATCATAAGGAAATTAGCCCGCTAATTGGACAATTATCTTGCTAATTGGGTTTCCTATTGCAAACGGTTAATGAGAAACCACCGTGGGCGATGACCTCAAGCAACGCACACACTTTCTAGGAATAAACCATGTTGGATCAATGAACAATCACACACGACATTCTCTTCAAAACTGTTTGCGTTACGCCACCTTGCGCAAACGTTTTCCTTGTAGTGACTGTGTGGGATGTATATACGAACGAAAACGTTTAGTGGCGACTGACTGTGCGGTTATGACCGGAAATGATTTCGCCTGTATAATTGTATTTTTTAGCACTACTGTACATATTTCTATATTTGAGTGCTCGTCGGTCGCACACGACCTCATTTTTTCAGCGTGTGTGCCAGGAGGGCATATCCCCAACGGTTTCTGGGTCATGTGGGAAGGACCCCCCCTATCGCCCACACTCACTTGGTGACGGCTCCGAATGCCGTCGTGGAAATGGTTAAAAAACTGTTTGTTTAGGACCAACGCGCACCAATGACTTAGTGAATACATGAACTCCTCAAACTACGGTCATCACCTGGAGTGGTCCTAACTATTGTCACTCCGGGGTTGCCAGATCATAACACGTAGTAGGTGACTATAACTTACAATATCGGATCAAGAACACAAATGTATTCATGAAAACATAATAGGTTCAGATCTGAAATCATGGCACTCAGGCCCTAGTGACAAGCATTAGGCTTAGCAAAGTCATAGCAACATCAATCTTAGAACATAGTGGATAATAGGGATCAAACCCTAACAAAACTAACTCGGTTACATGGTAAATCTCATCCAACCCATCACGGTCCAGCAAGGCTATGATGGAATTACTAACGAACGGTGGTGAGCATCATGGAATTGGTGATAGAGGTTGGTTGATGATGACGATGGCGACGGATTCCCCTCTCCGGAGCACCGAACGGACTCTAGATCTACCCTCCCGAGGAAGAACAGGGCTTGGCGGCGGCTCTGTATCGTAAAACACGATGAATCCTTCTCCTTGATTTTTTTTTCTCCCCGAAAGTGATTATATGGAGTTGGAGTTGAGGTCAGTGGAGGTCCAAGGGGGCCACAAGGTCGGAGGGTGTGCCCTAGGGGGGTGGGCGCACCCCCCACCCTTGTGGCTAGGGTGTTGGCCCCCTGGTGCTGATTCTTTCGCCAATATTTTTATTAATTCCGAAGAAATCTCCGTTGATTTTCAGGTCATTCCGAGAAATTTTTATTCTGCACAAAAATAACACCATGGCAATTCTGTTGAAAATAACGTCAGTTCGGGTTAGTTCCATTCAAATCATGCAAGTAATTAGAGTCCAAAACAAGGTCAAAAGAGTTTGGAGAAGTGGATACATAGGATACGTATCAGGCACCAGACTTGTTTACCTTTGGAGTATGATGCAAGGAATCTTTTCAACGCGCCTGGGGCTGGGCCAGTTAATCCGCTCGAGACAAATCAGGCTATCGAGGCACCCATGACCGGGGTGACGGCTCAACCTCGTGTTATAGACCCGCCGTGTTCGAATTTAACCCCACCTCAGCAAGTATCGACGCCACTGGGTCATTATTCTAACCCTTTGGACAACATGATCGCTGAGGCATCACGGCTGGTGGCTCTTCTCGTTGAAGGCGAGTCTCCTGCAGCGATGGAGATACGAAGGGCAGGGGAGCTTCTTCAAATAGTTGTGGCTCAGAAGGCGGCTTACTCAAACAGCCATGATCGGATTCATTCAACTCCACACCCCAGTCGGAGTTATAGCCGGCATATTGAGTCACCGTCAGTTTCAAGTAGTGAGCGGTGCCGTAACCAGCTTCGTGGGCGTAACCTGCCACATGTAGATAATCATGCTCAGGTTTTGGTAGACCAGGCCAGAGCCCGTTGGGAGGCTGAGCTGGCAGCTCAGTTAGTGGCTCATCAGCAACCGTAGCTTAACCCGTCGGTGTCTATGGAAGCGCGATGACATCTAGAACCCTTGGTGTGCCATTCCTGGTGCTGACTTTGCATAATGATTGCCTGCCCAAGGATTTTAAGGGCCCCTGTAAAGTGCCTAATTACACAGCGGATCAACCCCTCGGAGGCTTGGATTGAGATTTATGAGCTGGCCATGGAGATGTTGGATGTAAATGATGTTGTGTGCGCTAAGTATTTCACCATGATGTTCGATGGGCCGGCTCGCACCTGGTTAAAGGGGCTGCCAGCTAACTCTATCACATTGTGGACTGAGTTGAAGAGACACTTTATTCCGAATTTCAAGGACACATGCAAGGAACCTCTATCGATTCTTGATTTAGACACTTGTATCCAGGATGAGGGCGAGTTAACTTCCCATTGGGTGTGCTGGATTTCGGCTATTATCCACTTATCGGATAGCATCAATGCCGGCTCAGCCATCCTGATTTTGGAGAAAAATTGTCGTTTCCTTCCCCTCAAACAGAAGCTGGGGCGGCTTAAGCGCCACTGCAATGATACAGGAGAGCTCATGGCGGCTCTTACCAAATACACAAACTTCATCCACATAGATTAAGTGTAAGTCAGGATGTAATGTTCCATCTCCTGCAAAAGGATTAGCTAGAAGTTTCTCTATCATACTCGAAGGAATTTCAATGTAAACATTTTCAGTAGGTTGAGGAACAGCTATTTGCTCTACCGGTCAGGGTGAAGATACCCTGAACAAGCCCCTCAAAGGATTACTTTCCATAGTAACAAGTGACAATAAATTTCAGCACACTATATAAATTTTTCCTTACCAAATTCCACCTACCAAAGGCGCTCCACTCCCCGGCAACAGCGCCAGAAAAGAGTCTTGATGACCCACAAGTGTAGGGGATCTATTGTAGCCTTTTCGATAAGTAAAACTGTCGAACCCAACGAGGAGCAGAAGGAAATGATAAGCGGTTTTCAGCAAGGTATTCTCTGCAAGCACTGAAATTATCGGTAACAGATAGTTTTGTGATAAGGTATAACGAGTAGCAAGTAATAAAAGTAAATAAGGTGCAGCAAGATGGCTCAATCCTTTTTGTAGCAAAGGACAAGCCTGGACAAACTCTTATATGAAGGAAAGCGCTCCCGAGGACACATGGGAGTTATCGTCAAGCTAGTTTTCATCACGTTCATATGATTCACGTTCGGTACTTTGATAATTTGATATGTGGGTGGACCAGTGCTTGGGTACTGTCCTTAGTTGGACAAGCATCCCACTTATGATTAACCCCCATTGCAAGCATCCGCAACTACAACGAAAGTATTAAGGTAAACCTAACCATAGCATGAAACATATGGATCCAAATCAGCCCCTTACGAAGTAATGCATAAACTAGGGTTTAAGCTTCTGTCACTCTAGCAACCCATCATCTACTTATTACTTCCCAATGCCTCCCTCTAGGCCCAAACAATGGTGAAGTGTCATGTAGTTGACGTTCACATGACACCACTAGAGGGATAACAACATACATCTCATCAAAATATCGAACGAATACCAAATTCACATGACTACTAATAGCAAGACTTCTCCCATGTCCTGAGGAACAAACGTAACTACTCACAAAGCATATTCATGTTCATAATCAGAGGGGTATTAATATGCCTAATGGATTTGAACATATAATCTTCCACCAAGTAAACCAACTAGCATCAACTACAAGGAGTAATCAACTAGCAACCCACATGTACCAATCTGAGGTTTGGATACAAAGATTGGATAGAAGAGATGAACTAGGGTTTGAGATGAGATGGTGTTGGTGAAGATGTTGATGGAGATGGAGATTGACCCCTTCCCAATGAGAGGATCGTTGGTCATGACGATGGTGATGATTTCCCCCTCCCAGAGGGAAGTTTCCCCGGCAGAACAGCTCCGCCAGAGCCCTAGATTGGTTCCGCCAAGGTTCCGCCTCGTGGCGGCAGAGTCTCGTCCTGAAAGCTTCCTCCCCTCCTTCTCTCTCCCCTCACCACGTCGTCCCCGTGCCCTCGCCCCGCCCCTGCCGCCGCCAACCCCCACCGCCCTCGCCCTCACTGCCGCTCCCAACCCCCACCGCCCTCACCGCCCTTGACCCCCTGCTGCCCAGCCGCACCAGTCCACCACCCGCCACCCTGCCCGAGCTTCCCCCGCCGGCCCGGCGCCCCGCCGCCTCGACAACCAGGCACCCCGCCGTCCCGACACCCTAGCCGCCCCGACACCCCGCCGCCCCGGTGCCCCACCGACCCACTCCAGTGAGCTCCCCCTATTTTTTCTTTTAGTTTGTGATTGGGCTGCCTAGAATGTTTAGGATGTTAGTTTACTCGTAGATTTTGGCTTGGTGGTCCCTTAATTGCCGTGTCCGGTGTAGATTGCATGGTTAGCCTCTTTGTTCTGGGATTGGAGTTAGAATCTGTAGCCGGTTTTGATTTGAACCCATCTGTTGTGCTAATTTTTTTGCAAATCCGCGTGACGTGTATTGTGTTGCGGTTGTGGTAATCTGTCAAGTCAATTAAGCTCAATCCATTTGGGTTGAATCGAACTAGTGCTATTACTAGCCGTCCCACCTTCATTGTGACATAGCAAAGATATAGAAATATGTTTCCTGCGTGGTGATATCCAAACTCCATCCTAAGTTAGGCCTCATTGTGTAATTCCGCATGGTAATTCTGATGCATAAAACTTGGTTTGGTATGGAATTGGCAACCTGTTTAAGTTGTTAGTTTACTTGTGTATTTTGACATAGTGATCCCTTAATAATCCCTTAAATCCTTGTAGAGCATTTTTGCTTTTTTGAACCTGTCTGTTATGTCAGTTTTCATGTGACAACCTTCTATGTTAGTTTTCTTGCAAAGCTTGTGGTTGTGATAATCTTAGTCTGACCCATTTAGGTTGTATATCGAGTTAATATTGCAACAGTAACAGCAGATCATTTGGAGGAAATATAAACCTGCTTCTAGGTTAGTTAGTTTGATTTTCTAGGTTAGTTATCTTTAGACTAGTTAGTTAGGTTAGTTTCTAGGTTAGTTTTTGAAAAACAATTAGGAGAAGAATAAGAAGAAGAGGAGGAGGTGGAGGAGAAGAAGAAAACAAAGAGGCTATGAATGGCCATAAAATTATTACACAATGCCACACCCCGACAAGACACCACCGACACACCGACCCCCGACACGACACCCCGAGACCGCCTCGACACCCTGACACGACACCACTGACACCCCGGCCCCTGACACGACACCCCTACCCCGCCTCGACACCCCGACACGACACCCCGACCCTACCTCGACACCCCGACCCTGCCACAACACCACCGACACCCTGACCCCGACATATGTATTATTATTATTATTATTATTATGTACATATATATATTATTAATCAGTTCATGTTATTAGGTATTCAATTTTTTGTTATGTTCATGATGATGGTACAGACTTAAATATTTTATTGTGTTTATGCTGTACTAATTTTGTTTACTCTTTGTCATTGCAGGTGTTGACAGATGGTGGGCGCGGGTCAAGAGCGCTCCGAGCCTCCTTCCTCGGCGCGTGCTGGGAGGGGTGGCTATATTGCACCCTAGCAGCTTCGGAGAGCGCTCATAGATAGCATGACGACACCGACTGGCGCTTCTTCTTCGGCCGGGAGAGGTCGAGGGAAGATGAGGAGCGGTGCAGCTAGAGGTGGATGTGGCGGCAGGAGAGGTAGGAAGTCTGTTGTGCCTTCCTCGCCTCCACCCCCAGCTATTTCTCCGGACCACCAGAGTGCTCCGTCTCAGGTGGACCCATCAGACTTGGACCCGTCTCGGACTCCGGTCCATGAGCCTCGGGTCGCCGAGCCTTCGTCCCAGGAGACTCAGGCCCCAGAGTCTTCGTCCCACGAGACTCGGGTCCCAGAGTCTTTGTACCACGTGACTCCAGAGACTAGTGGCCTTGCTGATGGCGAGGAGACCTAGTCTGACGATAGTTTTAGCGAGGGCGAGCTGGTTGAGCAAGGCAAGAAAGTCTACCTGCGTGGTAGTACGAAGCTCCCGGCCCTACCAGCGACCCGCGATCAGAGGTGGTTGATTCAACCTAACGGGGAGAAGTAAGTGCATTTACTCTTTTTTAACCTTCGTCCTTCATGTTTCTTCAACTTAATTTCTAATGTGTTGGCCTTGTCATACTGCAGGGGTTGGATACACGCCGATGGTGTCTGCAGGCCCAACCAGGTCCTTGATGTGCTTTGCCGGCCCCACTTCTCGGGGTGGGTCATGTTGCCCGGTGAGGGTCAGGTTCCACAGCTAGCACTGAGCTAGGAGCTGTACGTGGCTACACTGGCCCTGCCGGAGGAGAGGGTCGGCGGTGTCTTGTGCGAGACGGTGGCCGAAATTGTGAGGCGGTGGTTTTGGGTAATTTCTCCTTTACAGAATTAAAAATCAACAGTACCTAGTGATTGTACTAATCAGTGTTGTCTTGTTCGATTGCAGACCTTCAACAGGTGTACTGAGGAACACGAGGAGGAGGCGGCTAGGGTTCTTGAAGCCGAGTGCAAGCGCCTACGTCAAAACTTACGGCACAAGGCTAGGGTGCAGGATGTTCGAGACTACTATGCCTCAACTAATATTAGGAGGGCCAAGAAGAAGTGTCGCGGCAAGTATCTGAGTAAGGAGAAGTACATGAAGGTATATTTACCTATTCTTAAGGCCTTATACTTAGTTACCTATTCGTAGGCGTAGCGCTGAAATTTCTCGTTGCCAAACTTAGGTGCCCCCGAGATGGTGTGCAGATATGATCGACTGTTGGGAGGCGTTGGTGGATGAGTGGTGCTCTCCCCAATGGCTAGCCGAACACAACAAGGCTAGGGAGCGTGCCCAAATGCAAGGTGTGCCACACCATCAAGGGAGATCCAACCTGTTTGAGTACGGGATCACTGGGTATGTGGTTTGAGCCCGTAACGATTCATGCAATTTCATTCTTCATGCTAGCTTGAGCCCTTAACTAATATGTTGTTCCTCTCTTTTTGGCGAAACACAACAAGAAGGACGTGCCACCGCTGTACGACCTCTATGCCATGGCCCATACTGCCCCGGTCAAGAAGGCCAAGGCATTCTCTGAGTCTGACCTCGATCATCCAGAGAGCTTCACCAACATCTCATCCCATAACAAACTTGGGAGGTACAGAGACTTTGGGAAGGCGATGAAAGGGGATGACTTAAACCCGAGCCAGAGTGCTTTTGATCCAGAGCTCATGATGCTATCTGGTGAAGGGAGGAAACATGACTCAGCAGCCATTGGGGATGGACTGATACGGTGTCCTAGAACTCTCTGGGAGATCAAGAAGCGCTAGACGAGCTCTCTTCCTGAGATGATTCCCCGTCCATGGCCAATGGAGCTTGCCATCGAGGTTAGGGCCAAGGAGCTTCTGGCGGAGGCAAACAGGAAGGCGGCACAGAGGGAGAAGGAGTTGGAGGAGAGGACAACTAGGATGCTGGAGGAGGAGAGGAACCGGAACGACGCGGGTCACTGGGCCCTATATGAGCTTCTCATGGTAAGTTTCTCCTGCATATTAGCCAAATCATGCATGTAATGTTCGTTTCATTATTAGCTAATATGACTGACTCGTGAAAACAAAATGGGTAGTTCGTGTGCGAGAAAAATGGTCAAACTCCTCCACCGATGCCCCAGATTGGTAAAGCGGACACGGTGAGTTTCATTAGTTACTAGTATTCACATTTCAGTTGCATCGTGCTAACAAGACATTGCAAATGATCTTTGGTGCAGTATGCCTCCCGACAAGCATCAACCGATCCTTCTCCTTCTCGCAATTGCACAACCCCGACCGGTCCTTCTCCGTCTGGCACTAGCGCACACCCAACCGGTCCTTCACCTCCGTGATGATGGTAAGTTTTCCCAAGTGACATCATAACCTTACTTAGCTCCAAACTGACATAATTTACCTAGGATAGCTATAAGATGACCTATACTTAGCATTTTCCCTCCTAAAGGACTTAATATGCTTAGTTAGCTCAAAAACAACCATAACTACCAAGGATAACTCAATAATGATATATACTTAGCTTACCTAGTTCACTTATGACATAATTAGCTTACTTAGGTAAAAAAATCGCATAATAACCTTGGTTTAGCTCCAAAATGACCTATACTTAGCTTATTTTCCTTGAAAATGACATAACAACCTTACTTAGGTTAATGACATATTTTACCTAGGATAGCTATAAAATGACCTATACTTAGCATTTTTTCCTCCAAAATGACTTGATATGCTTAGTTAGCTAAAATGCAATAACTACCTAGGATAGCTCAATAATGATCTATACTTAGCTTAGCTAGTTCATTTATGACATAATTAGCTCACTTGGGTAAAAATGGCATAATAACCTAGGTTTAGCTCGAAAATGACATAGACTTAGCTTATTTTCCTTGAAAATGACATAATAACCTTATTTAGCTCCAAACTGACATACTTTACCTAGGATAGCTATTAAATGACCTATACTTAGCATTTTTTCCTCCAAAATGACAAAATATGCTTAGTTAGCTCAAAAATGGCATAACTACCTAGGTTAGCTCAAAAAGACCTATACATAGCTTCTTCAGTTCATTTATGACATACTTAGCATACTTAGGTAAAAAAAATGGCATCATAACCTTGGTTTAGCTCCAAAATGATATATACTTAGCTTATTTTCCTCGAAAATGACAAAATAACCTTACTAAGCTCCAAACTGACCTATTTACCTAGCTTAGCTCTAAAATTACCTACACTTAGCGTTTTTTCCTCCAAAATGACAAAATATGCTTAGTTAGCTCAAAAATGGCATAACTACCTAGGTTAGCTCAAAAAACCTATACATAGCTTCTTGAGTTCATTTATGACATACTTAGCATACTTAGGTAAAAAATGGCATGATAACCTTGGTTTAGCTCCAAAATGACATAGACTTAGCTTATTTTCCTCCAAAATGACAAAATAACCTTACTAAGCTCCAAAATGACCTATTCACCTAGCTTAGTTACAACATGAAGAAGAAGATAAAGAAGAGGAGAGGAGAAAAATAAAGAGAAGAACAATTCTTCTTCTTCTTCCTGTTCTTCTTCTTCTAGCTAGTCTTCTTCTTCTTCTAACTTTATCCTTTCCCAATTTGCATATTTGCTTTAGATGAGGAGCTTGTGTTCATGGAGTCTACTCTTCTTCTTGTGCTTCTTTTATGTTTGATATGTTGTTGGATAAGTTCTTGTTGTATATGTTGTTGGATAACTTGTGTTGGATATGTTGTTGGATAACTTGTTGTTGGAAACTTGTTATATATATGTTGTTGGAAACTTGTTATATATATATGTTGTTGGAAACTTGTTATATATATATATCTGTGAAATTGAAAGAATTTAAGAAAAAACAGGGGTTGTACAGGCTCTTTGCTGTCAGCTGGCAGACGGCAAAGAGCTTTGCCATCAACCAGCATACGGCAAAGCTACCACGTGGCAGCTACCTATGCAACCTGGGACACTGTGGCTGGCCTATTTGGTCATCTTGCCGTCTGCTAGCAGACGGCAAGACCTTTGCACCTTTGTTGTCTACCAGCAGACGGCATAGCATACCTCGTGGCAGCTACCTGGGTTGGCCTATTTAGGCACTTTGCCGTCGGCTGGAGGACGGCAAAGATGAAAGGTCTTTGCCGTCTGTTGGCAGATGACAAAGCATGCTGTTATCTTCCTAACGGAACTAACCTGCCATGTGTGTCGTCCAGGCCCTTTGCCGTCTACCAGCGGATGACAAAGGCCTCGACATCTTTGTCGTCAGCCAGTAGACGGCAAAGAGCCCTTTGTCGCGGTTCGTTCAGCCGGACGGTTTGTCGTCTGCTGGATGATGATAAAGGTCTTTGCCATCCGCCAGGCATGGCTTTGCCGTCTGCCATGGCTGACGGCAAAGATCCTGATTCCTGTAGTGAGATCTTCAACATCAGATCAGCGGTTTAAAGTGTTATGCAGATAAACATACACGATGGAATGGCGGATAATTGTTTTCAGCTATCCTATTACAAGGCGTCATATGGCCCAAAAGAATAAGTGTTTTTACTGGGCATGAATTCTATTTGGCAGCCTCAGAGCCGCCTTGTGGTTCAGTTGCCTTGATCTTGATGGGTTGAAGCTTCCAATTTATGCAGCGCCGGTTCTTCATCTTCCTACACTGGCTCGAAATCAGGTGATGTCCAATTGACGCCAGTTACGGCTTTGAATATAGCCTCGTCATCTATGAGCGTGGATGGATCAATATCAGGAGCAAAAGTGTGCTTACATGTTGGTGGAATAAGGTCCATAACTAGATAAACCAGCGCTTTCACTTTTGCGTTTTCAGTAGTATAAGCCGCCTGATACTTGGCGAGATCGGTCTCCTCAGCCAGCTTGCTCACCAAAGGACGCATTTCCCTTATAATTTTGGTAAAGTCATCTGCACTAAAGGGAGACCCATCTTCTTTTAAGCTTGGAAAACTAGTGGCCACTTCCTCCGGATCAAGCTCGGCCTACCACGCCTTGGCCCGGCTTAGGGTAGTGATGGCACTAGCTCTGGCAGCTGAACGCTTTATCTCTTCAATCCTTTGGGGGACGACTGACAGTTTGTCCAGTGTTTCTCAAATAGGCGAAGGTGGTTGTTTAGTATGAGATATGGCAGCTATAGCTCGTTGAGCGCCGTTGTATAACTTCTCCACAAGGGTGTATGCAGCCTTCAGCTTCACGTGCATGTCTGGGCCAAGGTTGGAAGTTCTGGAGCCTGCATTAGCAAAAATATTGATAAACCAGCTAATGATTGTTAAAAGTCGGAGGTAAAAGATTGAAGTACGATATTACTTACCAAAGATGGCGGCTGTCATACTATTGATTTGATGTTTCAAGCCGGTTAACTCGTCAGTCACCGGCTTAAGACTAGCCTCAACATCTTCCGCTCTTTTTAACAGAGCCGCCTTCTCAATGTCCCAGCGTTTTCTTTTAGCGCTGAAATCCTTTTTCAGCCTCTCTATGTCTTCCAAAGCAGTCTTCAGTTCTGATTTGGCCTTGGAAGTTTCAGATTGCTGGGTTTGGATGTTCTGTCGCAGATCCACCACTTGGGATTCTTTCATGTTTAACTTAGCCTGTGAGACAAAGAGATTCAAGCAGCATTATCATCACTTCATTTGAAGTCCCAAGCACAATACAAGTATTCTACTTGGCACTTTGGGGCTAATGCACATTGCTCTTTTTAAGGAAAATCTTTAATGACCCGGCTATGTTTCTTCAACTACAGCCGGATCATGGGGGCTACATATTTGGATTTGCTCATAAATATGGTGATAAGTCCCAGCTTAGCTATGCAGCTTAAACCGGACCTTGGGGCTACATAAGTGGATTTTAGCGCTACAAATAGAAGTCCCGGCTTAACCTTCCAGTTTAACCCGGCCCTTGGGGACTACTCATTCTGATTCAGTAGTTACACATTGCTATGGCATAACTACAAGATCAACAAGGCTATCTAAGTCTATAGCATATTCAAGTTTTTCATATTTAGTAGACTTGGCGGCTGACAGATATATACTTATATGAGAAGGTTTTGTTAGTGCTTACCTCAAAGCGCTCCTTTGACTAAGCCGTCTTCGAAGTCACGGCTAGTATGAAGGTGGTTTAAATAACCCGCGTGAATCACATGAGCGTTGAACTAGGGATAACTTTCCAAGTCAAGCTTCCATTTGCCCTTGTCCGTGATACGTCTCCAACGTATCTATAATTTTTTATTGTTCCATGCTATTATATTATCTGTATTGGATGTTTAATGGGATTTAATATGCACTTTTATATTATTTTTGGGACTAACCTATTAACCGAAGGCCCGGTGCAAATTGTTGTTTTTTGCCTATTTCAGTGTTTCGCAGAAAAGGAATATCAAACGGAATCCAAATGGAATGAAGCCTTCGCAAGGATCTTTCTTGGAACAAACGCAACCCAGGAGACTTGGAGTACAAGTCTGGAAGTCCGTGAAGCTTCCACGAGGCAGGGCGCACCACACCCTCGTGGGCCCCAAGGAGCTCCATCGACGTACTTCTTTCGCCTATATATACCCATGTACCCTAAAAACATCCAAGGAGCCACGAAACCACTTTTCCACCGTCACAACCATCTGTACCCGTGAGATCCCATCTTGGGGCCTCTTCCGGCGATCTGTCGGAGGGGGATTCGATCACGGAGGGCATCTACATCAACACCATAGCCTCTCCGATGATGTGTGAGTAGTTTACCACAGACCTTCGGGTCCATAGTTATTAGCTAGATGGCTTCTTCTCTCTCTTTGGTTCTCAATACAAAGTTTTCCTCGATGTTCTTGAAGATCTATTCGATGTAATACTTTTTGCGGTGTGTTTGCCGAGATCCGATGAATTGTGGGTTTATGATCAAGATGATCTATGAACAATATTTGGTTCTTCTCTGAATTCTTATATGCATGATTTGATATATTTGGAAGTCTCTTCGAATTATCGGTTTAGTTTGGCCTACTAGATTGATCTTTCTTGTAATTGGAGAAGTGCTTAGCTTTGGGTTCAATCTTGTGGTGTCATTTCCAAGTGACAGTAGGGGAATCAAGGCACGTATTGTATTGTTGCCATCGAGGATAAAAAGATGGGGTTTATATCATATTACTTGAGTTTATCCCTCTACATCATGTCATCTTGCCTAAAGTGTTACTCTGTTCTTATGAACTTAATACTCTAGATGCATGCTGGATAGCGGTCGATGTGTGGAGTAATAGTAGTAGATGCAGAATCGTTTCGGTCTACTTGACACAGACATGATGCCTATGTTCATGATCATGCCTAGATATTCTCATAACTATGCACTTTTCTATCAATTGCTCGACAGTAATTTGTTCACCCACCGTAATATATGCTATCATGAGAGAAGCCACTAGTGAAACCTATGGCCCCCAGGTCTATTTTACATCATATTAGTTTCCCGTCAACTTGCCAATTTCTGTTGCCGTTTATTTTGCAATCTTTATTTTCCAATCTATACAACAAAAATACCAAAAATATGTATCTTATTATCTTTATCACATCTCACTTTTACAAGTGGCCATGAAGGGATTGACAGCCCCTTTATCGTGTTGGTTGCAAGGTTCTTGATTGTTTGTGCAGGTACTAGGCGATTTGCGTGTAGTCTCCTACTTGATTTATACCTTGGTTCTAAAAAATGGAGGGAAATACTTACGCTACTTTGCTGCATCACCCTTTCCTCTTCAAGGGAAAACTAACGCATGCTCAAGAGGTAGCAAGAAAGATTTCTGGCGCCGTTGCCGGGGAGATCTACGCTCAAGTCAAGACATACCAAGTACCCATCACAAACTCTTCTCCCTCGCATTACATTATTTGCCATTCGCCTCTCATTTTCCTCTCCCCCACTTCACCTTTGCTGTTTTATTCACCCCTTTTCCGTTCGATCTTGTGTTACCATGTACCTTCTTTTTGCTTGCATCTTCGCTTGCTAAAAGTTTATGGATCCTCATCCACTTGCTAATCTCTTTAAGAGATCCAATTATGATGAACCTATTGCTAGTGAGTTGAGTGCACTAGATTATCTTTATGAGGTTTTGCTTGAAATTCGTGAATCTGAAAGGTGTGATGAATTACTTTATGAAGCGATTCACGATAGATCTTTGAATAAAAAGCATGACCGCAATGATTTTATTATAAATTCTATTGATGTAAATTGTGCTAATAATATGGAAAACCCTAAGCTTGGGGATGCTAGTTTTGCTATGTCCACTACTTGTTGCAATGATCATGATTGGGGTGATTCTTCTTATGATCTTGAAAATTTATTTAAGCCCCAGGATGGATATAAGATTGATAATAATGTTTGCAATATTGAAAGTGGGTTTGGAAGAGTGTCAACTTTAGATCCCACATACTTGGAGAATGTTCAATCTTATGCAATTTTCAATAAAAGTGGTTTGGAGAGGTCATGACTTTAGTTAATGTTAATCCCACTATTTTGGAAGAGTGTCAACTTTGCATGCATGTGGATCATGAAGAGAAAATTTTATGTGGTAGCTATATTGTTGAATTTGGTTATGACCCTACATGTAATTATTATGAGAGAGGAAAATATGGTTGTAGAAATTTTCGTGTCACTAAATTACCTCTCGTTATGTTGAGATTGCTATTGTTTCTTTCTCCTTCCTTGCATATGCTAGTTTTTGCTTGTCTTGATAATTTGTTTGCTTATATAATTCCTATGCATAGGAAGTATGTTATATTTAGATGTAATTTTCATATTTTTCATGATGCTCCCTTCGTGTTTCAATTGCTATCTTTCATGTGAGCATCATTAAAATTATATATGCCTAGCTAGGGGCATTGAACGATAGCACTTGTTGGGAGGCAACCTAATTTTATTTTTGTTCCTTGCTTTTTCTTCCTGTTTAGTAATAAATAATTCATCTATCCTCTGTTATGATTGTGTTTTTATGTTTCAATTAGTGTTTGTGCCAAGTAAAGCCCTTGGGATCTTCTTCGGTAATTGTTGTTTGATCTTGCTGAAAAAAACAGAAAGTATACGCTCACGAGAATAATTTTCATTTTTTACCAGAGAGCAATAAAATACCAATTCCAACTGCAGTAGATCAATACAAAAATTATTTAGTAAGTCCTAAATTTTCAGAATTGTTGGAGTTACAGAAGTATTCGAAACCTCCATATTGCTACAAACTGTTCTGTTTTTGACAGATTCTGTTTTTCGTGTGTTGTTTGCTTATTTTGATGAATCTATGGCTAGTATCGGGGGGTATGAACCATAGAGAAGTTGGAATACAGTAGGTTTAACACCAATATAAATAAATAATGAGTTCATTACAGTACCTTAAAGTGGTGGTTTGTTTTCTTATACTAACGGAGCTCATGAGATTTTCTGTTTAAGTTTTGTGGTGTGAAGTTTTCAAGTTTTTGGGTAAAGATTTGATGAATTTTGGAATAAGGAGTGGAAAGAGCCTAAGCTTGGGGATGACCAAGGCACCCCAAGGTAAAATTCAAGGACAACCAAAAGCCTAAGCTTGGGGATGCCACGGAAGGCATCCCCTCTTTCGTCTTCATCTATTGGTAACTTTACTTGAGGCTATATTTTTATTCACCACATCATATCGGTTTTGCTTGGAGCATCTTGTACGGTTTGAGTCTTTTCTTTTTAGTTTACCACAATCATCCTTGCTGTACTCACCTTTTGGGAGATACACACATGAATCGGAATTTATTAGAATACTCTATGTGCTTCACTTATTTCTTTTGAGCTAGATAATTTTGCTCTAGTGCTTCACTTATATATTTTAGAGCACGGTGGTGGTTTTATTTTATAGAAATTATTGATCTCTCGTGCTTCACTTATATTATTTTGAGAGTCTTTTAGAACAGCATGATAATTTACTTTGGCTATAAAATTAGTCCTAATATGATAGGCATCCAAGATGGGTATAATAAAAACTTTCATATAGAGTGCATTAAATACTATGAGAAGTTAGATACTTGATAATTGTTTTGAGATATAAAGATGGTAATATGAGAGTCGTGCTAGTAGAGTAACTGTGAAATTTACTTGTGTTGAGGTTTGCAAGTCCCGTAGCATGCACGTATGGTAACCGTTGTGTGACAAATTTGAAGCATGAGGTGTTCTTTGATTGTTTTCATTATGAGTGGCGGTCGGGGACGAGCGATGGTCGTTTCCTACCAATCTATTCCCCTAGGAGCATGCACGTAGTGCTTTGGGTTTGATGAATTGTAGATTTTTGCAATAAGTATGTGAGTTCTTTATGACTAATGTTGAGTCCATGGATTATACGCACTCTCACCCTTCCATCATTGCTAGCCTCTTCGGTACCATGCATTGCCCTTTCTCACCCCGAGAGTTGGTGCAAACTTTACTGGTGCATCCAAACCCCGTGATATGATACGCTCTATCACACATAAGCCTCCTTATATCTTCCTCAAAATAGCCACCATACCAACCTATTATGGCATTTCCATAGCCATTCCGAGATATATTGCCATACAACTTTCCACCGTTCTGTTTATTATGACAGGTTCCATCATTGTCATATTGCCTTGCATGATCATGTAGTTGACATCGTATTTGTGGCAAGGCCACCATTCATTTTTCATACATGTCACTCTTGATTCATTGCATATCCCGGTACACCACCAGAGGCATTCACATAGAGTCATATTTTGTTCTAAGTATCGAGTTGTAATTCTTGAGTTGTAAGTAAATAAAAGTGTGATGATCTTCATTATTAGAGCATTGTCCCATGTGAGGAAAGGATGATGGAGACTATGATTCCCCCATAAGTCGGTATGAGACTCCGGGCGAAAAAAGAGAGGCCAAAGAAGCCAACCAAAAAATGAGAGAAAAAGAGAGAAGGGACAATGTTACTATCCTTTTTCCGCACTTGTACTTCAAAGTAGCACCATGATCTTCATAATAGAGTCTCCTATTTTGTCACTTTCATATACTAGTGGGAATTTTCCATTATAGAACTTGGCTTGTATATTCCAATGATGGGCTTCCTCAAAATGCCCTAGGTCTTCGTGAGCAAGCAAGTTGGATGCACACCCACTTAGTTTTTTGTTGAGCTTTCATACATTTATAGCTCTAGTGCATCCATTGCATGGCAATCCCTACTCCTTGCATTGACATCAATTGATGGGCATCTCCATAGCCCGTTGATTAGCTGCGTCAATGTGAGACTTTCTCCTTTTTTGTCTTCTCCACACAACCTCCATCATCATATTCTATTCCACCCATAGTGCTATGTCCATGGCTCGAGCTCATATATTGCGTGAAAGTTGAAAAAGTTTGAGAATACTAACGTGTGAAACAATTGCTTGGCTTGTCATTGGGGTTGCGCATGATGGGGGCATTTTGTGTGACGAAAATGAAGCATGGCCAAACTATATGATTTTGTAGGGATGACCTTTCTTTGGCTATGTTATTTTGAAAAGACATAATTGCTCGGTTAGTATGCTTGAAGTATTATTGTTTTTATGTCAATGTTAAACTTTTGTCTTGAATCTCTCGGATTTGAAAATTCATTCCACAATAAAGAAAATTACATTGAAAATTATGTTAGGGAGCATTCCACATCAAAAATTCTGTTTTTATCATTCACCTACTCGAGGACGAGCAGGAATTAAGCTTGGGGATGCTTGATACATCTCCAACGTATCTATAATTTTTTATTGTTCCATGCTATTATATTATCTGTTTTGGATGTTTAATGGGCTTTAATATGCACTTTTAAATTATTTTTGCGACTAACCTATTAACCGAAGGCCCAGTGCAAATTGCTGCTTTTTGCCTATTTCAGTGTTTTGCATAAAAGGAATATCAAACGGAATCCAAACGGAATGAAACCTTCGCGAGGATCTTTCTTGGAACAAATGCAACCCATGAGACTTGGAATACAAGTCTGGAAGTCCGCGAACCTTCCACGAGGCAGGGGGCGCGCCCAGGGGGGTAGGCACGCCCCCACCCTCGTAGGCCCCATGTAGCTCCACCGATGTACTTCTTTCGCCTATATATACCCATGTACCCTAAAAACATCTAGGGGAGTCACGAAACCACTTTTCCACCGTCGTAACCTTCTGTACCCATGAGATCCCATCTTGGGGCCTTTTCCGGCGATCTGCCGAAGGGGGATTCGATCACGGAGGGCTTCTACATCAACACCATAGCCTCTCCAATGATGTGTGAGTAGTTTACCATAGACCTTCGGGGCCATAGTTATGAGCTAGATGGCTTCTTCTCTCTTTGGTTCTCAATACAAAGTTCTCCTTGATGTTCTTGAAGACCTATTCGATGTAATACTTTTTGCGGTGTGTTTGCCGAGATCCGATGAATTGTGGGTTTATGATCAAGACTATCTATGAACAATATTTGGTTCTTCTCTGAATTCTTATATGCATGATTTGATATCTTTGCAAGTCTCTTCGAATTATCTGTTTAGTTTGGCCTACTAGATCGATCTCTCTTGCAATGGCAAAAGTGCTTAGCTTTGGGTTCAATCTTGCGGTGTCCTTTCCCAGTGACAGTAGGGGTAGCAAGGCACGTATTGTATTGTTGCCATCGAGGATAAAAAGATGGGGTTTACATCATATTGCTTGAGTTTATCCGTCTACATCATGTGATCTTGCCTAATGCATTACTCTATTCTTATGAACTTAATACTCTAGATGCATGATGAATAGCGGTCGATGTGTGGAGTAATAGTAGTAGATGCAGAATCGTTTCGGTCTACTTGACACCGACGTGATGCCAATGTTCATGATCATGCCTATATATTCTCATAACTATGCATTTTTCTATCAATTGCTCAACAGTAATTTGTTCACCCACCATAATATATGCTATCATGAGAGAAGCCACTAGTGAAACCTATGGCCCCCGGGTCTATTTTACATCATATCAGTTTCTGGTCAACTTGCCAATTTCTGTCGCCGTTTATTTGGCAATCTTTATTTTCCAATCTATACAACAAAAATACCAAAAATATTTATCTTCTTATCTTTATTAGATCTCACTTTTGCAAGTGGCCGTGAAGGGATTGACAACCCCTATATCGCGTTGGTTGCAAGGTTCTTGATTGTTTGTGCATTTACTAGGCGATTTGCGTGTAGTCTCCTACTGAATTGATGCCTTGGTTCTCAAAAACTGAGGGAACTACTTATGCTACTTTGCTGCATCACCCTTTCCTCTTCAAGGGAAAACCAACACATGCTCAAGAGGTAGCAGTCCGCAGCTGCAAATTCTTATTTGCAACTATGTTTGGATAAGACAGTGGAATTGCCTACTTCTGTGAAGCCAATTCTAGTGACAATGACATCTTTAGCCTCTCGTGCAGCAGGCTGGATGGGACTTGGCGGCTTAGCTTTGATGGACTAATATCCATGGAGTCTAGTGTGACATGGTGTTCTTGGGGCGGAGGATCATCAATAGCTGCTTCAGAGGTTTGATGCAAAGATTCGCCTGACTTCGTTCCGCGTCATCCTGAGAGTTTTCAGCATCAATAAGTGTGACACCCCCGATTCAATCGTACACTAATCATACACGCAAACGTGTACGATCAAGATCAGGGACTCATAGGAAGATATCACAACACAACTCTACAAATAAAATAAGTCATACAAGCATCATATTACAAGCCAGGGGCCTCGAGGGCTCGAATACAAGAGGTCGATCATAGACGAGTCAGCGGAAGCAACAATATCTATGTACAGACATCAGTTAAACAATTTTGCCTTAAGAAGGCTAGCACAAACTGGAATACAGATCGAAAGAGGTGCAGGCCTCCTGCATGGGATCCTCCTAAACTACTCCTGGTCGTCGTCAGCGGCCTGCACATAGTAGTAGGCACCTCCAGTGTAGTAGGAGTCATCGTCGACAGTGGCGTCTGGCTCCTGGACTCCATCGTCTGGTCGCAACAAACAGGTATAGAAAGGGAAAAAAGGGGGAGCAAAGAAACCGTGAGTACTCATCCAAAGTACTCGCAAGCAAGGAGCTACACTACATATGCATTGGTATCAATGAAAGGGGGGTAGTATATGTGGACTGGGCTGCAGAATGCCGGAATAAGAGGGGGATAGCTAGTCCTATGGAAGACTACACTTCTGGCAACCTCCATCTCGAAGCAGAAGAAGAGAGTAGATGGTAAGTTAACCAAGTATCACCGCATAGCATAATCCTACCCGGCGATCCTCCCCTCGTCGCCCTGTGACAGAGCGGTCATTGGGTTGTATCTGGCACTTAGAAGGGTGTATTTTATTACGTATCCGGTTCTAGTTGTCATAAGGTCAAGGTACAACTCTGGGTCGTCCTTTTTACCGAGGGACACAGCTATTCGAATAGATAAATTTCCCTGCAGGGGTGCACCACATTTCCCAACATGCTCGATCCCCTTTGGCCGGACACACTTTCCTGGGTCATGCCCGGCCTCGGAAGATCAACACGTCGCAGCCCCACCTAGGCACAACAGAGAGGTTAGCACGCCTGTCTAAATCCTATGGCGTAGGGGTCTGGGCCCGTCGCCCATTGCACACCTGCATGTTGCGAGGGCGGCCGGAAGCAGACCTAGCCCCCTTAATACAAGAGCAGGCTTACAGTCCAATCTGGCGTGCGTCGCTCAGTCGCTGACGTCACGAAGGCTTCGGCTGATACCATGACGTCGAGTGCCCATAACTGTTCCCGCATAGTTGGTTAGTGCATATAGGCGAGTGGCCAGACTCAGATCAAATACCAAGATCTCATTAAGCGTGTTATTTTGAAATAACCGCGGACGCCGACCATGGCCAGGCCCACCTCTCTCCTAGGTGGTCTCAACCTACCCTGTCGCTCCGCCACAAAGATCCACTCAGAGGGCCGTCGGGACAAACGTCCTTTCAGACCCAATCCGTGAATCACTCGCGGGTACTCTTCGAGCCGACCCGTCTTTAGTCACCACAAGAATCATATATTACGTATAAGTATATACCCGTGATCACCTCCCAAGTGGTCACGGCCCGATAGTATAGCATGGCAGACAGACAAGAATGTAGGGCCACTGATGATAAACTAGCATCCTATACTAAGCATTAGGATTGTAGGTAAGGTATCAATAACTGTAGCAACAATGACAGGCTATGCATCAGGATAGGATTAACGGAACGCAGTAACATGCTACACTACTCTAATGCAAGCAGTAGAGAGAAGAATAGGCGATATCTGTTGATCAAGGGGGGCTTGCCTGGTTGCTCTGGCAAGTAGGGGTCGTCAACAACATAGTCGGCCGGGGCACCAGCAGCGGCGTCAGTCTCGTAGTCTACCGGAGAGAAGAGGGGGAAGAAACAATGAATACAATGCAAACAGATGCATATCGATGCATGACATGACAAGTAACGGTGCTAGGTGTGCCCTAACGTGGTATGAGGTGATACCGGTAAAGGGGGGAAACATTCAGGAAAATGTCCCTGGTGTTTCGCGTTTTCGGACAGATGAAACGGAGGGGGAAAGTTGTGTGTTCGCTATGCTAGGGATGTGTGGCGGACGAATAGGCTGCGTATCCGGATTCGTCTCGTCGTTTTGAGCAACTTTCATGTACAAAGTTTTTTCATCCAAGCTACGGTTTATTTTATATTGATTTTAAAAGATTTAAATCATTTTTAGCATTTATTTAATTATTTTAATTCAACATTATCCAGAATAGTGCTTGCCGACGTCAGCATGATGTCAGCAGTCAAACAATCGGTTGACTAAGTGAAACTGATGTGTGGGTCCCACATGTCATTCTCTGTTAACTAATTAACTAAATTAATTAGTTTAATTAGCAGATTAGTCAGGTTAATTAATTAATTAGGCTAATCTAATCAGGATTAATTAAGTTAATTAATTTTCTAATTAAGTTAATTAATTTTTTAATTTTTTAATTAATTAATTAATTAATTTAATTATTATTTATTTGTTTTAATTTTTTTATAATTCTTTTTTAACAAAAAACGTTCTGGAGGGGCTGGGGCCCCACATGTCATAGGGCCTAGGGTCCTATCGGGCGCCGCGTGTAGCGGGGTAACGGGCGCCAGAGCATGCCGGCGGCCAGGGCAGGGCTCGCCGGTTGGCTGCTTCTGGCGAACGATGCCGATGCAGGAGGGGTCGCCGAAGGCAGTACTAGGCGCGTTGCGGCCTCGCGCGAGGCGGCAGAGGTGAGGTGGTCGCCGGAGCGCGGCCTCGGCGAGCAAGGCGGCCCAGCGGGAGGGCAGGGGCGCGTGCAAGGTCCGCGGTGGCCACGAGCGGAGGGAGAGGCGGGCGCGGCGAGAGGGAATGAGAGGGGCCGCGCCGCAAGCCGCAATAGCAGGGCCGCAATGGGGAAGGTGAGCGCGTGCGCGGTTAGGTTGCAGGGGGCGAGGGGAAGCGGCAACCCAAGCGGCGGCTGGCCTCGGCCAAGGCGGCCATGGGCAGGGACGAGGGGAGCCGGGCGCAGTGGTAGCAGCAGTAGGCGGGGCTGCGCGCGAGCGCAGGCGACAGAGAGGCGTGGCGCCGACGAATGCAGCCTGGAGCGCAAGCTCCGGCACGCGAGGGCGGTCCGGACGTGGGCGAGCGAGGGACGGCGTGCATCGGTGTGGTCGTGCGGAGGAGAAGAGGGCGCTCACGGGGAGGGTGTAGGATTCGAGGCAGCGGGGCTCGGGTAGGAGTCGGGGACGCGTCGCCGGTGTGGAGGAGGCAGGCCAGCGAGGAGGTCCTAGGCGGTGGTGGTGATCGAGCCTCCCCTTTTCCCAATCCAGATCGGGATCGATGGGGGGTTGGAGGAGAGACATGAGGGAGTTGGAGGGGCGAGTGGGGGAGTGGTGTGCGTGGGGGGTTAGGGTTTCGGGTGAGTGGATAAGGGGGAGTGGGGGAGTGGCCGGCTGGGCCTAGTAGGTTGGCCCAGTGGGGCTGATGGCCTGCTCGGCCAGAGCCCGGGGGGTTCTTTTCCTTTTTTTTGTTAGTTTTGTTTTCTGTTTTTTTGTTTTGTTTTCTTTTCTTTTTTTCCTTTTCTGTTTTATTTACTTTAGGGCATTTAAGTATTTTATAAAATTGTGTCTTCTACACCATAACTACCTATGCCATATTTGGCACTGACCGAACATTTTTGTTTCAACTTTTGAAATTTTTTTGTTGTTTGCCATATTTTAAATTTGAACTTTGAACCGGTTTTGAACTAACGAGAGATTAGCAACAGTGAGGGAGGTGACGTGGCATCATTAGCAGAGTTTTACTGTCGCTTAATTATCCAGGCGTTACAAAACTCCTCCACTACAAGAAATCTCGTCCCGAGATTTAGGAGGTAGAAGGAACAGTGCGGGGTACTCATCATGAAGGCGGTCCTTGCACTCCCGAGTGGCTTCATCTTCAGAGTGATGCAACCACTGGACCTTGAGGAACTTGATCGCCTTCTGACGTGTTCAGTGTTCAGCTTGGTCGAGAATGCGGACCGGATGCTCTTTATAGGAGAGGTCCTGTTGAAATTCGAGCACTTCATGATCCACTGCTCGGATTGGGTCCTTGAAGCAACGGCGGAGCTGTGACACGTGGAAGATATCGTGAACATGAGAAAGGTTTGGCGGAAGCTCCAGTTGATATTCCACTTTTCCATGCCTTTCTAGAATACTGAAGGGACCGATATAGCGAGGAGCTAGCTTGCCCTTGATCCCTAAGCGGTGAGCACCGTTCATTAGTGTAACTCGAAGATAAGTCTTTTCGCTAGGTTGATAGACCATGTCTTTATGATGATGGTCATACTGACTCTTCTGACGTGACTGAGCAGTCTTGAGATTCTCACGAATAATGTGGACTTGTTCTTCGGCATGTTGGACAATATCCGGACCGAAGAGTGGACGTTCCCCAGTTTCTGACCAGTTCAGAGGGGTCCGACACTTTCATCCATATAACACTTTGAAAGGGGCCATCTTCAGACTAGCTTGATAGCTCATATTATAAAAGAACTCGGCATACGGAAGAGATTCCTCCCATTTCTTGCCGAAGGAAATTACACAAGCTCGAAGCATGTCTTCAAGAACTTGGTTGACACGTTCAACTTGTCCTTGCGGCTGAGGATGAAACACAGTACTGAACGACAGATGAGTTCCCATAGCTTCTTGAAAACTAGCCTAGAATCTTGAAGTGAACAAGCTGCCACGGTCTGAACTGATAACCAGTGGAATACCGTGAAGTGAAACAATTCTAGACATGTAGAGAGTTGCAAGCTGACTAGCAGTGATTGTTTCTTTGACCGCCAGAAAATGTGCAACTTTAGAAAGCTGGTCAATGACGACACGAATAGCATCATTACCTTTCTGTGATTTGGGAAATCCAGTGACGAAGTGCATTTCAACATGGTCCCATTTCCATTCAGGAATAGAGATAGGCTGCAGAGTTCCGGCAGGCCTTTGATGTTCAACTTTGATACGACGGCAAATGTCACACTCAGCAACATAACGAGCAATGCCCTGCTTCATATTAGACCACCAGAATCTCTGACGGATATCTTGGTACATCTTTGTACTACCAGGATGGATGGACAGAGGCGTATCATGAGCTTCTTTCGTAACCTTTTTAGTCTGATCCAGGTTTTTCCTCGAACATGGTACCACCAGGCGGCCTTTGAAGTGCAAGGCACCATCATCGGTGATAGTGAAGAATGAGGGCTTTCCTTCTGCGAGATGGCATTTAATCTTCTGTACTTCAGAGTCATAACCTTGAATAGTCTTTATACAATCTACGAGATCGGGTACGACAGCCAGGGTATTTAGAGAAACCTTAGTAACAACATGAAGATTCATCTTTTGGAACTCTGGGGAGGGGGAGCGAGTGCACCACGGGGGACAATATGAAGGTTCAGCTTTCTAAATTCTTTGACAAGCGAGGGATGAACTTTGTGAACCTGGAGGTGGTTGCAGTAAGACTTGTGGCTCAAGGCATCAGCCATTACATTAGCCTTGCCTGGGGTATAGAATATACCCACGTCAAAGTCTGCAATAGTCTCCATCCATCTCTGCTGACAGAGGTTCAGGTCTGGCTGAGTAAACAGATACTTCAGACTTTGGTGGTTGGTGAAGATCTCGCAAAGATTACCGAGAAGGTAATGTCGCCACTGCTTCAGTGCATGAATGACAGTAGCAAGCTCGAGGTCGTGAACTGGGAAGTTTTCTTCGTGAGGGCACAGTTGACGAGAGGCATAAGCAATCACTCTGCGTTGTTTCATTAGGACACAGCCTAATCCTTGACGGGAAGTGTCGCAGTAAATGATGAAGTCCTTCTTAGTATCAGGTGGAGCAAGCACTGTGGTAGAAGTCAACTTGCCTTTGAGCGCCTGGAAACTTTCCTGACATTTGTCTGTCCATTGGAACTTGACACCCTTATGAAACAGGTTAGTCAGAGGCCTGGCAATCTTGGAGAAGTTCTCGACAAATCGACGGCAATAGCTGGCGAGTCCAAGAAAACTTCTGACTTGCTTGACATTCTTCGGAGGAGACCAATCGAGAATAGCCTGAACTCGTTCAGGGTTGACGACAATACCATCCTTAGAGATGACATGCCCAAGATAGGTTACTCCGGGTAGCCAGAATTCACACTAGAATACTTAGCGTAGAGTTGATGCTCTCGAAGCTTTTCCAGCACAAGATGAAGATGTTCAGCATGTTATTCTTTGTTCTTGGAAAATACAAGGCTATCATCCAGATAAACCACGACGAACTTGTCGAGGTAATCCATGAATATATAGTTCATCAGACGAGAGAAGGTGGCGGGAGCATTCATTAAGCTGAATGACATGACGGTGTACTCGTATGACCCATATCGTGTCACGAAGGCGGTCTTTGGGATATCCTCTTCACGAACACGGATCTGGTGGTAACCCAACCTCAACTCGAGTTTGGAGAACACTGATGATCTAGCCAGTTTATCATACAGATCATTGATCCGAGGGAGGGGATATTTGTTCTAAATGGTGGCGTGGTTAATAGGTCGATAATCTTGGACCAATCGGTTCGTCCCATCCTTCTTCTTAACAAAGAGAGAAGGTGCTCCCCAAGGATAGCAACTAGGGCGAATGAAACCTTTGCGAAGAGATTTGTCGATTTCCTCCTTAAGCTCAATGAGTTCATGCGGCGGCATCTTGCAGGGTTGTTTGGCTATAGGAGTGGTGCCTGGTTTCATGTCGATGATGAATTCGACAGCTCTAGCAGGGGGAATCCCTGGAAGTTCTTCAGGAAAGACATCTTGGAATTCGTGAACGACGGGAATGTTTTCAATGCCCTCAAGTGGTGCAACGTTCAATGCATTCAAGGCAAAAAGCCGTGCCTCGGCATTCTGAACTAGATGAGCTTGGTAAGTAATTATTTCATCAGAAGGGTGTAGCAGATGGACGGTCTTAGTGGCACAAACTATATAAGCAGTATGAGCTTTCAGCTAATCCATTCCCAAAATGAGATCAATGCTACAGGACTTCAGTACGATGGGAGAGACAAGGAATTCTAGTCCTTCGATTTCAATGGGGACATCGTTGCAAATCATGGAGGTCCAACATTGGCCCGCAGGGTTGTGTACTAATAGCAAAGCGTTCATGTCTTCGCTTTTTAATGCCATGCATGAATGCAAAATCCTCTGACATGAATGAATGTGATGCACCTGTATCAAATAAAACGAATGCTAGTATGGTATTTATGAGGAGTGTACCCATCACGGTAGCAGGCTGGTCTAGAACTTCATTGAGATCAACGTGGTTGGCATGAACACGACCATAAGACCTGGCATTGTTGTTGCGAGGCTAGTTGCTTCCACGACCAGCTGTGGGAAGGACCCGTTGATTCTGATTCTGATGGCAGTCTCTGGCACGGTGACCTAGTTGACCACACTTGTAGCAGAGACCATTATTGGGAGTGGGAACAGGAGCTCGGGTGGTGGAGTTGGAAGTCTTGGCTGCCTAGTTGGTGGGGGAGGCAGACGCGGTGCAGCATAGGACTGCCTTGGAGCAGGTGCAGTTGGCTGGTACATGCTGTTGGGAATCCACATCCTACGCTTCTGCGAGGACGGGCCCGAAGATGAGCCCATGTCACGGTTGCGCATGTGAGAGCTCTGGTGTTCCTGCAGACCAGTTTTGACATTGATGGCCTTGTTCACCAAGGTGGCGAAATCAGCAAAGTCATGCACTAGAAGTGTGAGCTTGATGTCAGCTTGAAGGCCATCACGGAACTTCTCCTGTCTTGCGGTACGCCACACCCCTCCTGATCAACAGAACCCCTGTTTCGATCGTAGGAGGTCTGTTTCGTCCGTTTTGCGGTACGCCACACCCCTCCCGATCAACAGGACCCCCGTGACCGTAGGAGGTCCGTTTCCTCCGTTTTGCGGTACGCCAGACCCCTCCTGATCAACAGGACCCCGTTCCGACCGTAGGAGCTCCGTTTCCTCCGTTGTGCAGTACGTCGGGCCTCGTTTCCATCGCCTGTTCCGTCCAAGCCCTCCCAATGAACACGACCACGCATTCCGTTCCGACCCAGCCGGTTGGATCCCACGCATTCCGTTGCCTCTTGATGAACACGACGCATTCCGTTACCTCCCCATGAACATGATGCATTCCGTTGCCTCCCCATGAACACGACGACGACGTTGTTTCTCTGTTCTGACCCAGCCATGTACACGAGCCTTGGCCATACGTATGCGCGAGTAGGCGTTCGAGACCCCGCCCGTATGTACACATACGTGGCCGTATTTTCTTTCTTGCACCCTGGCCGCTGCACGTACGTGTACATGCTACATGTGCGCCTCTACTACGACACATATGCGCCTCTACTACGACACGTGCGCGCCTCTACATCCACTAGTATATATGTACGTACACGTTCGCGACCAGAATGACAACGCTACGTACGCTTCGACCAGGTGGGTCCCGACTATCAGGCACTTCCTTGCCTGCGAAGATGTAGCTGGTGGGTCCCAGCAGTCAGGGGGCAAATTGTTTTCTTTTTTGCCCTGACGCACTTCCTTGCTTGCGAAGATGTAGCTGGTGGGTCCCAGCAGTCAGGGGCGAACATTTTTTTCGTGAAATACGGTGGCCCGTCCGATGGGTCCCCGCTGTCAGGTGGAGGAATAATTATTTTGCACGTAATATGGAGGCACTTCCTTGCTGCGGCCGTGGACCCAGCTGTCAGCCTCTCCATCTACAATCCACGTCCGATGGAAGCCGTTCCTTGACCACGTTGACCACGCCACGCCGAGAGCACCAGGGCGGTGGACAACAGCGAGGCCTAGGAAGGGGACGACGCGGAGCCGGGGAAGACGCGGCAGTGGATGCCCACGCGTAGAGGAGTACGAGGGTTCACTGGTTCACTGCGGTGTGAGGCTGTCGTCGCCGTAGAATAACAGGGGGTGTGGGTGAGTAGAGGGATGGCCTGTCCAACGTTGGGAGTAGTAGGGGGCGGTGAGGCCTCCGCCGCATCGCAACCGGGCACGGGAGGCAGGAGCACGAGGCACGACTAGCGCTGGTTTGGGCGGCTGGAGCAAGAATACCAGAGGTTGAAGAAGCACTACGACCGTTGGATGGACATCGTACGGTCACTGGAGCTAGAATCGTGCATATTGACAAATTGACAAAGCCCTCCGTCCCCATCAACTTAGTAGGCCCACAAGTCAGCCTGCCACTATACTGGGTCCCAGCTAACAGGGGGAGTATTCATTTTTTTGTGCATAATAAGGAGGCACTTCCTTGCGTGCGAAGATATAGCTGGTGGGTCCGAGCTGTTAGCGGCGGTAACAATTTTTTGGTGAAATACAGAGGCCCTTTCGGTGGGTCCCTGATGTCAGGTGGAGGAATCATTATTTTGCGCGTAATAAGAAGCCATTTCCTTGCATGCGGCCGTGGACCCAGCTGTCGGCCTCTCCATGTACAGTCCACTTCAGATGCATGTCGGTCGTTGACCATGTTGACCGGGCCGCGCCGAGAGCACCAGGGCGGTGGATGACGGCGAGGCCTAGGAAGGGAATGACACGGAGGCAGGGAAGACTCGTCAGTTGTTTCCCACACGGAGGGGAGTACAACTCTACGAGGGTTAACTGGTTCGTCTGCCGTCGCTGGAGAATAACATCAGGTGTGGGTGAGTAGAGGGATGGCTAGGCCAGCGATGGGAATACGGTGGGGCGGTGAGGCCTGCGCGGCAGCACAGCCGGCCGCGGGGAGGAGGGAGCAGGCAGTCCCGCCGGCGCTTGTTTGAACGGCTGGAGCAGGAAGAGCAGAGATTGAAGAAGCACGATGGCCGTTTGATGGACATCCAACAGTCACTGCTTGTGCGTCAACCTTTTTTTAGGAAAGCCTCAAATCTATGGAAAACAGCATACAACCCATCTAACATTATTTCTAATAATTTATAGCCCATTTGCTAATTCTTAAGGTTTTTTTGGAGCCCATATTCTTTTTGTTAGCATTGCAGTCCATATTGTGGCCACGGTTAAAAAATTATACGAAATTTTGCATATTTCGGTGCGGTCCAAACTGTTTTTAATCCCGAAATTTCGACTCAAATTCAAACTGATTTAAAAATAAATGTATATCAATATAAAATCCAACAAATTCTCCACGCATAAAAATTAATGTAATTTAAAATCTTGAAATGAAAAAAAAAGATATTTGAAACTACTTGCCGGTTTGATGTGTTTTAAAAATGTACATCCCATTTCTCATTACTGATGGGCCATTTTCACGACCAGCCGAATGAAAGCTCTCCTCGTCTTGAAAGATTTGCAGCCCAACAGGCCTGACAAAGTGACTTACTTGGCAAATCACAAAAAAACTAGGCTGTGGCCGTGGACCCAGCTGTCAGCCTCTCCACGTACAGTACTCTTCCGATGGAAGTCGTTCCTTGACCACGTTGAACACACCACGTGGAGAGCACCACGGCGATGGACGACGGCGAGGACTAGGAAGGGGACGACACGGAGCCGGGGAAGACGCAGCAGTGGAAGCCCGCGCGGAGAGATGTAGGAGGGTTCATTGGTTCGGCTGCGGTGTGAGGCTGCCGTCACCGCAGGGCCTGGCCAGCGGTGGGAATAGTAGGGGGCGGTGAGGCCTCCGCGGCAGCACAGCCGGCCACGGGAGGCAGGAGCATGCGGCACGACCGGCGCTGCTTTGGGCGGTTGGAGCAAGAAGACCAGAGGTTGAAGAAGCACTATGGCCGTTGGATGGACATCGTATGGTCACTGGAGCTAGAATCGTTCATATTGACTAAGTTGACAAAGCCCTCCGTCCCCGTCAACTTAGTAGGCCCACAGGTCAGCCTCCCACAATGGTGGGTCCCAGCTAGCACGGGGGTATTCATTTTTTTGTGCGTAATGATAAGTGTCCAACGTATCTATAATTTTTGATTGCTCCATGCTATATTATCTACTATTTTGGATTATATTGAGCTTTATCTTCCACTTTTATATTATTTTTGGGACTAACCTATTAACCGGAGGCCCAACCCAGAATTGCTGTTTTTTGCTTATTTCAGGGTTTCGAAGAAAAGGAATATCAAACGGAGTCCAAACGGAATGAAACCTTCGGGAACATGATTTTCTCATCAGATAAGATCCAGGAGACTTGGACCCTCCGTCAAGAAAGCCATGAGGTGGTCATGAGGGTGGACGGCGCGCCCCCTGCCTCGTGGGACCCTCGAAGCTCCACCGACGTACTTCCTCCTCCTATATATATCCACGTACCCCAAAACAATCGGGGACGGAGCCAAAAACCTAATTCCATCGCCGCAACTTTCTGTATCCACGAGGTCCCATCTTGGGGCCTGTTCCGGAGCTCCGCCGGAGGGGGCATCGATCACGGAGGGCTTCTACATCATCATCCAAGCCTCTCCGATGAAGTGTGAGTAGTTTACTTCAGACCTATGGGTCCATAGTTAGTAGCTAGATGGCTTCTTCTCTCTTTTTGGATCTCAATACAACTTTCTCCCCCTCTCTCATGGAGATCTATTCGATGTAATCTTCTTTTTGCGGTGTGTTTGTTGAGACCGATGAATTGTGGGTTTATGATCAAGTCTATCTATGAATAATATTTGAATCGTCTCTGAATTCTTTTATGTATGATTGGTTATCTTTGCAACTCTCTTCGATTTATCAGTTTGGTTTGGCCTACTAGATTGGTTGTTCTTGCCATGGGAGAAGTGCTTAGCTGTGGGTTCGATCTTGCGGTGTCCTTTCCCAATGACAGAAGAGGCAGCAAGGCACGTATTGTATCGTTGCCATCGAGGATAACAAGATGGGGTTTTTATCATATTGCATGAAACTATCCCTCTACATCATGTCATCTTGCTTAAGGCGTTACTCTGTTTTTAACTTAATACCCTAGATGCATGCTGGATAGCGGTCGATGAGTGGAGTAATAGTAGTAGATGCAGAATCGTTTCGGTCTACTTGTCTCGGATGTGATGCCTATATACATGATCATACCTAGATATTCTCATAACTATGCTCAATTCTGTCAATTGCTCAACAGTAATTTGTTCACCCACCGTAGAATACTTATGCTCTTGAGAGAAGCCACTAGTGAAACCTATGGCCCCCGGGTCTCTTTCTCATCATATCAATCTCCATCACTTTATTATTGCTTTGCTTTTACTTTGCTTTTACTTTTTTACTTTGCATCTCTATACCAAAAATACCAAAAATATTATTTATCATCTCTATCAGATCTCACTTTCGTAAGTGACCGTGAAGGGATTGACAACCCCTAAGCGCGTTGGTTGCGTTGAGCTATTGTTTTTGTGTAGGTACGAGGGACTTGTGCGTGGCCTCCTACTGGATTGATACCTTGGTTCTCAAAAACTGAGGGAAATACTTACACTACTTTGTTGCATCATTGTCGGTGTCAAAACTGGCAGATCTCGGGTAGGGGGTCCCGAACTGTGCGTCTAGGCGGATGGTAACAGGAGACAAGGGACACGATGTTTTTACCCAGGTTCGGGCCCTCTCGATGGAGGTAAAACCCTACTCCTGCTTGATTAATATTGATGATATGGGTAGTACAAGAGTAGATCTACCACGAGATCAAGGAGGCTAAACCCTAGAAGCTAGCCTATGGTATGATTGTTGTTCGTCCTACGGACTAAAACCCTCCGGTTTATATAGACACCGGAGAGGGCTAGGGTTACACAGAGTCGGTTACAATGGTAGGAGGTCTACATATCCGTATCGCCAAGCTTGCCTTCCACGCCAAGGAAAGTCCCTTCCGGACACGGGACGAAGTCTTCAATCTTGTATCTTCATAGTCCAGGAGTCCGGCCGAAGGTATAGTCCGGCTATCCGGACACCTCATAATCCAGGACTCCCTCAGTAGCCCCTGAACCAGGCTTCAATGACGACGAGTCCGGCGCGCAGATTGTCTTCGGCATTGCAAGGCAGGTTCCTCCTGCAAGTACTTCATAAAATATTTTGAACACAAAGGTAGTGTCTGGCTCTGCAAAATAAGTTTCCACATATTTCCATAGAGAGAATAATATTTACACAAATCTAATCTGCTGACGTATTCCATAGCGTGACATCACACCACGTCCAAGCCCTTATTCGAATCGTTTTTACTATCCCACCTTAGCGCGTTTTGCGAGGCAGTTTCCTTGGCACGTCCTTTCAAAGCAGAGATCGTGCCCCTTCATTTACGGGATTCTCATCAATACGGACGTGGGTAACCCAGTCGTACCCGTTGGTATGTTTTCTCGATCAAAGGCGAGTCCCAAACGGTCACGGGGAGGGCCCATGGTATTCAACCTCTTATAAAGAGACCAAGGCCTTACTCCTTTCTTTCAATCTCAAACGAGTTCGCCCTTCGCCTCGAGTTCCAACACCCAAGGCTCCAGATTTCAGGCGCTTCGGACCTTCGACAATATCCGGTTCCGACCTTCGAGGCCGATGGATGCCCTCCTCCATCACGGAGGAGGACGTGCTGAAGTTGAGAGAGGCCAGGTTCTTGACCGGCGAAATCTCGCATAGGCTGCCTGCTCAAGGGCAGGTCATTCCCACTCCCAAGCCTGGTGAGAGTGTGGTGTTCATGTCTTACTTCCTTCGGGGGCTAGGCTTCCCGACGGATCCCTTCGTGAGGGGGCTCATGTTTTATTATGGGCTGGAATTTCACGACTTAGCTCCGGAGTCCATCCTCCATATTTCCTCATTCATCGTCATGTGTGAAGCCTTCCTCCGTATTACTCCTCACTTCGGACTATGGCTCAAGACCTTCAAAGTAGAGCCGAAGATGATCGAGGGACGGCACGCGGAGTGCGGAGGTGCTTTTATAAGCAAGAATGCTGGTGCTCCATGGCCTGAGGGCTTTTTTCAAGACGAGTCCAGCTTATGGCAACGAGAGTGGTTTTACATCACCATTCCCAGGGGCACCAAGTGGGTGGCGCCACCTGCCTTTTGCTCGGGTCCCCCACCACAACTAGTGTCATGGGTTAATAAAAACTGGACTGGGGGCCATCCAAGGACGTGCCCTTGTTGCAGGGCCGCATTCGAGATCTCTTAGAAAGAGACATTAGCCTGGTCGTGGTGACGCAGGTCATGTTGATCCACCGAGCCTTGCCCGGCAAACGTCGCCCCCTTCGCCTGTGGGAGTTCAATTTGGAGGGACCACGAGCTCTCCAGCATTTCATGGGCGCAACGCCCGTGGAGATGTACAAATTGTTCTTCGGATCTCAAGAAATGTGTCCAGACTTGACCGAGGACGCAGGCTTGAGCTGCAATCGCCCAGATACTCAAGCAAGTAGCCTTGTGCCCGGACTCGCTATCTGTATATTTATCATAAAATTGCCCCTAAAAGAGTTGTCCTTTAAACAGGAGTGGATAGCGAAAGCAAAGCTAATCAGGTGTCCGGCCCCCCTCCCCGAGACCACGCCGGATCCCGTGCTAGTCAGGATGTTGGAGGTTGTGCCTTCGGAGGAAAGCAAGGGAGGGGACAAGGAAGCTACAGCCTCCTCGAAGGAGGTTGTCCGGAAGGGAGGAATCGAAAATTCCTCTCCTCAGGGTAAGAAGAGGACCGCCTCTGACGACCCGGAGACCATGGCCTCAAAGCGGGGGAAGAAATCTTCATTAGAGGGTCCTGCGCCGGGGGATACTTCGGCCGAATTATGACCTCAAGGGGATGAGCCCTCCACCGAGCCGTAAGTAGAGAGGAGTTTTTCTTTTTAAGAAATGAGAGAAATCCTTGCGTTATATCTGAGAAGAGTAATCGAAAATTTACCTTGTAGCTCGGACCTTAGCCCTTCTCAGCAGAGCTTGTCTTCGGGGGATCTTCTTCCGGAGATGATGTAGAGCGGAACGCCTCCCCCTGCCGTACCGCCTTGCGGGGTGGGCGACCCTGAGGTATCATCGCGGAGGGTTTCTCCGAATCCGGCAGGGCCGAAAGGTAGTCATATGGCCCCCCAAAGCCCTCCGTGTCCGGCACCGTCTGGTGCGCAGTCGGAGGAGCTGAAGGATCTGCTAGGGCGAGCATCTATCTCAGAGGAGCACCGTGCATTTATGGGTATGGTGATTGAGAGGATTTCATCCGCGGAGAGTGGATTGCACGAGGCCGTCAGGAGTTTACTGACAGGTTTTGGGGTACGCGAAATAATGTACCCTTTTTGGATAGTTGCGCATAAATAAGATGCGCCCTGTGTAGATAGTAGCCCTTGAGACTCTATGCGTTGTCAAAAGTGACGGCGCGCAGAGGATCATAATCCCAGGTCTAATATGCCGCCTTCATACGTAGGTGGCGAAGTGTCGGGTGGCCAGCTGGACTGATGAATTTGCCGAGCTAAAGCGGCAACTTGATGTGGCAGATGCCGACATCACGCTAGTCAACAAGTGGCTTGATGAGGCACAAGGTATGTAATTCCTCCGGCGGCACCTGGTAAGAGGAGCTTTATGCCAGTATCTTACAATGTGTGCGCTTGATGCAGATGGTGCTGCTGCCATGGAGAATCTTTGGGCGGAACTTGCCCGAGCCAAGGAGCAAGCCAGGAAAAGTGATGTGGCTACCGGAAAGGCAATTGAAGAGCTGAAAGCCGAACAGGCTGCTCACTACTGAAGCAACAAGGAAATGGCCGAGATGGCTCTGAAGCTGAAGAGCGCTGCTGACCGTTGCAAGATTTTTGAAAAAGAAGATCAGGCGGAACAGACGGACCTGGAGAAGGCCGTTGCCGATGCCAAGGATGCTCGCTCTGCGATGAGAGCTATGAAGGAGGAGCTGCGTCAGGCCGGAGAGATCGCGGCTGAAAAGCCCTTTATGCTGCAGAGGAATTTCTATGATCCTAAACATGCTCCTTTAGACCGGATGTGGAGTACGGCGGACACCTATCTGGATTTGGTAGCGAGTGCCGCAGATGCGGCCGAACACTTCTGAGATCAAGAAGATCGCGAAGTGGAAAAGCTCTTTTGGTCGCAGTTCCACAATCCGGAGCGTCCACTGTGATTAGCCGATCATTTGGCCGAACGGGCCGAGCTAAATAGGTTGTCTGGACTCGCCATGAAGTATGTCATGAGTCATCTGTGGCCAAAGAGGCCAGAGCCGAAAAATTATTTCAACTTGGTGCAGCAGTTCCTTGGTGCGGCGCCGCATATCAATGCGATGAAGATGTCAGCGTGCATAGAGGGTGCGCGGATGGCTCTTGCCCGTCTCAAGACATACTGGGCGGAAATGGAGGCCACCGCTGTTGCATCCCCAGACTCATATGGAAGCCGAGTACCTGCTGAGCACTATTTTCAGGAAGTTCTGCAAGGCGCTCGTTTAATAGAGACGCAGTGCTCGAAGGATACTATATTCGAATAGCATATATTATTGTAAAACAATATTTTGATAAATTGTAGAAGCTTTTTATACTTGTGCCTGCAAGTATTATAATACCTCCTGTGCGGCCGTTTAACATATATGTATATATAATCTGAAAGATGGCAGTCGTCGGCTTGAGCCCCCACGCACATAATGCGGGGGTGTTCGCAGAAGGTGCATTTTCACACTTGATCCAACGTCTTGGTCCTACAAAGGAGGTGATAGCGCAGCGAACTAGGCAATCGGACTATGATGCTTTATCACTTTCACTTAGCCATAGGAGTTTGACAGTGAGGCTACTTATATAGCCCCTGGTGGCGCCTGCGCTCGCCCAAACTCGGGGCGCGTATGTGCCTGGCCGGGAAACGGCCCTTCGTTAATGCGGATGAATCCTAAAGATTCCGGTAAGTCATCGAGTGGTTGACCAGTCTCACGCTATATCATGACAGTCAGTTTTCGGCTTTCTCTACTTAGGTGCTTGCCTGGCCGAACCGGGGCACAATCGCAGTAGTTCTCCTGGTGCCGCCTTAGCCGATAGAGCGGAACGTAAGGTAGCAAAACACAGGAGCTGGGCAAACCCAACATTTGACCAAAGACATGATTCGGAGCTGATGCATATAAGGCCAAACTCGCGATGCCGAACACTCCCTAAGGTATTCGGTCTTTATGAGGGCGGGCGGGATAACGCCCTTAGTAATAAGCCCCTAGTTTCTAGGTACGCGCAAAACTCTGACGTAGCCACATGCCAAAACGCCAGCCTCCTCCTTGGTTATACCAAGAAACCAGGGGATGTGTATCAACAAGAGACAGTAAAAAAGGTTTATGCAGGGTCTTAATCTGAAAAGAATCCTTGGAACGGGTCCCTGCTGCATGTCTGCGCCTGTGTCTCCATTGTGCCGTATCCTGGACGGGTGTAGCACGGTTTTCATCTGTAAAAGAGAGGAACTTAGTTGAAGAAAGATCGTGTCGAACATGAGTTATACTAAATAAACTAAGTATAAATCGAAATGGGTAAAATTGAGCTTTATTGTCTCTTGTTTTATATGTGCGGAGCCCCTAGTACAGGGGTATACGGCTATTAAGCCTTTATCAATTGTATGTTTATGCCGGACTAGTCTAGCCGTGTTCGTGGTCTTGACGACCTGTTTAGGTGCTTTGGCTGGTGAAGCCGCTTTATTGTGGGGCTGTCAAGGCAGCCGCACTGTCTTCCGCGCGGGAGGAACACTCAATGTTTTCCCTTTAATGAGATGATGCCTTGTGGACCGGGCATCTTAAGCGTAAGAGATGCATAATGCCTTATTGCGTTAAAGTGGGCGAAAGCTTCGCGTCCCAGCAGTGCTTGATAGCCACTTGAGAATGGGGCGATGTGGAAAGTTAGCTGTTCGCGACGGAAGTTATCGGGGGAGCCAAACATAACTTCTAGCCGGAGAGAACCCATGCAACGGGCATCCGGGCCTGGCGTTACCCCTTGAAAGGAGGTTTTGCTATGGCGAATTTTTGTTGGGTATCCCCATGTTGCGGATTGTGCCCTGGTATAACAGGTTTAGACCACTGCCGCCGTCCATCAGGACATTTGTAAAGTGGAGTCCGCCGATTATTGGATCTAATACCAAGACAGTCCAGCATGCGTTCCGGATACTTCTAGAGTAATCCTGATGGTCGAAGGTGATCGGTTTTAACAACCATTGGAGAGACTCCTTTGGGATAGGCCGTATGGCGCGTACCTCTGTTGGCGCCATTCTGTTCGTCACGTGAAGTAAGTTTACTGTTTTGACTTCTTGTGGGAAATCCTTTTGTTTCCTAGTGCTCTGCTCGTGGGGTTTGTCATCGTCCTCACTTGGTGTGTGGAGCCCCTTGTGTTCGGCGTTGAGTTTGCCGAATTGCTTGAAAACCAACAGTCTCTGTGGGTATGGTTCGCAGGCTTCCCGGGAGTACTGTGTATTCGACATATCTTGTCCAAGATTTTGTTTAAGTTGGATAGCTCGTCCCTTTTATCCTTGAGGGGCGGCTTTCTCTGATTCTGCCGCGAGCTTTTGAATCCGGCGTTGACCGCCGTGCTGTTTGGGCTGTTTATCTTATTCTGGTGCTGGTCCTTGATGTGTCGGGGTTTTCTGTTCCCTAACTTCGGATGTACTTGGGTCGCTGGTGCTACATCTTGCCAACCAGTTGTCCTCTCCTGCGCAAAAGCGGGTCATGGGGCTTGTTAATGCGGCCATTGTTCTTGGCTTTTCTTGGCCGAGGTGTCTGGCGAACCATTCGTCTCGAACGTTATGCTTAAAAGCTGCTAGGGCTTCGGCGTCCGAACAGTCGACTATCTGATTCTTTTTAGTAAGAAATCTGTTCCAGAATTTCCGGGCTGACTCTCCGGGCTGTTGAGTTATGTGACTGAGATCGTCTACATCCGGAGGGCGGACATAGGTCCCTTGAAAATTTGCCCGGAAAGCATCCTCAAGATCTTCCCAACTTCCAATGGTGTTTTCAGGAAGGCTTTTGAGCCAATGCCGGGCTGGCCCTTGAAGCTTGAGGGGTAAGTATTTTATGGCGTGGAGGTCATCTCCTCTGGTCATGTGTATGTGGAGGATATAATCCTCGATCCAGACCCCAGGGTCTGTTGTTCCGTCGTACGCCTCTATGTTTACGGGCTTGAATCCCGCTGGAAATTCATGGTCCAGCACCTCATCGGTGAAACATAGGGGGTGTGCGGCACCCCTGTATTTGGGTGTGCCGTGATGTTCGGATATTTGTTGTGTTGCATTGCTTACTAGAGCTTGCTTTCTTGGCCCGTAGATAGATCTGGCTGGGCCATCTTTTTGATGCAGATCCTTTGGTTGATCGCGTGCCGGCTTGTGTGCGGCGCCGCTTGCCGCTCCATGCTGGCCATGCGGTCGTCTATCCAACTGGGTGGCTTTCCTATTTTTTGACTGCGGGGGCTCTAAGGCCTCCTCGTCAAATTCAGGCAGTAGCTTTCGCTTTGGATAGCTTTTTGTGCGGCAACTGCCACCATATTTTTCTGCGGTGTTGCGTAATTTGCTCCATCTGATTCTGAGTGCATCTTCCGCAGTTTTGAGCTTCTGCTTCTCCTTTTTCAGGCTACGCCTAGTCGCAACAAGCCTTTTGTGGAGGTTCTTCTGCTCCATGAGCCTATCCAGCGTAAGGTCGTCCAGACTATTGTTTTCGCCGAGGACGGGGTGTTCGGTTTGTTTATCCAAGTTGCCCTGTTCGGACGGTTGCTCGATGGCATGTTCATCGTCCGCCGGCTCATCCTGCTCTATGGCTGGGTCTGTATGGCTGCTGTCTCTGTCGAGGCGGGGCTTGGAGTGGTGCTTACGTCGCCTCTTTGATTGCTTTTCGAGTGAACGATCCCTCATTGCATCCCTGTGTTCCTCGTCGTCGCTTCCTTTGGGTGTGTCCACCATGTATACATCATGAGATGAGGTGGCTATCCAGTGCCTTATAGGCGTTGGTTCATGTTCATCTCCTACATCGTCGTCCATACCGTCGATGTCTTCGGAGTCGAAGTCGAGCACGTCGTTTAAATTATCGACAGTGGCTACGAAGTGGGTGGTGGGTGGGCATCGAATTTCTTCGTCATCCACATCCCAATCCTGCCGGTCATAGTCATGCCATGGCTCTCCTGATAAAGAGAGAGACTTTAGTGAATTCAGAATATCACCGAAGGGCGAGTGCTGAAAGATGTCCGCGGCGGTGAACTTCATGATCGGCGCCCAATCGGGTTCGATCGGGCGCGGAGGGCTCAGAGTCTGGAGAGGAGTCCGGCTCCTTGGAGTCACGGGCTTCGCAGAGAATAGGGCTGGTGTTCGGCTCGATCGCCGTAGAGATTGCAGCCCCGAGGCGGTGTCCAACCACCCATCCTCGATTGGCGCGGTTGGCTCCGAATTAAAGGTCGGAGCTGATGCGGGTGCGGCCTCCAGGGCACTATTTGGCGGCAGAGCTAGATCATGCCCATCGTGACACTGCGGCGCGCTCGGCTGCGGATCCAGTGGTAGCATGATACTCTGCGACTCCCTCAATCATCCTCTCCTCTTTGGGGAAATCCAACGCAGTGCTCAAGAGGTAGCATGTAATAAGGAGGCACTTCCTTGCGTGCGAAGATATAGCTGGTGGGTCCGACATGTCAGCGGGGGGAGCGTTTTTTTCGCGAAATACAGAGGCCCTTCCGGTGGGTCCTAGCTGTCAGGTGGAGGAATCATTATTTTGCGCGTACAGTCCACCACCGATGGATGTCATTCGTTGACCACGTTGACCAGGCCGCACCGAGAGCACCATGGCGGTGGACGATGGCGAGGCCTAGGAAGGGAACGACACGGAGCCGGGGAAGACTCGGCAATGGTTGCCCACGTGGTGGGGAGTATGAGGGTTTACTGGTCCAGCTTCCGTCGCTAGAAAATAACAGGAGGTGTGGGTGAGTAGAGGAATGGCTTGGCCAACAATCAAGTAGGGTGGGGCGGTGCGGCCTGTGTGGCAGCACAGCCGGCCACGGGAGGCGGGAGCAGGCAGTCCCACCGGAGCTGGTTTGGGCGACTGGAGCAAGAAGATCAGATATTGAAGAAGCAGCACGGCCGTTGGATTAACATCCAACGGTCACTGCTGCTAGAATCGTTTGTGGACTAAGTTGACAAAGCCAAAGTACACGTCAACCTAGTAGACCCACAAGTCAGCCTCAAAATCTGTCCCAAACAGCATACAGCCCGAAATTTCTAGCCAGATTCAAAATAATTTTAAATCTAAATATACCTTAAATTAAATTCATTGAAATTTTACCCGCACAAAAACAATGAAATTTAAAATATCAAAATCCGAAAGAAAACAGTATTTTGGAACTAATTGCCTGTTTGCTGTATTTTTTCATTTTACAGCCCATTTATTATTACTTATAGCCCATTTCTTATTACTTATAGCCCATTTTCTGGGCAAAATGCATCCCTCCTCGTCTTGAAAGATTTCCGGCCCAGCAGGGTGTAGAAAAGTAAGTAGGCCTACGTTGGTTATTCTGCAAAAACAAAATAGCTGGCTAGCCATTTTCAGAAAGGAAAAAAACAAACCGGGGTGGTCATGTGCTAAACATATGAAATAAAAGCCTGGGCTAGACGGGCCACGGGTCCCGCACAACCCAGTTGATACCCTTCTCTGTCCCAAAAAAAAAATTACTGCGCGCGCTGCTGGGTCCCTATTGTCATCCTCACCATGTACAGTCATCTCCTTATTCCTCTCGGTTGTGGACCATGTTGACAACACCGGAGGGCGACGCCGCGGTGAGCGAACCAAGGCGGAGGACGACGGTGAGGCCTCGGACGAGAACGAAGAGGAGCCGGGGAAGATCGCAGCCAGCCGTGGGAGGCGGGAGCAGGTGGTCCCGCCGGCGCTGGTTTGGCTTTGGTGGCTCGAGGAAGAAGAGACTGAAGAAATGCGACAGACGTTGAATGTCAATCGAACGGTCAAGGTTGGCACAATCGTTCGTTGACTAAGCGGACACCAAGTAGCATACTTTTTTATATATAGAAAGAAAATCAAAGACTTGGGAAGGCATACAAAACAAGCTAGTGTACCAGTAAAGAGACGTTGCCGAGTTTTAGAAAAAAGAAAGGCGTGCTCCTGTAGCTGGTTCGAATCCAAACCTAGACTATGACTATATATGGTGCTATCTTACTCTGCAAGTAATGAAACTGACATATCCAACGTTCGCTTCTCCTCTTCTCTACTTACTCTGCCTAGCATCAGAAGCTCTGGCCGCAGCAACCATGTCCGCTGGCTGCTCGTCCACCTGCTTTCAGCAGGCAACAACCAGATATGTGCTAAGTCGCCACCCGTATCATCGCCTATGGGTCTCATCACACCCCCGCCGGCACGCGCACCGCAGCCGATTGCTCATCGCAACCCGCTACCGTTCGTGTGGTGCCACTGCTGCAAATCACACAGAGTCATCCATCGCGTCTCAACCACAATCCGCAACCCTGGCCGAGTCTGCTACAAATGCCCGAATCATGGGGTAATAATATGCTTAAGTGTTGTTCTACTGCTTTCAGTTGCTGATTTTTTTAATAGTTTGGTTGATGATCTTCCAATTTAATTCGTGCAGAAAAGGGAAGATTCGTGTGATTTGTATTTCTGGGAACTTGCTGATGTGGGGAAATGCAACTACGCTGATTATTTGGTTAGCCGAGGAATCCCAATACTAGCAGGTTGGGGTGTTGGACAAGTAACCGAAGGAACGACAGAAGAGGAAGATGCAGAGCAGAAGGTTAAAAATGCAGTTCCTCTGATCATGGCCAAGCAACAGCTGCTGAATGGCCTTGACAGCAATGAGGAGATGAAAGAGGTTGTGAAGATAATGGTCAAAATCGATGTGCTCTGTAGGATGATTGTCTCTTTATTTGCAGTGTATGTAGCACTCGTGATGTATTTAGTGGCTACGACATGAGCACTTTGCTGAAACTAGTAATGAATGAAACCTGTGTAGCAGGTTGGGAGTAGTGTTGTGAACATCTAATGATTTCTATTAACGGAAATTAGGGGGTATCCCCTTTTGCTCATATAAATAACTAAATAGCAGAGGCCCTGTTGGGTCAGCTTTGTTCTCATTCGAAGACATCGAGCAAATTGCAGTTCAACAGCAAACTATGTCATCAAATTCAAGTTTCACAGCCAAATATGAGTACAACTAAACAACAATGGCATCATGTTTTAGTTGTCATACAATCACCAAACACAAATCAGCATACATAACAAGTGATGCTCTCACAGCAAAATACTAAACAACATGTTCATCAGGTTTCAGTTGTCATAGCAAACACAATTTCACATAGTAGATAAAAAATGTATTCTGACAGGCAAATACGACAAAAGCAATGTAATCATCATCCGCAGCAGCAGTGTCAACATCTTCGCCATGCGTATTAGTCTGAATCGTAATTCCCCACGGTGTCATCTTCTTCTTCGTCCTCAACATCCTCGAACGTTGGCTTCTTCTTGATCAACTCTTGTATGTCCACAGCACGACAGGCAATCTTTTCGCCGGCGTCATTGACGTGATGGTTCTCAAAGATATTAGGAACATCTGTGTTATCTTGTACGTCAGGAGCAGTGTAAGCATCATCTTCTGGTGCAACTTCATTAAATGAATTCCTCTGCTCAAACCTTTGTAATATTCTCCAGTCATCGCTACGTGCAAATGTGTCTTCCAAGAAAAATATGTGTTGCTTGATTTGCCAAAATAAAAGGCTCGTTGGTTTGGTACGCCGCCTTGACATTGATGGATTTGAAATAATCATCAGCTCTGGGTTTTTCGATCCTAGAAAACAAGTTATACCAACAACAGCACAACAGAACCACACACCGATGATCCTCGAAACTGGAGATATACTGCAACTGAACAATGTCTGTTATGTTAGCATACATTTCAGTTGTCTCTTTGTCATACGTATCCGTGCTCATGATGGCACTATTTTGTGTCTTCCTGCCTTCGTCTTGTGCAAGGGTGTTGTAGCGCACATCTCCAACAGTGCAAGATTCATAATGTCTTACCCGAGTATCAGGACCCATTGCTAGTGAGTAAAGGGCATCATCAACTGTCTGCCCATCCTCCCGCATCTTCTTAACCTATGGTTAGAAAATAGACAAGTTGATCATCTTATGTACTCAATATATTAAAAAAACTGACAGTGCACTTCAAAAGCTTACATGGTTCTTGAACCATTTCGCAAATCCTGCCATAACCAGTTTGTCAATGTTTCTTGGATTTTGCGGCAGTAACTCCTCTTTGTAGATGCTGCACAACATAGTGATCGCGTCAAACATCTAAATATATAAGAATGTGCTGCAAGTTTAGTAGATTACGATGTATAAGATGCAGTACTGCACTTACTTGATATAAGGTAGTATCTCAGGACAGTTATTCAACACATACCAAACCATTTTGTCCAAATCTTTAGGTTTGTCCTCTTGTCGACTCTTCCCTGTAACTCGAACAGAATAATCGAAAACATTGAGCCCGGGATTGTCTTCACCCACCTCTTTGCTAAGCTGATCAGTTGTTTCAATGTATTTTTAGTAGAATGTCAATGCTTCTGTAGCAATGTAGGCCTCTGCAATGGAACCCTCGGGTCTAGCTCTCTTCCTAACATAGCCCTTGAAAGTGCCTAGCCGCCTTTCAATAGGGTACATCTAGCCATACTGTACTGGACCTCTAAGTAGTACCTCATCAGGTAGATGAACAGCCAAATGCACCATCACATCAAAGAAGGCTGGAGGATATATCTTCTCAAGGTCGCATAGGATAGTTGGTATCTTGTCTCTAAGACGCTCCAAAGCATCTATCCTGATATTCCTACTGCAGAGTTCCCTGAAGAATTGTCCCAACTCTACAACTGCTATGTATAAGTCAGGGCAGCCCAATCCTCTAAGGATAACAGGTAAAACACTTTGAAGTAGGACGTGGTAGTCATGAGTTTTCAACCCTTGTACCTTGTTTCCATCTGCACTAACTCTCCTTTCAGGGTTGGAAGCAAATCCATGTGGGAATCTCACACGTGACAGGACCTCGCAGAATTCTTTTCTTTTTACCTTGTCCAAGACGTACACAGCTGGTGCCATATCCCGTGGTTTACCTTCATCTTGCACCTGCAAATCCTTTCTGATACCCAGGTGTGTCAAATCAATCCTAGATTTTAAGGTATCTTTCGTCTTGCCTTCAATATTAAGAAGTGTGGCGATAATGCTGTTACATATATTTTTCTCCATGTGCATCACATCAAGATTATGCCGCAGATCCAAATCTTTCCAATACTCCAAGTCCCACAAATGGACCTGCGGGTAAACAATAATCTCTCTTCTACCTTGCCACACTTCCATTGCTCGCTACCATTACCAGGATGGTTTCCTGGTGTAATATGCCTGACCTTCTCTAATTCCACTTGCAACTCATCGGCGGTGAGCCTCTTTGGCGCATCACGGTTTTCATGCTTTGCATTGAACACATGTCTTTGGTATTTTCTAGGATGCGGCTTGTCCTTGGCAAGGAAATGGTGGTGTCCAATGTAACAGATCTTGCTAAGTATTGCGTATGACAGCGGATTCCTGTCACAGCGAACACATGCATTGTAACCATGTGTCGTTCGCCCTGACATAGTGCCCAAAGCCGGATAATCATGGATGCACCAAATTATAATAGCACGCAGAAATAAATCAGCTGGTGGGCTGCTATATAGGTCTCGAGTGAGAACACCCTTCCATAGCTGTTGAAGTTCCTCCACAAGAGGCTCCATGAACAAATCAAAATCCTTTCCAGGACTTTTTGGACCTGGGATGAGCAAGGCCATCATGTAGTTTGATTCTTTGGTGCAGACATTTGGAGGCATGTTGTAAGGAATAACAAGCACTGGCCACATGCTATATGTGGCGCTCTAGTGGCCAAATGGGTTAAATCCATCTGAAGCTAAGCCAAGTCTAATGTTTCTCGGGTCAGCAGCAAACTCTTTGTGTTTATCATTGAAGCTTTTCCACTCACTACCATGAGATGGATGGCTCATTACATTCTGATCTCTATACTCCTGGTTCCTAGAATGCCACAGTACATCCTCTCTTGTTTCAGCATCATGAAACAACCTCTGCAATCTTGGTGTAATTGGAAAATGTCTCAGAACATTATGAGGAATCCTCTTCACAAGCATGCGAAATAAACGTGAAGAGAGGGCTTTTTAGATCAATGGGGTACGTGATGTAACATGTGTGAATGTGTAGTTGATGCATTTGGCGGGGCCTAGAGAGGTATGTGTGTGTATTACGTATTCGAGAGAGGCATGGATAGAGGGGCCGACGGGGGGCGTGGGAGAGATAGCACGAGAAATGAGAGTGGTCTAGAGAGAGAGAGAGAGACAAATATGTTGTCACGACAAGAGATTCCATTCCCTTGAGTGTGTATATGCAAGGGGGAGGGAATAGAGGCACCAGGAGAAATTTTCTGTGTGTGTGGTGTTTGTGTTGGTATGTGTGGGTGTGAGAAGATAATGAGACTGGGGGCAGAGGGTGTGTAACCGCGTGAGGTCCGGTGGGTCGAGGTGAGGCCCTTCGTTCGGTTCCGTCCTGCGCCACATTGGTCGGCCCATGACGCATTTAGGAAGACCCATGGATGACTAGTTGTACAAGACAAAGATAGCAGAATTGTGAAGGACTCTGTGTCCACTGACAAAGCCGGCTAGGATTTGTAACCCTAGGTTCTCGGACTAAGGTAATCCCTTTATCTCTGATATTACTATTCATCCAACCTAACTTTAAGGGGCATCCTACAGAATGCTCTGCTAGATCATACTCGTCGATTAGGAAGAGAGGTGTGAGACAATGCGTCAGAGACAGGCGTAAAGATAATGTGCGTACATGAGACACGTAGGCAGGTCCATGTATATAGAAAGGGTCGATGAGGATTGTGCGTGTCTATGTTTGCGAGAGGAAGAGTGCTTGTGATAAAGGTTAGTGGAAACAGTTGTAAATGGTTACAAGAGGGAGGGAGGGTTATATCTAGAGCATGTGTGCGAGAAAGACACCTCGGGAGAGAGTGTGTGAGCATGTGTGAGAGACCATCGATGGAGAGTGAAACTACACGTAAAATACTGCTCTACACATCGAGTAAAGATATAAATTGTATCCAAATATTAGGATGGGATCATGATATTTGCAATTCGCGTAAGGAGCGGTCATTGATCCATCAGACATCTAGATTCTATCAAATTTGAGCATGTCTATGTTATTATTCGACACAATTGATCCACATAGTTAGTATTTTGAACTCCAGACAATGCATTGCTTTAGCAATCGAATAGAGTATAATTCATGTTGTGTGTAAAGCACATTATACATACAAAAGTTACACAATGGACATTATAAATAGCTACCTATGAACTAGCATACATTTGAATTCAACTTAAGGTGGTTTAAAAAAATCAAATTCAAAATGAAGTCCATTCAATTATTTGAATTTGATATCATGGCATTTGTAAACCATACCTAAATTATGGGGGCACCAATCTTTGCCTGATTTTGTACATAATAGCATATGTAGTCGTGTACAAAATAGATTCAAATTTAGCTCCTTCATTCCAAAATAATCGTAGTTATAGGATTTTCAAGTGTCAAAATTTCAAAAAGAAGCGGATAATTTAATGAGGTTTTCAAACATACAAGGTCAAATATAACGTTGTCTATTTAGGTCAATCCTCATAGTTCAAGAGTACTCTAAACGTGAATGCTTGTGTTTCAAAATTTCGAACGAAACGCCAAAAGAGCCTCTACCCGCCCGAAACCGCGTGAGACCAATGTTTGGTAGTACAAGGAAATTACTTTTCTAATAACTCTGACCCGTGAAACCTACCGGCCCGACTTCCAAAGGTCTAAACCGGGGTAGGTTTGTAGCTTCATCTAGACGCCATGCAACCGCATCCGAAAAACATTCATACACAATGGCCTTCCTAAGCACACATGCGCGCGGCCGAAATCGCCCCGCCCACTATTTGGGACACCTGGGATTACCATCCTACCCCCGACCCGTAGTAGGTCCGAAATTTAAGAGGGGGGCAAAGTGTGTACTTTCCCCAAATTTCAAACAAGCGTGTCCCATCTTCTGTTCAAAAAAAAGTCAAAAACAAGCGCGTCCCAGACCGAAACATGGTTCCCCCCACCCGTCCGATTCCCCATTTGTACTCCGTGGGCGCCAAAACTAGCTCTCCACCAGCCGCGAAACCCAGGCATCCTCCGTCCGCCACCCCATCCCACCCATCAACCACCGCCTTCCTTCATCACGTCGGAGTCGATACCCCGACGTCATCGTCCACCGCAACCTCAACCGCAATGCCCTCCACGGCTAGTAGTTGAAACCGAGGCCGAGCCATCCGTACCCAAGCCAGTTCAACCACGCCATCCTGCGCCTCACCGCTGCCGCTCCAACTTCGCCACCCTCCACCGCACCAGAGCTATTCCTGCTAGGCCGTCCTTCGCCGCCTCGGATCTGCTTCCCCTCCGCCGACATGCGGCCATGGCAACACAGTCAACAATTTGTCCATGGGTTCGTCCAAGCCTGCACCCTCTAGAACATCGGTTTCCCCGGTAAATAGAAGAAGATCGACGCGACATGTGGAGGTGACCACACCGGTAACCGAAAAAGGTACTCCTCTTCCCTTATTCGTGCAAATCTTACGTCTCTGCTTGCACGGTATTCATCCCATAGAAGATACTAGTTGACCGCTTCTTCTTGATACTAGATGTTCCTAGTAACTCGCGATGCACAAGGTTTCTCCTGATATACTATTTCACCTTAGCTAGAGGTCCGTCGCCCCCCTGAATTTCAATTTCTGGCCAGTTGATTCCCAATTAACGGAAGCATTCCCCGGCGTAACAGGCGCTAGTATGCCTATTACGTCGGGGAAGCAGCGCCTTGGTGTTTATCTTAGGGGCGTGTGCGGCCTAGAGCTACTGGCGCCCGATCTGGAGGTCGGCCGGGATTAAACGGATGGCCTGGGGGTGCTGCCAAGCACGGCGGTGGTGTGAGGTTGATGGGAGGGTGGGGCGGCGGAGGCAGGAGTCTGGGCCGGTGGTCGCTGGCGGTTCGAGAAAGATCGTCAACAGTGACTAGCGGGAGGTAGACGAAGGCCATCTGCCTGTTCCTTATAGATCAGACAGTTCATTAAAAAAATCGACTGGCCTATTTATTTTCAGTCGACTGTTATCTTAGATATGACCACATGTGGTGGTGTGCTGGAGGAGTACCTGCATTTCCTGTGCTCATATATTACAAAATCATACGGAGTAGAATCTACTTTTGTTTGCCATGCAATGTTGTAGAGCTATCATATGTCTCCTGTCATTTATTTTTCAGCCACCTGCTATCTGCAACTTTTACAGTGCACTACTTCTGCACACACTTCACCCTTACTCTCACTATTGTGTTTTTATGCAAGGGTATTTCAGACTCTGCTGCCATGAGAGAAGCCAAAAAGAAAAGAGATAAGTCGCTCCAGCTTCGTATGCGGGTAGGCAAGACATGTTACAGCGCTATAAAGGGTGCAGTGTCAGCAGATGGAGACGGTAAACGTAGCTCTGGAGTTGATGACCTCGCTCGCAATGAACCACCATCCCAGGTGCTTTCTTTAACTTCGCGGTGTCATATGTGGTTGCATGTTCCATATCGTGTCTAGCTTGTATTCGAAAGGCCGAAGTTGGTAAGATAAGGAAAGATAAAAATTTTACATGAACCACCATCCAGTGAGCACCAGAAGACAAATAGCTAGTCAGGGCACTAGCCGAGCCAGTGACAAGCGCAGCAAAGATAGGCATCACCTAGAAGCCAACTAAAAAGTTGTGATGGTGGCGAAGCAGCCTGCCTCCCACCAGGCTCTCAGGTCCTAGATGATCATGCTCACCACTCCAGCCGGATGTCTAGCTTGTATTGCTTCCAATTTGGTTAAATGCATCTGCTTAGCTTACACATTATACCTTTGAATATGACATGCCTTTCTGTTTTTGGTACATACTAGTACATCTATGTATTAACCATGTTCTTACATCAAACTAATGTTCTTGTGAACGTAGCTTTGTAGTTGATTACAGCATTTCCCCTACACTAGCATCGTAGGTGCTTGCTCTAACTTGGCAGCGTGATATGTGGTTGCATGTTGCATATGGTGTCTAGATTGTAATTCTTCCAATCTGGTTAAACTGCATGTGCTAGTCTGCTTAGCTTATACATTATACCTGTTAATGTGACATGCCTTCCTGTATTTAGTACATAGTACATCTGTCTATTAAGCATGTCCTTACATAAAATTATTGTTTTTTTGTATCCCGCATCAATCAACATGACGAGACACCTTTAGTATATGCAGTGCGATATTAGTTGCATCTTTCATATGATTTATAGCATGCGCTGCTTCTAATTTGTTGAAATTCCATTTATGATGGGACGCTTTTAACTTGGCAGAGTCATATTAGTTGCATCTTTCATGTGGTGTCTAGCTTGCATTGCTTCTTATTTGTTGGAATGGTTTCTGCTTAGTTTACACAAATAGTTGTGAACATGCCATGCCGTCCTGTTTATCGTACATATTCCATCCTGGTATCATGTGTTTGCCTTACATCAAAGTAGTGATTATCAGTATCATGCATGAACGAGTTCTGAAGAGAGAATTTTATTGCTTTTTCTTGTCGGTTTTACTTGACAATTCAAAATCAATAAAGCGGAAGGAAGTTAGCAAGGCAGCGGATAAAGGTGCTCCTTCCGAACGGAGGGCCTCTACAGTTTCTACTCCTCCACACCCCCAAGATGATTTCCAAGACAACACATGCATAGACACTCAACAAAGTTGTGTTTATGATGAGCACGTCTCCCCTAGTGCAGCATCATCGGTGCTCCCTCTAACTTGGCACTGTTATATGTGGTTGCATGTTATGTGTGATGTCTAGCTTGTATTGCTTCTAATTTTGTTGAATTCCATCTGCTTACTTTACACATTATACTTGAATAAGACACGTGTTCCTATTTCTAGAACATACAATATCTGTCTATCACACACCATGTTCTTACATCAAATTACTACTGTTGTGTAACCTGCAACAATCACTTATCATAAGACACGTTTGACTTCAGAGTGTGATATAGGTTACATCTCACATTCTTTTCTAGCTTGTACTACTAATTTGTTGAAATGGCGCTTATGACGAGATAGTTCTAACTTGGTAGAGTGATATTCGTTGCATCTTTCATATGGTGTAGCTTTCATTGCTTCTAATTTGTTGAAATGCCTTCTCCTTAGTTTACACACCATAAGCTGTAAATATGCAATGCTGTGAATATGCAATGGCACTAATGACGAGAGACCTCTAACATGGTAGTGTGATGTTGTTTGCATCTTGCATATGATTTATTTCTTGTACTGCTTCACATTTTTTTAAATGCCATTTCTGATGAGACACTATTAACTTGGCAGAGCGATATTTGTAGCATCTTTCATATGGTTTCTACCTTCGATTGCATTGCTTCTAATTTGGTGAAATGTCTTCTTCTTAGTTTACACATAATAGTTCTGGTTGTCTCTTCCGTCCTGTTTTTCATACATATTACATCCTCCTATCATGTGGTTGTCTAACATCAAAGTTCAGTTCATCTGCATCACGCATCAATTTGTTCTGAAGAACTAAATTGTTATTCGTTTTTCTTGTCGGCTTGACTTAACATGGCACAGAGAAAGAGGAAGAAACACAGAATGGCAGGGAATGAGAAGCGGATGAATCCTGCAGATTCTGCTGGTACTGTTGGTGCAATAGAAGGTCAAAGTCCAGTGGAAAATTCTACAAACATGGCATCCCATGCTACACGAGTTGCAAAAAAAGCCAAACAGAAACAAATAGCTGCCACCAAACAAGCAGAGACAGACCTAGTTCTTGCAACACCTACCATAGTACTACCAGCTGCACGACTTACTCGTGCATCAACTGAGCTAGCAGCACGTTCCCAAGCTCCCTTGCCACCTGACACTACTTCCTAAGCACTCTTAACACAAGACGATTTGGCAATATCAGATGAACCTTGTGAGCTTCAACAGCAAGAAGGTAGTTGCTGGAGTCAAGTTACAGTTGCATGATTCTTTATATGTAGTCTCACAGTTTGATGTACACTAACACTTCCTATGTTCATTGTTGGACTAGCACCTAGGCGCAAGAGGAAACAAACATCAGGGATAATGCTCGATAGGTTAACTAAATCTAGAGGAGGAAGAATGGAGATCCGTTTGGAGGCAGGTTTAAAAAGGCCACGTGATGCTACAGAGTCAGCCAACTTAGTATCAGAGGCAGCGGTTGCCGTTAGGTTTCATGTATGTATTCTCCCAACATGGATTCAGTACAGGAATGACAAAGACGAAACCCAGTTCAACACCTTCCTCGACCATTTATCTGTAAGTATGGTTATGTATGGAAACTAGTAATATTGTCTTACTCTGTCCCATACTTTGTAGGTTGCTGATAATGAGACTCCCATAATTTTCAACAGATGAGGTTCAAGTTGGATAGCCAAGATGATGCAATGAGACAAGCTTGCACCCATGTTTTCAAGTCTGCTCTGCGACAGTATCGGTATAACTTGAGGAAAACTCACTTTGAAGGCAAGGCTAACAGTGAACTTTCCCAAACATCTCTAGTGGAAAATATATCGGATGAAGACTAGAGGGGCCTTGTTAAACACTGGTCTGATCCGAAGTATCAGGTACATTATATATATATGTGATCAGATCACATGTTGAAGTCCTATTTACGCATGTGCCACACAAATATATCTTCTTGTAGGTGAACTGTTCAAAGAACAAGGCCAACCGTACGAAAGTGAAATTCCAACAGACGACAGGATCTCGTAGCTATATTGCACACTGCGAGGCTCTTGTAATTAGCTGCCGTTTCACTCTTTTCGTTGTACCATATTATCAGATCTATATTGACTTGTTCGAAATGCAGAGGAAAGCCCGCAAGGACCAAAAAGTACCTAAACCAAATGTTGTGGAAATCTTCAAGGACTGTCACACCAGCAAGAAGAAGGGCATGACTACACCAGTCAAAGCCGCTGTTGTAAGTCCTTAATCCTCATGCCTTTTAACTACTACTTACTCTGACTTGTGCCTTGAACTGCATGGTTTGCATCCAATGTCTATTACTCTTTTCAATTTTATACACAATTGTCTTAGCGTATCATTGCACCTTACAAGGTTTAAAAGAGAGGAGTGATGTTCCTTTCATCTTGACCCGTAATCTAGTTCTGTGCTGGAGTTGCCCACACAATGTTACAATTGCATGTTTGTCTGTTCTCAGTTGTTTTGTGATATGAATGATGTCATACTATGCTTACTGTATTATAAACTTCATCTCTTTATCCTTAGCCCTCAATATAATGTGAAGAAATAGACAATACATTAGCGATGGTACATGGTCATATGTTTGGAACCTGGTTTTATTATGTACTTTGCAATAAAATACAACTAATATTTTACATGGGTTTAACAGTATAAGTTCTGTATATAGACCAAAGCTATTTTGTTTGGTTTTGCTGCCTCCTTAATATCTTCTATTCTGGTACTACTAATGTAAAATCTCAACTTTTCAGCGAGCTATGGAAAAAATGGTGGAACCGCCACCTTCTAAAGGTGGCGAGGCAACTATAACCGCAATGTCAGCTCTTGTTGCAGTGGGTCAGTACATGTCCACTAACAGTGCCAAAAGCACGTTCCTGCGTAATACTGGGTTGGTTGTTAAGGCAATATCGTTGAAACTGCCTCATGATCTAGATATGCAAGCTCAAAGCAATGTTGTATCTGCGCTCCAGACACAAGTCCATTCCCTAACAGAGACCCTTTGTGAAACAAGGAGAAACATTGCTCAATGTCGTCAAGATATGCATGGTTTTGAAACCAGACTATCAGACATTTGCTATGTTGTTCAGGAGCCTAGGGGAAATAAAGGCGAGGGTTATGGTGCTCCATCGGACAATACAGCATGAAAACGTAACAATCAGGTCAAATGAACTGAGCTTCTGAACTTCTGGTGGTGCATTTATCTGCTAGACTGTTAAGTTTTATGCCAACCTTCCTTTTGTTATATAGTTGTAATTTGTTTTGGCGCAATACAAAATTTATTCTTAACATGCAGCCATCGGCTGAAGAAAACAGCAAGCCATTTTTGTATAGTGTAGGGTGTTCCCTATATTTGCACTGGTGGCGATCTTTGATGCCGAGTGGATGTAATCTGTGCAATCGCCTTAATAGCTTAGCGTTAGTTTTGGCCTTATTTATTTCCTAGTCTTCTATTCCCCTGGTTTGCTAGTGGCCACAACTACCATGGGCCATATTCGGGCCGTAGGATCCATGGGTCTCCTACGGGCCGTCGATAAATGGGCCTGTAATCGGTGGGCCTCGGGCCATCGGATAAATGGGTCTACAGGGGCCATAATCGGGCGTAATTGGTATCGGCCCAGCTTGGTAACAGGCCGTTAACAGGCCGTAGGATAGCAAAGGCTTAATTTTGTCACACGCATAACGGGTCGTTAATGGGCCAGAATATAGGACGGGATGGAAATGGTGCAACGGGTTAACAGGCCAGAAACGGGCTGACTCTTACCATGGGCCGAATTTGGCCCATTAGGGTAACAGGCCAGTAACGGGCTGACCCTTGCCATGGGCCCAATTTATCCCATTAGGGGAACAGGCCAATAACGGGCCGACTCTTGCCATGGGCCGAATTTGGCCCATTAGGGGAACAGGCCAGTAATGGGCCGGAAGAAATCGAGGGCCGAAAAGGAGCCCAAGAACGTATGGGCCGTCAATAGGCCGAAAGCTAACACGGGCTAGAAACGGTCCATGTAAATCATGGGCCGTTAACGGGTATAAAGAAAATTACTATTCATTATGGGCTAGAGTCACCGTGGGCCTGTAAAGGGCCGAAAGATACGAAGGCCTCATATAGGCCGAAAGACGTCGTGGGCCATACATGGGCCAAAAGTGAAATGGGCTGGTGTTATATTTGATGGCCCACATGACGTTGTTGGGCCGATTTCCTTTAGGGCCTAACGGGCCATGAGTTAACAGGCCGTAAAATGGGCTATTTGCGGAGAGACCATTAACAGGCTTTTCATGGGCCAACCCGTTAACTTTTGAAAGTCAAACGGGTCGGATTTCTAAGCTAAATGGGCCAGTGGTGGGCCGTGGCACGTGTCGACATATCATAGGCGCCTATCTGACCCACTGAGGAGCTGACACATGTTTCGTTCGGCCAATAAGAATTTTACACGTGGAAATTTCCCATTGGTCGGGGCTGTTAACGGGTTATCGGATCCAAAACCCGACCCGATAGCTTAACGGCATTCCGTTACGGTGGATGCCACGTGTCGGTCACCCTTGACAAAAGCACTTTTGTGAAGCGCGATTTATCATCATGGAAGTGGACACTTCTGTGAAGCGCGATTTATCATCATGGAAGTGGACACTTCCGTGATGATAATTTTGGTAATGTCATGGAACACTTCTACGACAGCACAGGTATGACTATCTTGATTCTGTTATAAATTTGTCATGGATGTACATGCATGACAAAAAACGCGACCTACTGTGACAAACACGTATCATCATGGAAGTGTATTTTTCTTGTAGTGACACAGAGTTCAGTACACAGACTAAAGACAACATAGGCGGCACGCAGGCTCACGGTGAATGCATCTAACACTCAAGCAAGCCTACATCAGTCCTAGGAGGAACTATGGAGGTAGGTGTAGCCTGACAGCTGGTAGTGACGCGATGGGAAGTCCTCCACGTCAGTACCCTGGGGTCCGCGGATACTCTGGTGCAGAACCCGACGCGCAGGTGGCAGAAGAGGACCAAGTGCGGGAGAGTAGCCTCCCACAGAACACGACAGATCACCAGATCGGACAAAGGGGTGCAACAGCGTGAGAGCACGATAAAGGTGCTGACGGGTGGTGTACAACTCGTGGCGAAGAGCTCGGTTAGCTCTATCCATCCCATCAGCATGCATAACAAGGTTCTGATGGTAGGAGGGCTCGCTGAAAGTGGAGTAGGCAGCAGTGTAGTATCCCTCCGCACCAACATCGGATGCGATAGCAATGTGCCTGAAAGGGGAGGTGTCCAACTCCCGATACTCTCCACGAAGACGTGTCAGAGCAGCATAAGCAGCATCGTGGACTGCCATGTCGATAGTCACTCCAACACCATGAGTAGTGTGCAGAACGGTAGTGGAGTCATACTCCCGAGAGTAGAGGTGGACGATGGCACGGTACTGCTCCTGGTTAAGGTCCTGATACTCCTCATAGACGATGTACTCAAGCTGCCAGCGATAACCCAGATAGGTCATCATCTCTACCAACACAGCAGGTGATCCTGAGGCACCAATGGCTGTCGTGTGGTGCACGACCTGTCTCGTGGGTTCCATCTGAAAACAAAGATGTTTCAAAGGAGTCAATTGACAGTGTGGGTATAGTCCAAAATACTACTCTAAGGAATAACTAGGACTTATCCAACTTTGCGGTGATTGTGGTCATGGGATCCTAATGTTAGATTTAGTAAATTTGTTTAACACGAGTAGAAGAGAGTTCAGAGTCCTAGAGTAAGGATCAAGGAGTAAAAGATCCTAATACCACCCAAATGGCGACGTGGGCCCGTAAGACACACAGCCATGTTAGTAAAGAGTTTTGTAATGTCTAGACTCGACTTCGGCCAAGGAGTGTGGAAGGGGGATTCCTACAGGCAGTCGGCTCTGATACCAACTTGTGACGCCCCCGATTCAATAATACACTAATCATACACGCAAACATGTACGATCAAGATCAGTGACTCACGGGAAGATATCACAACACAACTCTACAAAAAAAAATTAGTCATACAAGCATCATATTACAAGCCAGGGGCCTCAAGGGCTCGAATACAAGAGCTCGATCATAGACGAGTCAGCGGAAGCAACAATATCTGAGTACAGACATAAGTTAAACAAGTTTGCCTTAAGAAGGCTAGCACAAACTAGGATACATATCCAAAGAGGCGCAGTCCTCCTGCCTAGGATCCTCCTAAACTACTCCTGGTCGTCGTCAGCGGCCTACACGTAGTAGTAGGCACCTCCAGTGTAGTAGGAGTCGTCGTCGATGGTGGCGTCTGGCTCCTGGACTCCATCATCTGGTCACAACAAACGGGTATAGAAAGGGGAAAAGGGGGATCAAAGCAACCGTGAGTACTCATCCAAAGTACTCGCAAGAAAGGAGCTACACTACATATGCATTGGTATCAATGAAAGGGGGTAGTATATGTGGACTGAACTACAGAATGCCGGAATAAGAGGGGGATAGCTAGTCCTATCGAAGATTATGCTTCTGGCAACCTCCATCCTGAAGCAGAAGAAGAGAGTAGATGGTAAGTTAACCAAGTATCACCGCATAGCATAATCCTACCCGGCGATCCTCCCCTCGTCGCCCTGTGAGAGAGCGATCACCGGGTTGTATCTAGCGCTTAGAAGGGTGTATTTTATTACGTATCCGTTTCTAGTTGTCATAAGGTCAAGGTACAACTCCAGTCGTCCTTTTACCGAGGGACACGGCTATTCGAATAGATAAACTTCCCTCCAGGGGTGCACCATATTTCCCAACACGCTCGATCCCCTTTGGCCGGACACACTTTTCTGGGTCATGCCCGGCCTCGGAAGATCAACATGTCGCAGCCCCACCTAGGCACAACAGAGAGGTCAGCACGTCCGTCTAAATGCTATGGCGTAGGGGTCTGGCCCCATCGCCCATTGCACACCTGCATGTTGCGAGGGCGGCCGGAAGCAGACCTAGCCCCCTTAATACAAGAGTAGGCTTACGGTCCATCCGCGCGTGTGCCGCTCAGTCGCTGACGTCACGAAGGCTTCGGCTGATACCACGACGTCGAGTGCCCATAATTGTTCCCGCATAGTTGGTTAGTGCGTATAGGCCAGTGGCCAGACTCACATCAAATACCAAGATATCGTTAAGCGTGTTATTTTGAAATAATCGTGGACGCCGACCAGGGCCAGGCCCACCTCTATCCTAGGTGGTCTCAACCTAACCTGACGCTCCGCCACAAAGATCCACTCAGACGGTCGTCGGGTCAAACATCCTTTCGGACCCAATCCGTGAATCACTCGCGGGTACTCTTCGTGCCGACCCGTCTTTAGTCACCACAAGAATCGTATATTATGTATAAGTATATACCCGTGATCACCTCCCGAGTGGTCACGACCCGATAGTATAGCATGGCAGACAGACAAGAATGTAGGGCCACTGATGATAAACTAGCATCCTATACTAACCATTAGGATTGCAGGTACGGTATCAATAACTGTAGCAACAATGACAAGCTATGCATCAGGATAGGATTAAAGGAATGCAGTAACATGCTACACTACTCTAATGCAAGTAGTAGAGAGAAGAATAGGTGATATCTGGTGATCAAGGGGGGCTTGCCTGGTTGCTCTGGCAAGTAGGGGTCGTCAACAACGTAGTCGGCCGGGGCACCAGCAGCGGCGTCAGTCTCGTAGTCTACCCGAGAGAAGAGGGGGAAGAAACAATGAATACAATGCAAATAGATGCATATCGATGCATGACATGACAAGTAGCGGTGCCAGGTGTGCCCTCGTGGTATGAGGTGATACCGGTGAAGGGGGGAAACATCCGGGAAAATATCCCCGGTGTTTCGCATTTTCGGACAAATGAATCGGAGGGGGAAAGTTGCGTATTCGCTATTCTAGGGATGAGTGGTGGACGAGCGGGCTGCGTATACGGATTCGTCTCGTTGTTCTGAGCAACTTTCATGTACAAAGTTTTTCCATTCGAGCTACGGTTTATTTTATATTGATTTTAAAAGATTTAAATCATTTTTAGCATTTATTTAATTATTTTAATTCAACATTATCCAGAATAGTGCTTGCTAACGTCAGCATGACATCAGCATGACGTCAGTAGTCAAACAGTCGGTTGACTAAATCAAACTGACGTGTGGGTCCCACATGTCATTCTCTGTCAACTAATTAACTAAATTAATTATTTAATTAGCACATTAGTCAAGTTAATTAATTAATTAGGCTAATCTAATTAGGATTAATTAAGCTAATTAATTCTTTATTTAATTAATTAATTAATTAATTTCATTATTTATTTATTTATTTTAATTTTTTATATAATTCTGTTTTTAACAAAAAAACATTCTGGAGGGGTTGGGGACCCACATGTCATAGGGCCTAGGGGCCTATCGGGCGCCACGTGTAGCGGGGTAACGGGCGCGGGCACCAGAGCGCACCGGCGGCCAGGGCAGGGCTCGCCGGTTGGCCGCTTCCGACGAAGGATGCCGGTGCAACAGGGGTCGTCGGAGGCAGCAGCAGGCGCGCTGCCGCCTTGCGCGAGGCGGCAGAGGCGAGGTGGTCGCTGGAGCGCGGCCTCGGCGAGCAAGGCGGCCCAGCGAGAGGGCAGGGGCGCGTGCAGGGTCCGCGGTGGCCGCGAGCAGAGGGAGAGGCGGGCGCGGCAAGAGGGAACGAGAGGGGCCACGCCACAAGCCGCGGCAGCAGGGCCGCGGTGGGGAAGGTGAGCGCATGTGCGGTCAGGTTGCAGGGGGGCGAGGAGAAGCGACGAGCCGAGCGGCGGCTCGCCTCGGCCAAGGCGGCCATGGGCAGGGACAAGGGGAGCCGGGCGCAGTGGTAGCAGCAGCAGGCATGGTTGTGCGCGAGCGTGGGCGACAGAGAGGCGTGGCGAGGCCGGCGAATGCGGCCTAGAGCGCGAGATCCGGAACGCGAGCGCAGTCCAAACGCAGGTGCGCGCGCGAAGGCGCGGACGTGGGCGAGCGACGGACGGCGCGCATTGGCGTGGTTGTGGGGAGAAGAGGGCGCTCATGAAGGTGTAGGGTTCGAGGAAGCGAGGCTCGGGGAGGAGTCGTGGGCGCGCCGCCGGTGTGGAGGAGGCAGGCCGGCGAGGAGGTCCTAGGCGGCGGCGGTGGTGATCGAGCCCCCCCCCCTTTTCCCGATCCAGATCAGGATCGATGGGGGGTGGAGGAGAGACGTGAGGGAGTGTTAGGGGGCGAGTGGGGCAGTGGTGTGCGTGGGGGGGGTTAGGGTTTCAGGTGAGTGGATAAGGGGGAGTGGGGGGAGTGGCCGGCTGGGCCTAGTGGGTTGGCCCAGTGGGGCTGATGGCCTACTGGGCCGGAGCCCGGGGGGTTCTTTTCCTTTTTTTGTTAGTTTTGTTTTTTGCTTTTGTGTTTTCTTTTCTTTTATTTTATTTCCTTTTTGTTTTATTTAGTTTAGGGCATTTAAGTATTTTATAAAATTGTGTCTTCTACACCATAATTACCTATGCAATATTTGGCACTGACCGAACATTTTTGCTTCAACTTCTAAAAAAATTTGTTGTTTGCCAAACTTTGAATTTGAACTTTGAACCGGTTTTGAACTAACGAGAGATTAGCAACAGTGACGGAGGTGACGTGGCATCAGTAGCAGAGTTTTACTGTCACTTAATTATCCGGGAGTTACAATAAGGTGTATAAAGAAAGAGCCAAGGGAGTTCAGTTCTACCTCCGACTCGTCGTCATTCAAAGAAAATAGCTCTGTGGAGTTCGTTTTCTTCTTGGCAGGCTTTTTGGGAGCCTTATTCTTTGTCATGTTTTTCTTGGCCGATTTATCCTGAAGCTTCTTGCTCCAAAAGGCGGGGGTTAGCCTGCGGAAATTCAAGTAATAATGAGAAGGGAGATTGATAAATAATGAGTTAGTGAAAGTTGCTTAAAAAGTTCTTACAGTCGGCGGCTTGTTGAGGGTGCAGAAGGGGTTCGGCCCCACTTTGCTACAAGTCTCTAGGCCTTCGTTGAGAAGAGTCTTGGTCCTATCGTTGATCTGTTTATCTTCGAGACAGATTGGAGAGTAACGCAACGGATCTTTGACATCGTCGGTATACTCACACTCCTGGGAAGATCCTCCATGTGACCCAGCAGCAAACCAGGTCGACTCCAGTCAAACCATTGGCCATCACGGCTCTGATCTTTGAAAATATGGGCATATATTTGGCCCGTTCTTCTGTGCTGACCCGCTCTGGCAGAGGATGCCTGTTTCTAAGCCGGCTTTCACGGTAACCCGACAGAGGATTTTCACCTTCTAGGCAGGTGTCTTTGCAATAGAACCAAGTCTGGTTCCAGTCCTTAGGATGGCTGGGAGGTGAAGCAGCAGGAAACATGGCCTCTTTCCACCTCTGAATTGAAATGCCTCCCTAGTTCTAAGCTGGGCCCATCAGTGAACTCGGTCTGGCGGTTCAGGTAATAGAATTCGCTGAACAATTCGATAGTGGGCTCCTGCTGAAGATACACTTCGCAAAAAAACTTGGAAGTTGCAGATGTTTGAAACGGAGTTAGGCCCGATATCTTGCGGATGGAGTGGGAAGAAGTCCAGCACATCACGAAAGAATTTTGAGCCGGGGGGAGTGAACCCCCGGAGCATGTGATAAGTAAAAATTATAACTTCGCCTTCTTTTGGGTCAGGGTGGTCTCAATTCCTGGGACTCTCTAGTGAATAATGTTCTTTGCAGCTAAGACGCCCACCTGAACATGCTCATTCAGCGTCTGCTCGGTGACCCGCGAGGCAACCCAGTTGCATGAGGTAACAGTTCTGGTCATTTTGTTGATGGAAGCCTAAAAGGGAAATATTGCTAGAATAAGGTTAAGCTATTAAGCCGGCCAGTGATCAGAAAGTAAGTGCATTATGCAAGGCTAAGTTATACGCAGAAGAATAAGTGTTATAGAGGTTAGTACGGTTAAACCAGAAGACGATGCCGGGTTATACAGATTGTGAACATATGTTGGCGGCTTAAAAAGCAGACTAATGCTATATGGCAGGTTACGACTTATCTCATAAGCTGCCCGCACGATTGCAGTACGAAATATCTATAAGTGAAATTTTACTAAGTGATGGACAAACAGGTTTCACAGATCAGTTCTATGGTTTTGGATCTACAACAATTTGGAAAAGAAACTAAATTTTTAACCTAAGGTCGCGGCAGCGGAAGAACTCATGTGCTCGGACGAGATCTTATACAGGAAAAATGTCTTCTGTGATTGGAGAGGGATGCTAAACTGCTACCGCACGGCTTAAGTATCATGTTTAGATCAAAACTATGTGATCTAAGAGAGGGAAATGCGGAACGGTAAAGAACACCGATGAACAACGGAAACCCTAATGCAGATCTGTTACAAGGGAAGAAGAGTACTTACTGGCGCTGCTGAACAGCGGAGGTGCGCTGCGGTTTCTCTGATCCGTTCAGGTCGATGTAGCGGCCGGAGTTGATGCGGTTGACGAAGGTCAATGACGATGGGGCTCGAGTTTGCTGAGGAGTCGCGAGGAGGAAGACGAAGACGAGGGGGCAGGGTAAAAGTGAGAAGAAGCGCCCCATGTCCCTATTTATAAGGAAGTGGATAGATGGCATGCGCGGGAATCGAGGATGGCCGAAAAAATGATTATGTGGCTATGTGGGCGCCTCGATTTTTGGAAGGTCCATTAAGATAAAGATCTGTTGAGATGTCCTGGATTTTTGGAAGGTTCATGAAGCAAGCCTATTGAAGGCCCAAGACCCAGAGGCAACTTAAAGCCCAAAGGGATGAGCCGCCATATGTTTAACTTGTTATGGAAGGCAAGCTTAGTTAGAAACCGAGCCGTTCATGATTTGTGTGAGTCACCCAGGACTCTGTAAGCCGCCGGGCATCAACCTGTATATAAAGGGGCGACCCGGCGGCAGCTTAACTCAAGTAACAATCAATCGAGAACTAGGTCAAGCGTATTCGCTCCCTGGTAATCGAAACCCAAGTAATACAACCTAAAGCAGGAGTAAGCTTTTACCTCATTGAGAGGAGCCGTACCTGGGTAAACTCTCTGTGTCCTTTGTCCCGTTTAACCCCTTCAAGCTAACCTAGTTGCGATGGCTCCACACCTAAGTCCTTTTGCTAGGGCATCTGTCATGTTAAGTCCATGACATATACCATGGGTCTGCCTCCCCTATATATCCATCACTCCGGCGGCCGGTTGGCAGGGAGGGAAATCTAGCGTCTCGGTTCTGGCATGCGAATAGGGTAGGGGTAGGTTCTGAGGGGCGGGACGAGGGGGTTTTGTTGACTAAATAGTTTTCAGACTCTAATCCAATTCGTCTATCGGGGCAGAGCTGATGGAGCTTCGCTAGAGATTACTGTGGCCTTCTCACGAGTGGTGACGTTAGGTTTTCCTGATGTGCTTGCACGCCAGCGAGACCTGGTGTTGCGCGTCGGTGCCTCTATTGGGGAGTGACGACATCACGTCATGTTTTGTTGCAGCTTCGCCCTCGCCACAAAGTCTTATGGGACATTCTGATGAAGTTTGCGGCTTAACTTCTGCCAAATCGGACAACCTGGCCGTACTTCCTAAGCGAGGTTGGCAAGGGGGCGATCAAAAACATCGTTAGGGTGTTTTGTTCCTCGGCTTCTTCCCTTCTCCAATGACAATTTCTCGAACACCGGCGGGAAACAGGTGGAACCTGCATAGGAGGATGGCTACCTCATTCGCTCTATTCATTGGTTTCGCATTGGTGGTGGATTGTGAAGGAAATATGCCCTAGAGGCAATAATAAAGTTGTTATTTATATTTCCTTATATCATCATAAATGTTTATTATTCATGCTAGAATTGTATTAACCGGAAACTTTGTACATGTGTGAATACATAGACAAACAGAGTGTCCCTAGTATGCCTCTACTTAACTAGCTCGTTAATCAAAGATGGTTAAGTTTCTTGACCATAGACATGTGTTGTCATTTGAAGAACGGGATCACATCATTAGAGAATGATGTAATGGACAAGACTCATCCGTTAGCTTAGCATTATGATCGTTTAGTTTTATTGCTATAGATATCTTCATGACTTATACATATTCCTCTGACTATGAGATTATGCAACTCCCGAATATCGGAGGAACACCTTGTGTCCTATCAAACGTGACAACGTAACTGGGTGATTATAAAGATGCTCTACAGGTGTCTCCAAAGGTGTTTGTTGAGTTGGCATAGATCAAGATTAGGATTTGTCACTCCGTGTATCGGAGAGGTATCTCTGGGCCCCCTCGGTAATGCACATCACTATAATCCTTGCAAGCAATGTGACTAATGAGTTAGTTGCGGGATGATGCATTATGGAACGAGTAAGGAGACTTGTCGGTAACGAGATTGAACTAGGTATGATGGTACCGACGATCGAATCTCGGGAAAGTAACATACCGATGACAAAGGGAATAACGTATGCTGTTATGCGGTTTGACCGATAAAGATCTTCGTAGAATATGTAGGAGCCAATATGAGCATCCAGGTTCCGCTATTAGTTATTGATCGGAGATGTGTCTCGGTCATGTCTACATAGTTCTCGAACCCGTAGGATCCGCACGTTTAACGTTCGATGACGATTTGTATTATGAATTATGTGTTTTGGTGACCGAAGTTTGTTCAGAGTCTCGGATGAGATCACGGACATGACGAGGAGTCTTGAAATGGTTGAGAGGTAAAGATTCATATATTGGAAGGTTATATTCGGATATCAGAATGGTTCCGAGTGATTCGGGTATTTTTCCAAAGTACCGAGGGGTTACCGGAACCCCACGGGGAAGTATTGGGCCATCATGGGCCTAAGGGAGAGATATGGAAGCCCGCGGGGTTGGCCACGCGCCCCCCTCCATGGGAGTCTGAATAGGACAAGGAGGAGGGGGCGGCGGCCCCCTTCCCTTTTCCTCTCCCTCTTTTTCCTATTCCCTCCGGTGGAAGAAAGGAAAAGGGGGGTGGGCGAATCCTACTTGGACTAGGAGTCCAAGTAGGACTCCCCCCATGGCGCGCCCCTCATGGCCGCCGGCCTCTCTCCCCCTCCTTTATATACGTGGGCAAGGGCCAACACAAAGACACACCAATAGTTCTCTTAGCCGTGTGCGATGCCCTCCTCCACAGTTTACTCCTCCGGTCATAGCATTGTAGTGCTTAGGCGAAGCCCTGCGTCGATCACATCACCATCACCGTCGCCACGCCGTCGTGCTGACGGAACTCTCCCTCGACCCTCTACTGGATCAAGAGCTCGAGGGACACCATCGAGCTGAACGTGTGCTGAACACGGAGGTGCCGTACGTTTGGTACTTCGACCGGTTGGATCGTGAAGACGTTCGACTACATCAACTTGTTACTAAACGCTTCCACTTTTGGTCTACGAAGGTACGTGGACACACTCTCTCGTCTCGTTGCTATGCATCTCCTAGATAGATCTTGCGTGATCGTAGATTTTTTTTTGAATTACTACATTCCCCAACAGCTTGGTAGCAGGTATGGTGTACTTGATCTATTCGAGAGTTCATCCGGCTTTGGATCGGCGTCCCTCGAAGGCATGTTCCCGAATACTTCTCATATGTTATCGAGAAGGTTAAGCCGACTCCGATAGGGGAGCGACCACAACGCGCATCTTCAGCTTGATTCGGCGAAAGTAGTGTTCATTGGGTGGTCCAATGACCTCGATGTAAAAACAATGTAGACATGCGCACACTGAAGGCATTTTGAGCCAAAAAAAGTCCATGATACTCATTTCAAAATTGGCAAATTTTTTGCATGTCCAAATTTGAGATTTGGACGTAAATTTATCTATAATATCATATCAATGATCGAAAAACATAGCCACGAAAAAAAAGAGTTGAACAAATATAGCTATTCTTTAGAAACACCGGTTACACATAGTGTCTCATGAAGATCTAACTGAGGCTGCAGAGTTTAAAGATTGACAAAACCACCACATACGCCCTGGTATCAATAGAAACGTCGACTCCCATTGAAACCACAAGTTATTTGAGTATACAGTAAATATTATTATTTATGAAAAATATACTAGTTATTTTTTGAAATAGATCGAGATCTATAATAATAGTTCATCAGAAATATAAAAACACCTCAAACATAATAAAAATTACATCATGTTCTCTAGACCACCAAATGATCACATCTCCGTTAGAACGAGACGCCAACGCGCCACTGTCACCGCTTCTCTACTAGAGCCTTCTTGACCTTATCAATGACAACTGAGAAGTTTGCATGCGCATGCCTCTAATGACCAGTTCCATGGAGCCAAAGACGTCGTTGTTGAATTGTTGAATAGATCTGAATCAGTTGACCAAAATCTCGCTCTCGCGCACGCATGATGAAAAATCCTAACGTGGCCGCCCCAAGGACATGACAGGAATATACGTCCAAGCTCCATCGACTACATAGAGATGGATGACCTCGAGAAGGATCAGAGCCCGAAAGACAAAATCAAAGAAGAAGTGCTGCCATCCGAGCGAGTGTTGCACCTGCAAGGACTAAAAAATCTTAACCTAAGCAACTAGCCGGAGCAAAGGCACCAGGATTGCCCTCTTCGCCGCCGGCCACTGGAGTGACAGACAGAGGGAGGATCACCGACAAAGTCCGGAAAGGAGAATTTGTCCTAGCCGTTGATGTAAAGGAATGAAAAAAGAATGAAAACGCTTGATGAAAATGTAACAATTGAGCTGAGTCTTAAATAGAGTAATTATTCTTAGTTAAAGTACGAATTTGAACAATCAAAATAGGCAGATGTGCCGTAGTTTTCTTTTCTCCTCGATACCATATAAACCATAAATATCTGTACCGGCGAGACCAAGAGGCAGCTCATATCAAGAGCGGCTATTTTGCAGCCCGGCTGTGGACAGTATAATCGTTTTAAAAAAACAAAAAAAATTGAATTATTTTCGTGGTGCAGGATGCTCAAGTGCGTGGTGCCATGTGAAATTTGGGGAAGTTTGGACATTGGAGGAGCTTGTGGCAAAAAAAAAAAAAGACAAATTTCAGATGTGTGAGAAACTTTTGAAAATTACACTAATTTTTCTTTGCAGGATTTTGAACAGCACTATTTGAATTTGATATTTGTCTTTTTTGCCACGAGCTCCTTGCATGTCTAAACACCCTGAATTTTTTTTTCCACAGGCATGACGCATTTGAGCATCTTGGATGTCAAAAAGGTCAGAATTTTTATTTTCTTTGCTATTTTTTTCTGTTTTATTGTTCATCGGGTGTAGATAAGCCGGGCTCCGAATTGAATTATCGGCTCGTATTCGCCCTTTTGCATATGTCCTGGTCACATGGAAAAACTAAACAAACTCCGTGGTAACTAGCTTGCTACGTTGGACGCCTACAGCGGATGAATGTAGGCGTGTAGGTATATATATGTGCATTGATGCCTGTGTACACATATGAATACTCTCGAACGTTGGGAATAATAAACGAGTGAATAACATAGTGGAGCCGGATAACATTGGGGATACGAATTGGTACGTGGTGTTCTTACTCTTTTCCTATCAAACCATCTGAACCATAATAATATGTGCAACTGGACAGTCGACAGAGATACACACCAATATGTGGACGCCCTCTATCGTATGCATGCATTCGCATCTACCTTTTTCTGCGTGTGAATATTCTGGTCAATTAACGACACATACTCCACGTATACTCTGCACTGTTAGATTCGATGTACTTTTTCTTTTCCTCATGTGATATCAGTAAATTCCCATGGAATTCCACAAATTCGCCAAAACAATCTAGGGAAGCATACAGTTTTTTTTTTGCGAGTTAGGGAAGCATACAGTTCTAGAGGATAAGTATGTTTTTATCCCTGAATTTGTCACAAACTACGTGTCAGGTGCTTTAGTGTATTTTCTTTGAAAAAAGACACCCAGTGTGTATCTTAGATAGAAAACAGCGAAAAATGCTTTTGGAGGCTGAGCTCCATGGAGGCCTCCATTTGCAATTTTTAAAATTTATAATTCTAAGTTTCAAAAAATTATAAAAAAATATAGATATCCATGCAGGCATAATGTACATGTGTGTAAATTTTCAAAACGAAATATATTGAAATGAGAACTGTGCAAAAAAAATCCTAGGGCTTTTTCGCACATGATACTATTCATTCTCAAAGTCCATGAATTTGTTTTTTTCTATAGGTCGCATTTCAATGTACTTCATCCAGAATTTTTATACACATATACATTTCATCCTTATATACTTGCATCTTTTTCTTCACTTTTTTTTTTAAATCAGAAAGTTTGAATTTTGTTTTTTTTTCAAGAATTGTGGGCTCCGTGGAGCCCGGTCACTAAAATGTTGCACTCAGAAAACAGTTGTAGTACTTCCTCCTTTCTAAAATATAAGGCATAATTTTGAAAGTTTAAATCGGAAATGCTAGATTTTTCTAATCGTCATCGCATAATTTTGACTGTGATTTTCATTCATTCCATGACTATAAAATTAGTGTGAAGACATATAAAACAAAAATGTTTTGCAAGTTAAATAAGACGATATACTACGTGGAATACGTGGTAACAACGCAAACTTATATTTATAAACAAAATGATAAGACGATACAGTTTTACATATTCAATCCATGTAGTAATTTGGTATATATTGATGGTCAAAATCATGCATCAAACACAATATAAAGTCAAGCGCGCTTTATATTTTTGGGAAGGAGTACAATGAAAAGACAACCGAATACAGTACGACTAGTAAAAATAAAATTACATTGAAAATCATATTGGTCATCCACTTTCTTCGGCTGTACGCCGCTTGCGGAATATTGAAAATTGCATTGAGGCTTTGAAGATCACAATACTCACTCATCACTTGAAACGAGATCTAAAAATCTCTAAAGGAATATAGACTAGGGCATCACCCCATGGAACACGGGCTTACAATTGTTCATCATCAGTCGAAAGGGTTGGAGAAATCGTACCATGCCACCAAACAAATCGAAGATGTCGAACTCACCGCACCAAGATCCAACCATCTGATTTCCTTGATTGACACACCAATTGTCAAGATCTAACGAGAGCTAACAAATCTGACAACACCTACCCGCACTACCATGTTTCGGCGTCAGATCGAATGTCCTTGAGGTACGAAGACTCCCAATAGATCTTATTTCAATGTGTCATCATCATCACCATCTCACTGATATGCTGCCAAGGAACCAAAATATAAGGAAAACAAGACCCTACTTGACATAAGAGATATAGTCGACCAACAACGATTTGTTGTGGCTTTGGCAGCTTGGGGCCATTCTTCTGGAAGCGAAGTCCAATGAGAGGCTCGCAGATGAAAACTCACACTCATGCACATGATTTTTGTACAATGCTAGAGAAATGAAATCATAGTTCATAAAACAAAATTAAGTGAAGCAACAAAAGGAAAAAAAAATAGAGTCCCATACAAATGTAGACAGCGAAAGGAAAGGGCCAATAATAGAAAATGATATATATTATTGACCGTAGAAAACACAAAGGACCTTATGACATACGCAAATCATGTGCCAAACTTCAATGCATTAGTTAAAGAATTCGAAGTTATGGTTGCATGGATAAGGAGATATTTCCTACCAGGTTAGCAACTACTTCCTCCTCCTAATAAAAAGGAACACCAGGATTACCTCCTAAGGGCCCCGTTGCCATCGGTTCCCATCACCTCCAGGTGCCTTCTGGCCCCAATGAGGTGGTGTAGTCTAGGTTGTCTCTATAGTATCTCATCACTCTAGCTTTAATTAGAAGTCTAAGTGTCTAGCTGGTGGTGGTGAGGTGAGGTGCCATCAGCAACGAGGAATAAGTCATTCATGTCTCATCATCGTTCCGGCCATCATTACAAAAAAATACACTTCCGTGATGATACGTGTTTGTCACAGTAGGTCACGTTTTTTGTCATGCATGTACATCCATGACGATTTTATGACAGAATCAAGATAGTCATACCTGTGCTGTCGTAGAAGTGTTCCATGACATTACCAAAATTATCATCACGGAAGTGTCCACTTCCATGACGATAAATCACGTGTCACAGAAGTGCTTTCGTCAAGGGTGACCGACACGTGGCATCCACCGTAACGGAACGCCGTTAAGCTATCGGGTCGGATTTTGGATCCGATAACCCGTTAACAACCCTGACCAATGGGAAATTTCCACGTGTAAAATTCTGATTGGCCAAAGGGAACACCTGTCAGCTCGTCAGTGGGCCAGATGCCGCCCGTCCATTGGAGAAGACATGCCTATGATACGTCGACGCGTGGCTGGGCCCAACAGAGGCCCATATAGGTTAAAAGGGCCAGCCCGGTCAAAGGCATGTAGAACTTAAACAGGTACTAGTGGGCCAGCCCAATAATGGCCTGCTTAATAAAGGCCCATTTACGGTCCGAAGCCAGATCTGGCCCGTTAATTGTTCGCCCAATATTTGGGCCCATTTACAGCCCGAAGCCACATCTGACCCGTTAATTGTTCGCCCAATATTTGGGCCCATTGGCGGCCCGAAGCCAGATCTGGCCCGTTAATTGTTCGCCGAATATTTGGGCCCAACTACAGCCCAGTGACTTTCGGCCTGTTAGAGGCCTGATGTAGACATGGGCCCATTTCATCCCGGTGTGACTTTCGGCCTAGGAATGGCCCGTATTGCCCATGGGCCATATATGGTCCGACGGGACATCGGGCCCACTAACGGCTCGTGCTAAAGGTGGCAACAATTAATCCCAATGTGATTTTGGGCCTGTTAAAGGCCTGTCGCGTAATTCGGCCCGTTGATGCATGTGCTAAGCTTTCGACCTCTTAAAGGCCCATGATATCAGTGGGCCAACTAAGGCCCGAGATATGTTTCAGTCTGGTAACGGCCCGTGAGCTAACTGGGCCCAAAACGGCCCGGTCTACATTTCGGCCTGCTGAAGGCCCATCGACGACTAGTGAAAATTGAGGCCCAACATGCATTTTGGCCTGCTCAAGGCCTGTGGTTTCATCTCGGCCGTAACAGGCCAGTACAATATTCAGCCTGTTAATGGCCCAACGCTACCTGGGCCAAACTAAGTGCTGGGTCGACAAAAGGCCCAACTAAAATATAGGCCGGTGTAAGTTTGGGCCTGGCGCAATGTGTGAAGGCCCCAATCATTCGGGCCCAAGAAAGACGCAGGCCGGCCCAATTGTGGCCCGCTAAAAACCTGGCCCGTTAGAGTCGAATGTTTCGGTCCGGTCGACTACATCTGATTTTTTTCAGATAGCGAATGATGGCAGTAACTGGTAGGAATTAAGAACAAACCTACTATATACAATAAAGAAATTACGGCATAGTAACTAAGAATAAACCTACACTATACAATAAATGATTTAAGGTATATTACATCCACTGAGCATCGAAGTTCGCCACCAGTGATCATAAAGCGCAACAAAGAAGCAGATTGCAAAAACTGGGCACCATTGCAGCGTAACAAAATAATATTGAACCGAGACCACTTCCAAGACAGTTCAAGAAAGGTTAGCCTTGCGGGGGAACTGCTGAGCAAGGCTGTGAGACCGGCCTAGCATGTCGGTCATAGCTTCCAGCTGTAGCTATCTAGCGATGAGGTTCTCATTGGTGTTCTCCACAATCTTTCTTAGAGATAGGACTTCAAGTCGAAGTTGAGTTGCAGAATGCCTTTCTGCTAGAACTTGGGACTGAAGAAGTCGAACTGATTCAGACAACGAATTCTGTGAGCTTGTCTGACTGTTAGTCTCAAGTAACTTGAACACTGCATCAAGACAAGACTTTGGGGTTGTCTCGCTATCTTCAAGATGTTTTGCCTTCTTTGCTGCAATATATGTTGGGTTTGTCTCATAGCCTTCAGCAGACTTGTGCATGCCATCAGGCATATCACCCTGAAACAAAGCAGAGAGATGACATGTTTTGCACGTGTATAAACAAAGATGATAACTGCTCTGTCAATTCTATCCAATTTCAAATTAGAAAATAAAGAGTAAGTTCAAAATATCAATAGCATAATTTGGCATTGTTCATAATGCGGGGAGCTTCACCACACTACTGGATTACCATGTCAACATAACAAGCATAGACGAAGGGCAAAGAAAATCATTGTATCTATTTTGGATAATGTGCATGGCATGTTGTTCATATCATCAGCCACATCAGTAAGATAAAACAGGAGATGACAAGGTGCAAACGTGGCTACTTCACCACACACTGGATTATAGATTCACAAAAACAAGCATACACATAGGGAGTATTAAGTAATGTGCATGGTATGAATAAGGAATTTGGTTTTACAAGTAGAACTTAGAACTTACGGTTCTTACGAACATGCATTTTGGTAGAAACAGCAAACTAAACAGCAGTAAACGATAGGGAGTATGAGAAAATTAAACAGCAGTTGAGGATAAAGGCTTTAGAAGGACTGACTTACATTAACAGTTAACACAGGCTTTATAATGCCCTTCTCCATGTCAAGGGAAGGATAACTCAAGAATTTCAGCACAGAATCTTCTTTATAAGCATTGCCTATACTCTACATTTTGTAGAGAATAATTATAGATATGATAATGCTGGAAGGGATAGAGGATAATGAAGATAAGATGCAGATTGATGCTACATAATCAACTATCAATCCCTGGAAGTACAAGCATTACAGGACAAAATATACTGACAAGAGCAATGGGCTACACTTCTGCACTGGCATTGTCTGTGTATTCTACTTGTTGGTAAGATTAAATATAGATCTGATCTTTTTTAATAAATGGTGGGCGAGGGAGATAAGATGCAGAATGCTACAAAATGAACCAATCCCTCTTCCCATAATACAAGAGTGTTTTGAACACTTGTGTACTGTACAAAACGTTCTTATATTATGGGACGGAGGGAGTAGTTGTTAATGTAAGTACAGTGATAGACCACGTTCAGTCCTTACAAGAGGACTGCAGAGCTAAACCTCTTCAAAAGCATTGGGTTGATTCTAAATTTATGTAAGAGTCCATACGGATCTTATAATGTCCACCAAATGGACGATTACGAGGCTAACATGTGCAGTGATGCTACATAATCAAACAGCTATGAAAATAAGTATGGTCATATAGGGCAAGAGGTACTCACAAGAGCAATGCAGTGTGCAGTATAGTTGCGAGATTCTGTGGTCCCTTGAGAACGAATGTTCTTCTGCTAATAGTTTTCGTACAAGTGAGACATTAAGGCAAATGCAGAAATGTAGTTCAAATTGTGATGTGATATCATAGACAGTACCTTACGCTACAGCCGAGACCAATGTGTAACAAGATTATTCCAGTCACCGTCGGATAAATGTAGCACGGGAGACTTTACAGAAATTCCGTTCAGAGGCATGCCATCGAAGTGCGCTTGCCTCAGGTAGGGACGATACTTCATCAACGAGTGCTTGAAAAGCGCAACCAACCCTTGCTCGTCATCACAATCCAGTTTGCTCCTCGCCTATTTAAAAGAATGAAATCTTGTGTCTTCTGTCAGCAGAAACATATGCAGTAATGACCATGAATAACATTAGTACATTACTTACGCGTAAGTTGCGGAGGAAGACTGGAAATTGTTCTATGTCTGCGGTATAATATTTCCATGAAGGAAAGATGCGCACAAAGTTCCTGACAACAACATAAGCTTCGTCTTCTAAACTAGGAAGAAATGGAACAGGGGTCCTATTTGCTGCAATTGGGGCTCTCTCTGGTTCGAAAAGGGATTTGGCAACTGGATTTGGTGTACTCTTTGCTGGAATGGGGGTTTTGTGTCGTACAGCTGGTGCTATGTCAACTGGTATAATCATACTTTTTGCTGCAGTTGGGGTCTGCTGAGTTGGGGCATCAGAAATGACGAGTGTAGTAGGGCTAGAGTCTGCTAGAGTTGGGGTATTTTGTGGGTCAGGTGATATTGCAACTACACCTAATGGGTTATTTGATTTATCAGGTGCCACTACCTTTTCCAAATACTTTGCTTGTGCTCCTCCACGATCAGCAATCGCCCTCTTCCTTTTGAACATCTGATACACAAGAACAACATTTGAATGGATAAATATGGTATGATGACAGATGGAATATGTACTGAAAATGGATAGGTAGGGCATATTCATATACACGATGTGTAAACTAAGCTAATGGTAGTTCAACAAAGTAGAAGCAATGCAAAGCATCAGTTGCAAGATATGTGCGAGCAATGTAACCTTGGAAAGTTAGAGCAAGTACCTTCATGGGTGAATAAGATAGGGCATCTTCCTCTGACTCCTCCACTAGGGAGCTACATTGACTTAGGTCTCCCTCTAGCTTAGAATCACTGTTAGGATCATATTCTGAGCATGAATCTGTAGGTGGAGAGCGTTTGCATTGCATTGCATCCAGACTTGATTTCAGTCCCTTAATGCCAAGTTTGACAGCCATGGCATTGTTCTGCTTTATTCTTTTCATGTGCGCAAGCTCATAATCATTATGATGCTGTTCAGAATCTGAGATTCATGAAAACATAAAAAGTAGTCAGATTATCTATGGAATGCATTGCGGATTCAACTCGGAGAGTGTCTCCCTATAAACCCCTGCATATGCAAAGTTCACCTCCCCAACCGTGCTGACCAGACCACACACAGAAATACAAACCCCTTATGTCTCTATAATAGGCAGGCACACATTTCAAAACTGAAGTAGGAACATTAGAATCATATGAAATTTGTATTTGAACAAATAAACTACGCAATTATGAGTGGCGTAATGTTTAGCTTCAAGGGTGGAGTGTTGGTAGTGCGACACAAAGCAAGTAGGCAGATTGTATTCCATGTAAAAGATCGAAGCCTATGTAAAAGCTGGAAATGACACTTTCTTTCTATACAATGCAGTGTTCGTTACCCACACATGATGGAAGAGATCACATAGAGAAATACTATTCACTCATGTCTACGGTTCCAGTATTTAGAAACAGGGTGGTCCACCCTAAAAGAATATTGACAACAAATATGACAAGGCAAACATAGGTGTAGTGAATCAATCATTTACTTGTGAGCTTACTAGGACAAGTATGTAGAATTGTAACTGCAGTAAGAGACCGTCCAAAATCTGAATAAAGAAGTTTGTCTAGCACTTATTGTTTGCAACTAATCGACGTGAATAATTGGATATTATATCGAATGAGTAAGAAAGACAATTAAAATTGTCAACAAACCTGGCTTGTAGTAGTAATCTGGGTCAATGTCACTACGACCAATAATCCAAAATGACTAGTTTCTGTTCTGAGGGCCGGAATTTAGAGGTACTAAATATTACCGAAATACATCTGAACCATTAAGTGTAGGTAGCACTGAGCACACAACAAACCCTAATGACAGTCCTGCCTAATGAGTAATGAATCAATTAGAAAATGGGTGATGAGGAGTGGCTGCTGAGTGTTGAGGACGTATCTCAGGATAAATTGGGTTGGCTTGGTGGGGTGTTGCACGCTTGAGCCCTGAACGGACTGGGAAGGTAGGCATGGCGGCGCGCCCGGGCAGTGGTGACGCTGTTGGGCGAGTGGCTCCTGGTCTCCTGTTAGTCCGGTGTCTCCTCCTAGAGTCATGCCGTCCGGGGACGGCAAGTCGCCGGTGAGGCAGGCGGCTGGGGGCAAGTAGAGATCGGAAGCGCGCATCAGAACAGAGGGGAATCGAGGCCTGGGACGACCCAAAATCCCAGGGTGGGCCGGCCCACCGTGGGCACCTTGTAGAGATACACACCCGAGCGGCGAACATGCATTTTTGAAACTAATTTAGGAATATTTAGCTGACCAATTAAACAACTCTATTTTAATAATACCATATTCGTATTTGAACAACTAAGCTTGTTTAGCTTGATGGGTGGAGCAGTGTTATTATGACACGAAGCACGTATTCTGATCGTATAGTGATCATAAAAGGGGGAAACTCTAAGCATATTTTTTAGCAAAAGAGGGTTTCCCCTCCGATTTCTATTAAAGAAACCACCACAAAACCAACATGATCAATTAAACCCTAAGCATGATCAATTAAATCGTATTATGGTTGTGCCATGGCAGATTTGAAGCTGCAAACCAGAGAAATGATATTTAGCATCCATTGTTTGCTTCGAACTAAGAACTAAATTCTAAGAGCTGAAAAAAAAGTAGAGTAACCAAGTTAAGATCTATTTTCTGGTTGAGATCAAAAGGTTGAGGAGATATGAAGTACCACCTCTCTTGCGGCGCCGTGTAGGCATCGGGGGTGTGATGGCTGTCGGTGGCGTTGAAGCAGATCTGCGACGGTAGAATGGTGCATCGGGGGATAAGTCCCGTTGCGGTGGAAGAGAAGGTCGTGTGAGCGGCCCCGGCAAAGAGGACGACGGCGCCGATGAAGCGAGAGGACGCGATGCAAGGCTATTGGTCCATCGCCGTGGATAAGAAACATCCATCTCTAGCAGTGGACGGCACGGTCTTGGTAGGCGCTCCGGCATGGTGGAGGACGGCGGCGATGGATGGGATGGCGGACGGAGGCTGGTGTGGGGATGGGGTGTTCTAGCGCGGACGGTGTATGGATGGGAAAATTGTGGGAGAGGTACGGGGAACCATGTTTTTGGGACGGGACTATCTGAAATATGGGAAAGTTATGAACTTATCCCCCGTTTAAAATTTGGATGTCTCGTCGGTTGGCGATAGGACGGTAATCTTGCATCTCGCCAATATTTGCCTAGAGCGATTTCGGGCGAGGAGAGGGTGGTTGGCGCCCATGGTTGGCGTCCACGGTGTATGAACGGGGCTGACAGGTAGGATGGTTGTGTCACGTTTGAGTGAAGTTACAAACCTGCCCCTATTGAAAATATTTGCCTACATCGATTTCGGCCGAGTCGAGTTTGTTTTGCCGCCCACCGTGTATGAATGGGGAATGGAGGGAGAAACAGAGGTCTTTCGGACAAGCTTGAATCAAATGAGTTTTGCCGCCCATGTTTGACGCCCACCGTCGGAATGGGCTCAGAGGCAGTCGTGTCACGTCTAATTGAAGTTACTAACCTACCCCTATTTAGAGCAGTGGAAATCGGGCCGATGGATTGTCCGTGTAATGGGTAGACAGTAATTTCCATCTCCCAAACACTTGGCTTCGGGCAGCCGACGTGGGAGTGGACATTTTGTTGCTTCTTTTGAATTTTGGGACAATAAGCATCCACGTTTACCCTGGTAACTAAATTCGAATCCATTTTGTATTCCTATATGAATCTTTATAAATCATTCTATGTGTTTTTATATATCTTCAAAAGGACGACAAAGATGTATTCCACTGTCATATATGAATATGGTTTACAAATCCCGATACTCAAATTCAGAAACTAGAATCCAGTTTAAGGTGAATTCGAATATTTGGAACACTTCATGTCCAACTCAAATGTCACACGCAGCATAATGTGTACTCCCATTTAGATATGTACACAAGCGATGTATCAAGATTCAAATACCGAGTCAATCAACCAAGAATGTACAGAACTAACAGACATATAAACACTTATAGAGTATATGGATCAATAATATCAACTAACATACATAAGCCAGGCCGCTGTACTTTTTTTTGGCTACAACATCATTCTTTTTTTAGCCAGCATCTTGGCCCTTTCCAATGCGTGCCACTTATGGTCCATCTATACTACTACTATTGTTGAATGCACATTCAGCCCGATTGGCATATTTGTAGGTCTGGCACAACAATCCAAATGAAATGTCTCCGAGTCTTATCAATTAATACAGACTTGTACTCAAATAAAATTACAAACCAAAAAACAAAAAAAATTATTACATGATCTCTAAAACAAATGGTTTGATTGATTACATGAACAGACAACACAAAGGTTATTCAACTATGGAAAGAACATTTCACCTATGATTTACCAAGTAGGAATTTAATTTCCTTTTTCCTTCAGGACCTTAACAATCTGGTCAGTCTCAGCTTGCTTCGTTTTGAAATCCACCAAATATTTAATGGTTGTCTTGAGTACTGCTTGTGATTGTGTTGTTTGCTTCCTCAACATGTCAACTTCATCTCTAAGTGCAGAAGCAGAATCTGTTTCTACCACTAGTTTAGCCTCTAGAGGATCAGCAGTTGGCAATTCATAACGCACGATTGGGCCGGTGCCACTACTGTGGGATGATGCAACGTCCATGGGTACCTCGCTCTTTGATCTTGGGCTAACCTGTTTTGCCATTAAAGTTCCGATTGGATTCAGAAAAGTTGAAATTAGCAAAACATCTCAACTGGGAGTTATAACAGCAAACCAGTTAAACAAACAAGGAATTAAAGAGTTTCAATTGGATGCTAAAAAGTAGTTATTAACATCATTGTAACCCGTTGTTGCAGCAGCAAAGCAGTTAAACAAACAAGTAGATATTTAAGTTAAGGCAATCAGGTAATTCTTAACAGTAAGTATCAAACACATAGATAGGCGCAGTCTACAATATGATTAATAGGCTGTGCCATTATGTAATCAGTAGTAAACTAAATTAAGCCAAGCAACGTAATTGGACAATTTTGTAATAAGTGGCTAACTAAAATTCCGAGAAGCAGGTAACTGAACTTACGCTAGTTCTTTGTACAGGCACACTGCAACTTCTTTTTCGCTTACAAGGTTGTACGAAGGAGTCCATGGCATCAATTGCTTCGATACGCACTCCCAATACTTCTTTCTTCCCACACTACATGGGTAAGTTGAATGGTTAATCTGGTTAGATGGTGCGTCCTTGATATGTTATATGAGGGCGTGTAGTCAGACTAATTGTAGCCAAACACATCACACTGGCTTCTACTATATATTTCATGCAATTACTTTTGGCATATCAAGATCTAAGCAATCTACAATAGGATGAAAAGACTGGCATCCTTCACATTATTGGCGAACACAGTTCATAGAAACAAGCAATTCAACCATTCTATGGGTAAATCAGAAGAGCCACTGGAATATTTTTCACTATCCAATCATACACGCAAAAAGGGGTGACGCCACCATAGGGGCTGGTATGGGCGGCCGCCTCAAGTGGCTGGAAAGTGTGCACCTAGTTTGAGTCGTCCAGGTTGGCCCACGCTAGTTTTGTTCGTCCCAACGCACGAGCAGGCAATGTAAAAAATGAAGAAGAATATTTCAATTTGGATGGGCCAATAACATAAGTGCAAGGCAGGCCCTATAGCAGGCTCGTGGCCCAAACGAGCGCCTCCCATATCGATCAACAACAGGAAAAACCCCAATTCATTCGCTCCAGCATCCATTCTGGTTCGCTCCTAACCTAGCCACCGCTGGATAGACAGATACAACACTTCCTCGTGCCCTTGTTGGAGGGCGGTCGCCGGGCTTCAAGTGAACGGAAGGACAAGAAGATGAATATCCAACCCTGGGTGTAGCCTGCGTGGGAGGCGGCGGCGGCAGCACGGGCATGGCATCGAGCTTGCGCAAATGGACAGTCGCAGCTTGCAAGAGTAGCAAGCGCAATGAGCAGGTACATCACATCCCTAATTATATCTAATTCAACTCTTCAATTTCTGGCCAATAGTTAAACCTGACGGTGTTGTAAAACTGCTTGTATGTAGGGAATCTATGAGAAAATGAAACCAATTTCTACTTATTTTATAACTCCCCCAATCAATACTGAACTGAGTGAATCTGATGTATCTAATCAAGTTTCCGGTGCAAACATACAAGCTCAAGTTGTTCTTGAGCTTGAAGTGTCTAATGAACAGACTGCTAATGAAGGATTTGATGCAAACATTTTACATGCTCCTGGTGATGAACATATAGTGTCTAATGAGGGATCTAATGCAAGCATTTTGCAAGCTCATTGAAGGATTTAGTGTCTAATGATGATCTACTATGTTGAGAGAGACAGAGATTTGCAGGCATTGATGACAAGCAAATTATAGTGCATTTTCATAGCTTGAGGAAACGCCGAGGCCATCTACCAGAAAGTCCACGTATCATGACAACATAGCATAAATACTTTTCTAATCTGTTGTTTAAAACTATTGACATACTTGTGCAGGATAGATATATTGATATGCAGTTTGCGCACTGGTTATACGTGCAATTACACTTAGATATTTTCAGTCAGAGAACGAATAATTCAAGCAGGTACAGACCATGTTTGTAGTCCTTGTACACCATGTTGCATTTTGTGTTTTTTGGTGCTTGCATCATTTAGTGTTTATAATCTGAACTACTTTGGATCATTAGCTGGTTTTCAAAGTGCATGTAGCTTCACATTTCTCAAATTATGTTGATTTCCGGAGTGCAAGTGCCTTCGTATTTTTTAAGTTAAATGTTTTCCCCTGGTAACTTGAATTCGTGGATCATCCACTGCACACAAATCATACACGAATGCCAGTACGAATTAAATGAAACGCAGGGACTTACGCTAGCTCGTTGTACAGGCTCACTGCAGCTCTGCTTGCGCTTGGGATGTTCCATGTACAAGTCCATGTTACCACTTGCTTGGATGTGCAGGCCTTGTGCTCCTTGCATCCCCCTCTGCATTTTTGACACCGCGAATGGTTGATCAAATAAGAGGAATCGACCTTGATGTTGTACCGGAGGACAGATACTCACAAGGTTATACGGGTGTGCAGGATGTGTACCAGATCCCGTAGCGCCGTCATGCTTCGCTAAAAAATGGATTTGCTTGTTTCATATGATATCTCCAGAAGAAATAAGAGTTAAAGTCAGAGTTGCATAGGCGTGTAAGCTAAGAGAGCAGTGAAAGGATATCCAAACATCGTCAGAATAGTGCACAAGGGAGTGATGTGTGGATACCTAGTTCGGGTCGGCGTTTGGGCATGCTCGCCTAGCTAGAGTGTGGGTCACTTCAGAGCCATTGAGGGTGATGCACTGGCGTTGGCTGGCCGTGCACGGATGCAGATCTTGAGTGGCAGCGGAGTGCTACGATGCGGTGGACAAGACCGTTGGTGAAGCCCCAACGGCCTTGGGGGCAGAGGTGCGACGATGTGCTCGGCGAAGTAGCCCCGGTGAGCTGGGGGGCGGCGTCGGTGAAGCGCACCTAATGTGGTGGAACTCAGTGTTTGTGAGGCACGTCGGTTGCGGCGGCCGACGTTGTCAGTGGACCACCCGGTGCGGTGGACGAGGGCGTAGATGAGGTAGCTCCGGTGCAGTGGTGAAGCGTGACCGTCGTCTTCGTCGTCGTCGTCCGCCACAGAGGTGGGGAACGGTGGGGAAAGAGACGAGATGAGGGGTGATTCGAGGGTTGGCGGCGAATTAGGGATTTGAGCAAAATCTGGGCACAGAAGGGGATGGTGGAGAAGAGAGATTTTGCAGGGCTGGAATTGGGGCTGCCAGATATTTCAATCCGAAACATGGAAGCACGAACTTATATTGTCGTCGTCCTTTTTTAAGGGGGGGAGGGGGGCTGGGTGCTACGCGTCCGTCCAACACACGCGACCACCCCGACAGGACTATGCTTCGATGCCTTAAGGCACCTGTCTTTGTGTCCATGACATGTGGGCCCCACAGGTGGCTGGCCCACATGTCAGTGACCCAAAGGCAGTTACCTTTAAGGCACCGAAGCAGCGTCCACCCCGACACGACCCTGGTCTGCCTGGTGCGCCTACATTTGAGAATGCAAACGAATCTTCTTTCATTTGCAAACAAATCTGTATGTATTACCATACCCGTGTTTCCTTGCAATAATTACTCATTCCAAACGAGATACTCCATCCGTTCACTTTTGTAAGTCGTTTCACACAACTTAAAATGAATTGTTTTACACATTTTCTGAAATGTCTTCAAGGTCTTATAAAAGTGAACAGAGGGAGTACTATAAATTAATTAATGAGGAGTTATTTGAAATAAATCGAAACGGTACCCACGCTAACGTGGATTAGAGTGTGTGTCACATAATTAGTTATTTGAATTAGAGTGTGTGTCACGTAGTTAGTTATTTGAATTAGAATGTGTGTCACGTAGCGATCTCCAATTCTAACGTGGATTTCGCATTTCTCTGTATCCACGCTACTTTTTTAATACAAATTCATATGTATATGATGAACACCATGGTAGTGAGAAAACTTTTGGATGGATTCAAACATATGGCCTACAAAATAGCACAACAAATTGAGTCAATGTCAACTTTTCGAAACTTAGTATGGCACGGATTCAAAATAATTACCTGTATGCCTGGTCCTCGAGTCAAATCTTACAATGTACACCGAATTGAAACATCGATATTAAGTCTCGTACTATGTGCATTCAAATGTTGTTTTTAGCCCCCCCCCCCGCACAAACGCTACATACTTCCTGTATCGGTCAATCTTCCTCTCCTAACCACCTTAGGAAGCTATCGGTTTCCAACACACGTTCATTCTTTCTCTCCATGTTTCGATCTCTAAGTCTCTCAACTACACAACCCATTTTTCCACTCTGCTACCAAATGTATTTACCTCACACACCCGCCATTGCACCCCATGCCGAGCTCTCTCTCTCTCTCCCCTCTCCCTCTCACCCTCTTGCGCTAAATACATGCATTGCCTATCTAGCCCCCCCAACCTCTCGTGCGCACGCACACACGTTGTATATCTAGGTCACTCCCTCGAGACTGTCTCACTCTTTCTTCCGCACAGTGGGCCACACTCGCTCAATCTCGCTCTCTTTATCTGAGTCTCGTTTAACCTCGTTTTCTTTCGCACACAAATGATATATCTCCCTGTTCGGGCCTCGATCGACACACGCTATACTCTCTCATGCAGATTGTCTATCTAGGTCAGTCCATCCAAGCCGCCGCCACTCTTTCGACCTCATGGTGGGCCATGCTCACTCAATCTCTCTCTCTCCCTGTATGTCTCGATTGACCTCGCTCTTTCTTGGAAAAAAACGATATATCATCATGTTTGAGCCCAATTCGACCTATTCACATTGTATACTCTCTCACGCACATCGTCTATCTAGGTCACTCTCTCCAACCCGACTCACTCTTTCGATCGCACGGCGACCCTATGTGATCGCTTGACCTTGCTTCCCCCCCACACAAAATATATCTACACGTCTGTGATTGGATCATCTCTCAAGCTCTATCTTACAGCCCTCACCCTTGCGAAAAAGCACAATCGGACAATATCTCTCCAGAGCATATATGTTTGTTCAATGAATGTCGGACCACACTTTGTCTCTCTATCTATATGTCTCTCGATTGACCTCGCTTTCTCACACCATATCTTCCACGCGTTGAAGCTACTACCTATCCATCCCTCGCAAAGCCGAAGCTATTTACATTGCGAGGGGCACTCCAACCTTGGATTAATTTGTGTAGGCATTTATTCCGGTCGGTTTAGATTATATTTTCGTAGCATTCGGCCCACAACTACTCCAAACACCGTTGCAACCCACGCAACTCCCCTAGTTGATTTCCCTCTGGCTCGGTCATCGCTCTCTCGCACATCCTTTCTCGCCTTCAATGTCGCACCATGGTATTATTGAAAAAACTATGTTGTTCTCTTTAATTATTATAAATAAGCTACAAAACTACACACCGGTAGTCCACTTGGAATGGAACAAATTTCGACCCACAAATTGAAGTGCTACAAACTACACACCGAGGGGCCCACAATACATGAAACAAATTTGGACCCATATACAAATTAAAAAATAAAGGACGAGGATCGAACATGCGACCGGGCCTTCAAGCCGCACGTCAATAGGCAACATACGTAGAATAGCAATGTTTGTTGTACCCCCTTTGTTCACATAATGTTTTTATATTACCACAACCCAATTAATGGATAACATGTAATATTATTTTTAGTACTATTCTCCTTCACTTACTGGTGGGTTCCATGTGTGCTCTCTCTCTCTCGCTCCTCCCCTTCTGCGTTTAGACGCACGGGCAAACAGGAAGAACTCGCGGGCGATGTTGCCGTTGACCATATCTGGACGCGTTCACAAGTCACGACACCAGTTTCACGTACTAGCATCACTAGTCAGTGTGTACGTGCAATGCATGTTAATTTGGAAGTATATTAAGTGCATGCGGATATTAACTACTAGGATATTATTTGCGTGTTGTCATGTGATTAGCACTATTTTTGGCATGAAATTAACTGCATGCTAAACCTGTTAAGCACTCGACATTGAAGCAGTCTAGGTTGTTGGATGACAAGGAATACATGTGGCTTGATGATGTTTTATAGTTAATTTGATACGGCTCTAGCAGAACATTCAATCGATCAAACCATACATTTCGTTCAGTCTGACTCCGACTTTAAATTATACGACGATCGATATAAAATAAACGGAAATGATAAACGTTCGGATTTTAAGCATGGCAATCCGAATGTTTTTCATGGAAAATTTAGATTACGCGGCGGCGGCGGGGGCGTCTCGCGGTGGGAAGCGGCTCCTCTGTCGTGCTCTGTGTGTCGTCGGGCCACTGACCGATGGCGACGGTGGTGTCTTGCACCGTTGTTGGCGTACTCCTGGACGTTGGCCTAGCTTCAAGGAAGGCCAAAATGTTCTGGACTTCGGAGCGAGTCAACTGGCGGGAGGAGGCGACTGGCGTTGGTGCAAGGAAGCGGTCGACGGCGGCCATCCATGCCGCTAAGGGGGGCACTGGCACCCACATGGGGACAGGCGCTGTCAATGGCGCGGTGGAGACATTCGTTTGCACGGGCACCGGCATGGGCGTGCACGTCAGTGCACGCGCAGGCGCATGTGCTGGCAGGTGCACGGGCACCGGCACAGGCATGCGCGTCAGTGCACGCGCAGGCGCATGCGTTGGCAGGTTCACGGACGCGTGAAAGTCGGCGGGGATCTCGTGGAACCCCGTGGGATCAAGGTCGGCGATAATGTGCGGCTCCCAACCCATCAATGCCACGGGGATGGGCGCTGGTGCAGTCGGGGCGACGGGAGCCGGAACGGGAGCGAGGACAGGCGCGACGTCTTCCCGCAAGGCCAGTTCAAGCTCGTCCCAAAGCGCCTTATGTTCTTGAGACTCTGGCTAGGTGTCTTCCTCAGGAAACTGGAACACTAAGGGCATACCATCGTGATCCAGCATGGCGTACGTTTAGGTCAGGCTAGTTGGAGGTAGACGAAGGAGAATCGGAGAGGAAGAGAGAGGATTGTAGCGATGCTGGGTAGTGCGGGGTTAATTTTAAACTACGGCGCCGGCGACATTTAAAGTGGGAGCAGTTGGGATGACGGTGGGCGGCGGAGCATGGTCAAAGGGCTCGCCTCCCGGTGAGCCTGCACAGCGGTCTGCTCGCACGCCTGCCTGACAACCGGCGCAACGGTCTGCTCGCACGCCTCCCGTCGACTCACACGCTTGCTCGGACGGCACCTGCCAATGAGAAGCGGGGACTCGTGGCGGCACGTAAACGCCCATGGTTTCAATAGTGAAAGCGTTCACCTTAACGTGACAGGTCTTTGTTCCAAAATACCTTGGCTCTTCCTTTGTGCAACTTGTCATAAGCAGCTTGTCTCAAATTGAAGAAAAAGTTACGAAGTAATATTTGTGCCATATGACATGACCATGCTTAGTTTCAAGAATTTATGCTCACTTTTGGATTTTTTGAAATTTAAGATCCAGGATTCAAAATAATATCATAACCTGCATCATGCAATAAATTTTCAAGCCGTACATCTGTCCTGTTGTATTTCTTAAGAAAGGATTTGGTCAAACATTTTGCTTAGTTAGACTTCAGACAAGTTATATATGCAGAGTAAAAGGATAATCCCTCCGTACCAGTGCATTGCCTGATATATTAACTCAAGTACTAGGCACAAACAAACGAGCTCAATTATGTGCTCATCCTGGTGTAGTAGTAGTAGTACTAGGCAATGCAGTTGACGTGTGACCTTGACGAGCGGTGACCGAGGGAATTGAACCATGCTCGGCACGGTAGGTAACGTTGTCTAGTTACTAAAGCATCCCTCCGTTGTTCATCGGTAGTCATTATGGACCGGGGACATGAGGGGAATTTCCTAGGGCTGGAATTCTGGCCGCCAGATATTTCGACTTGAAACGCTAAGGCTCGACTGGTTGGGGTTGCCTAATGTGCGTCCACGCACGCCACCGAAGGACATGAGCCCGGTTTTTTTAGGATCAACACGAGTCAAGGTCTGGCTGGTACACCGTTGGGTCCTACCATTCGAGAATACGAAAGGAACCTTTTAAATTGCCAAACGAATCTATGTGTATTACAATACCCGTATTTTCCTTGCAAATACTAATCTCAACGTGGTAATTGATTTATGACGAGTTGTTGAATTAGAGTGAGTTTGTGATATAGTGATCTCAACGTGGATTTCACATTTCATGGTACCCCTAGTAAGTTTTCCAATGCAAATTCAAATTTAAAAGATGAACAATATGGAGGTGAGAAAACTTTGTATGTATCAAGCATATGACCACACACAGACACACTCGCATGAACACAACAACAATCCAATAAGTATAGTGCATCTATTTTTCTAAACCATGCATTCAAAAATACTCCTTATATTCCTAAATATTAGTGTTTTAGAGAGTTCAACAAGTGACTACATACGGAGCAAAATGAGTGAATCTAGACTCTAAAATATGTCTATATACATCTGTATGTGCCAGTCCATTTGAAGCCTCTAAAAAGACTAATATTTAGGAACTAAGGGAGTAAAATGTAAGACATCCATGGTCCTCAGTTAAATATTTAAAATGAACATGAAACTGAAACATGACTATTAAGTCTAGTACTACAGTACATGCAAATGTTGTGTTTGGGCGGAGCTATGATTGTCGGGGGTCAACCCCTCGACCTTAGATAAAATTGTGGAGCTCTGTTTAGGGTTGTTTAGATTATATTTGTCCCCACCCTCCCAACCACCGATTGGTTGTGCACCCCCCATCCCTCCTCCCCGGGAGAATATCATGTGCCCCCATACCTTAGATGCTATATGCCGATACGAGTTGCTTGGAGCTTGTAGATCTGAGATATAGCAGCTCGCATGATGTGTCTTAATATTTTTGAAGGAAACCTTGATGAGTTTGAGAATTGCACACAATTTGTACAAAAACTACTTAGATGCCCTTTGATCCCATATCCAACGACCTCGAAGCTCGTATCACCGTAGCATCTAAGATGAAGGAGGACATCATATTCTCCTGTATGTAAGAATATCATGTGCTACCACACCTTAGATGCTTTGGTGATACAAGCTCTTCGGAGGTGTTGGATTTGTGACCCAACACCTCCTCGATGGTTCAAATGGTTTTTTTGCAGAAAAGTCCCAAAAGAGTTCGGCCACTACTTACAAGCACAAAGACTGCTCAGATGCCATTGGATCTCAGATCAAATGACCTCCAAGCTCGTATCACCGTAGCATCCAAGCTGCGATAGCACCTTATGTTTTCTCACACGGGAGAGTATGAGGTGCTCCCGCACCATAGATTCTATGGTGATACGAGTTCATTGAGATCTAACGGCCCACAGTAGGAGGTTTGAATGTTTTTGCAATATACGGCTGATAGAGTTTGGGAAATGCGCAGAAAGTACAAGTACTACGCATGTGCCATCTGATCACTGATCATACGACCTAGATGCTCATATCACCGTAGCGGGTAATTAAGCTACGGGGAGCACCTAATATGAGCACCGGGGAGCCGTTGGATCGAAGATGCAGCGGCACACACGAGGCATGAATGTTTTATTTGCAAAAAAACCTTTGGAGAGTTTGGAAATTGCGCATAATTACAAAGACTACTCCCAAGCCACTGGATCTCACTTCCAATGGTGTAAAAACTCGTATCACCATAGTATCTAAGCTGCGGGGTGGATGTGATATTCTATGCTGCTGTCATTTTTGTTCGTAAACTTGCAAAAAAACGTGTAACTCGTGCCGTTACTTGTCTAACCGTGCAAAGTGTTTGTTCAAAAAAACCATCCTACACTGAAATATCGGAAAAACACACGGGGGTCCCACTTGTCATTAATCAAATTTGGACCTAAAACTAACAAATCTGAAAGATGAGATTCGAACTGGCAACCTGGACTGCAAAGCGTAAGTCAATAGCCTGAAAAAACGAACGGTTGTTGGCTTTGTCCCATAACTTGATTTTATATAGTACTTGCGTTGAGTAGAGTAGAGGGAGTGCCTCGTCAACACGTGCATGACCGTTGTCTCACTTACTGGTGGGTCCCAGGTCTGCGATCTCAATCTATCTTCTCTCCATCGTCTAACCTTTGCACGGGCACACACGAAGAGCGGCGCTAGCTTGTCGTGGTGTTATTACAACTAAAAAAAGCTTGGAAAATAGAAGAATCTCCTAGAACAAGAGACGTTGTGGTTGGTCGAGGCGGAGCTAACCACATCTATCCTCCGTGCCACGTTTGCATGATGAAGTTGTGTGGCTAGTGGGATGTTTTCGACCGACTGGCTGGGTCCCAAGGTCGAACCATAGGTACTACGTCTGATACAGTATATTTTTACACACACATTTTTCCTTCGTGCCGAGACGTGGCACACCCTACCGCGCGGTTTCGGGGTCCTCCCAGGTGGTGCAAGCATATATTCTTCTTGACGTGGGATGCCCTACCGCGCGTTTTCTGGGTCCTCCTCGGTCATAGCGCCGAAGCAAGTAAATGAGTCATCAAATCACGAAAGACCACCTTTCCGCCGAGTACATCAGTGAAGCATGGTGGCTAGCTAGTAGGGCTAGTTCGACCGATTAGCTAGGCCGTCGCCACATTTGTTTTTTCACTCCTTTTTTATCTACTTGCCGGCAGGTAAATTTAAATATCCACCGCGGCGTTGCTCTGGTGTTTGGGTGCGGTAGGATTTTTAATTTTTTGATTGACGGGAGCAGGCGCGGCAGGATTTTTAATTTTTTGATTGACGGGAGCAGGCGCGGCAGCAATTAGTCACGATGACTCCGCCTGTAAAAACCCACTGCTCCCTGATGTGAGAAGTCGTCGACTGGTGTTTTACTGTGGTGAAAACTAAAAGATTCCCTGCTCCCTCCGCCTTCCCGTAGATTGCATTGCCTTTCAGCCGTTTCTCCCCCTTTGCTTCCTCTCCCCATTACTTCTACCTGGTGCCATGGCGGCGCAGCAGATCACGGAGTCCGAGGTGAGGCGCCTGACACTGGCTCCCATCGACCGGGAGCGGGCGGTTGCACCCTGCATCACCAATGTCGTGCGCCTCGAGAAGCAGAGGGACTTCGGTGGTGTTTAGGCGCCCTCTGCATGGGCATGTCCATGTCTCGGTGCAACATGACCGTTGGATCAAACTCAGATGGTTCAGATCAGTCACTGTAGCACAAAGTGTGTGGGTGTGTTTGGTTGCATTCTCATCTCAATATAGTTGTTTTCTCTTCGTGTATTTTTGTCAACCTACTATTGTGGACTCATGCACCCTTCATGCACTCTGCCAAACACCCAAAAGTGGGTCGAGAAGGGAACTTTTGCACCAATCTCGTGCACCCTTCATACACCCTGCCTAACACTATTCTTGCTTCATATGGTTCATGTTTCATGGAGTACTGTAGCACTGTACTCTCCGTGAGCTGTGGACCTAGTTCTGTTAACATTGATCTCACGTTCATTCTCGACCGGACAGTCGAAAAAGCGGTACTATGTTACATATAGGAGTAGTTGACATGCGCACAACATCATTTGTTATTGTCATATCTTACTACACTAGCAACAAGATTGTGTAGTACTGATGTATGAACCACTGCACATGCCTAATAGTAGGAGCACTATGTATGTTCAAGTGGCTGCCGTGTTTCGCACTCCTCCATCGTAAGAATGGAAACACTTGCTGTAATCATTTTTTTCTTCAAAAAAACAGTGGACATGCTCTACCGTGCGGATCCTCCTCCAGCCATGCACTGAATTACTCACTTTCGCCGACGTGTGGGACAGCCAGCACCTGGGTCCACCAGCCATGCACTAAATTACTCCATAGTAGAGTGACAGTAGACTATCCCGATCGAACCGCCGCAGTAATGCCCAATGAGCCGTCAAATCACCAAACCCCCTCCTTTCCAGCAGTAAGTTGGACGGACGAAGCAACCATCATTTCACTCTTCTCTCTCAACTTCCTCTCTTGAAGAAAACTCCCACTCGCTTCGCTTCTCCCTCATCTCGTTCCTCCTTTCACTCTTCTCTCTCAGCTTCCTCTCTTGGATGGACGCCGGAGCACCGGCCGACGTGATGTCTATGGATCTGGCCAAAACCGTCGAGGCTCATGGTACGAAGAAGCGCAAGCACCCCGCCGAGACTACCGCGGACAAGCTCAAAGCCATCGCCCTGTCCAAGCCCCCTCTCCGGGATCCCTCATTAAGCAAGTCCAGGTAATGTCTCTTGTTGACGATCTTTTTCTCGATCTTGATCGTGTTTTTTCATCTAACACGCAGTACTAGTAGTGGTAGTACAACTTTCTGGGTGATCTTGCATGTGATTTTAGTGTGCCAAATGACGGTTCTAAATTCCTGTTTTGACCAAAACATGCGAGAGGTTGACACTGATTTCTTATAGATTACTTTCAACTACTCCCTCTATCCCAAATTTCTTGTCTTAGATTTGTCTAGATACGGATGTATCTAATACTAAAATGTGACTTGATACATCCGTATGTAGACAAATCTAAGACAAGAATTTTGGGACGGAGGGAGTACTTTATGAACATCAATGCTACCTTTTAAGAGGGTATATTTGCCTTAGTAACTTGTGCTATGGATATTGCATGTAATCCCTCTGCTCTCATGCCTTTGAAAACATGTTCTAGTGTCTTTGTTCACTCATTTCTGTGCGTATATGTAGTCATATATGGAGTATAATATCGAAAATCATCTTATATTTCTGAACAGAGGTAGTAATAAAATATGGTTTCTGTTTGAATTAGAACCAGGTCTGCGGTGGAGATGAAGTTCTCAAAGTCATGCCGTGTGAACTGGAAGACCTGATGATGAGTTCTACTGCTGAACTATCCAGCTATTGTGTCCTTGTCGCCACATGTCCTGAACTAGTGTTTTCCTGTAGCATTGTTGTCAGGCGTGTTCTCAAGGCTATACTTGACCACAACAATTTCCTGACTGTGCCTTCGATTACAAAGGGTGTGGTTCTTGTAAAGCTTCCCAACAAATCTGATGCGGCATGTCTTCATCATCATGTTTATGAGTGGAAAGACCACTCTGTTAGCTTCTCCAAGGTTGACAAGATGGTGATGGTGCATGTAGACATCTCACATGAAGTCCATGGCCTAGTCAGTTATGCGGGGTTCATCCCGTAGGTCGGTGGCAAGAAATAGTCTGCAGAGTTTAGTTAGTGCAACTTTGCTTGGCTGTAGTAAGTACTATTGTTCAGTACTTGATTTGTGTTTGTGAACCCTGTATTGTTTATTAGTACTGCCGCTTTTGGTGTGTGGTCAGTCCTGAGAACGGTCTATGTTAATGTCTATCCACTCAATTCAGTCTGTATATTTTGAAGTATCTAGATCATATTTTTTGTGAGGATGGTTTATCAATTATGGTTACACTCCAATATCTGTATGCATTGCAGGGTTTATCGCACCCACCATGATTTCCAGTCCCATGGATGTTTGGTCCATACGATTTGTCACGACCTTTGGACTGTCCTGCTTGTGGGAGTAGGCGGGGCCACTGCATGCCATGCGTAGTTGGACGATCAATCTTCTGTTTAGTACTTCAACATAGTGATTTCCTGGTAAGGATTCACTCGTGTCACATTAAGTAAATCTTATTGATTTACTGTCTAAATCTTATTGATTTAATGTCATGTTTTCTTTCTTTTCCTGCAATTTTACGATGCAGGTTTTGCCATGTGACATTCATCACAGAATAAACCGTTTGGTTTGCTCTACGATGGCTATTTTTTCAGGTTTCACTTCTTATGTCGTGTCAGTAACGAAGGCACTGTCCATCACTTATATTACTGGAAAAAATTGGATCAGTCTGTTGTCTGAGTAAAAGCTGAATCCCTATGATGAACTGCAGTTTGGTTTAACAAAAACACCACAATTAGTCCTTCTCGCGTTTAAAAGAAATGAATAAAAAAACTGTATCACGGTCACGGATCCTAGTCAAGTTAGAAAGCTGATCATAGCAGACCAGACACGATCGTCGTTGTCTCGCACATATCGAGCACCGGCAGTTGCTCTAGCACTGACAGCGGCAGCAGCTCAGTCTGATCCAGCTGAGGATTGGGCACCGACCGCGTCAGTGGATCAGTCTGATCTACTAGAGGATCGGGCATCGACACCGGCACCTGCTCCGACACCGGCACCAGCTCTACAAGGAGCACCATCTCCGGCAGCAGTAGCGGCTTCGGCACCTGCACCAACACTTGCACTTGCATCTACTCCGGCCCGTGCAGTTGCACCGGCAACAGACTGGGCTGCAGTTCGCACTTCATATACCAAAGTCCTTACAAAAACCGACATGTCCACCTTCTTGGTAAGCATTGGCTACCCAAGTGCTTCGTTCTTTTTTCTTTCCATGTTGTTTCACATGATTCAATGTGTTGATCTAACTGTTTGGGTATGTCTTCTTGTTTGCAAACAGAGAATTCCTAGAGCAACGAGGGAGTCGTTCAACAATCTGGCCGACCACGGCCAAGTTTCTCTTACCATGCGCAGCCTTGGTGTGAATGAACTTGCTCAATATACCGTAAGTACAAAGGATGGTCACATGATGATTGATGCTAAAGGATGGTCAAGGTTCAAATCTAAATCATATCTTGCGGTAGGGGATGATGTCAAAATCGAACTTTCACAGCAAGGAGAGCTGGTCCAAATCAACTTTGAAATTCTTCAGTAGCAGCACGCAACTGCCGAAGTGATCTGTCCTCTGAGAGATTTTGATGTAATAATCTGGCATGGTGAAACAAGTGTCCTGTGTGTATAAGTAGTATGACAGTATTATTTATCACATGGTATATCGTTGATAGAATTGCAACTCTGATTGCTGGTTAGGAACTGTGGTTCGATTTCATTCCAACAGTTGTCGTGCTTTATTCAATTTTGTGTATTCGCCTTGCGACAACATCTAAAACTAGCACCGTACCGATCGCTTGCAATATGAAAAGCACTGAGGTAGAACACATGGGCCCCCAAACATGCAGGGTCGGCCTGCGGCCCAAAGTCCAGAACCATGAGGCTATCTGAGTACTATATTCTCAGCTGAACCCCCATAAAAAAGCTGAACCCCCATAATGCCCATGCGTTGCAGAGGGAGTATATTTCTCGGCAAGGTGAGCCTGTGATATAAAAGATTTGTATATTTCTTTACAGAGGGAGTATCTCTCTGTCAAAAAAAATTATGTGTAACTAGTTACTCATGTCTTTCTACTTCCTTTCGCTAATATGTGGGGAAACCGGCAACGGGGTCCACGTGCCATATGCACAAATTAGAGTGCACAACTTCACGGTAGACACACACCAGTCGTAGCGCTGCAGTAATGCCCAATGAGCCGTCAAATCACAACCCCCCCTTTCCAGCTTTAGCAGTAAGCTGGATGGGCGAAGCGGCAATATTTCACTGGGCCTGAATCCCCTTCTCCCTCGTCTGCTTATTCAGAGAAAACCCCCTCTCGGCGATTGCATAGGGTTTTCTCATGGAGAACCAGGTACGAATTCTTCATCCATCCCCGATAAATCCAAGTCCCTTGGTCGCAGGTAATGCTAGGATGGCAGCCGCCGCCTTTGATGCATTTTTCTTCCTACTGAATCTAGTGTGTTTCATTTGCAGTGCCCAAAGTGCGAGTACCCTACAGGTTTCTACGCCCTCGGCGAGACGCCACACTTGTTCCTTCTCATCCTAACACAGCATTTTGAAACGCGCACAGTATGTTCCTAGAGTCCTCTTTTCTATCCGGGAGGGTGGGGTTTTTTTGAACATGTTGTGTTCTCATATTATTTTTCCTACAGTGTATTATTTGCTCTGCCAGAACACATGTACTCAAGATGCTCGGCCTTGCCATAACTGAATACACTAGTTTAATGGTCACAGTGAAGACAAGCCATGGATATAAGTTCCGAGTTGGGTTCATGAACCAAGAAGATCGCTGCTTTTTTATGGCCGAACTTGGATAAACTTTCTCAAGTGTTACGGACTGAAAGTTGGCGCACGAATGTTGATGGAAATAGAAGAACCTGGTCTCATCTTCACTGCGATCTTCCACCCCGATGTCGTTCCAATTGTTCATCCATGTTAGTTTTGTATCTGGTTCTTGCTTGTTGCCTCGATTACTTCTTAATCCACCTATTTTGTCTAACTAATCAAAATTTAACTTTAGAAGTAGCAACGAATCTCTCACGAAGATGCTACTTCTAACTAATATTTTCTTATAATTGGTGGCACGTGTAGGTTTTTTCAGAGTTAAGTAGTCTGCTCGTTTGTTACTCTGTAATAACTCGGCTATTACTAATGGCACTGAAGTTGACTGGATCGACATCCACAAGTTCCTACACTTTATTGATCATCTTGAGGTCCTTGTGGGGCGTTTCAATTGTGGAAGGCCACGTGGGATATGTGTGCCACTGCTGCACTCGTTGAACAGGTCCAACTGTGTCGAGAAACTTATGGCACGAGCTGTTTTCTGTTATATATGTTGTTCATAAACTATTGCTTATACACAGTTTTACAGCTGTGATCTTCTTGAAGCAGGAACTACTGAGGTCTATTGTTCCTATACAGATGCCTGACCATGGTCGGGTCAGACTTGCGCCTGGTCACAACATGATGTTTATGTCGACCTACTCAATTCCCCTTGGAGGTGAAAAGATACTTATCCATGGGTGGTCTCAAATAATGAAGGCCCTTCCATCTTGGAGAATAGGGCAGAAGATTATGTTCATGCTTTTCCATGGCTCTAAAGCGAATATCCTGTTTATTGACCACGTTGCGAGATGAAGCCGCTTTCAGAAGGTTGTGGATGCACGGGGTGGTGCCTGGGCCTTGTCCTGGGGCTTGGCAGCCTCACCCTTGGTTAACTGTAGGCAAAGTAGCACTGTTCGAGGCGTGCTTTGTACGGTTGAACCTGTATAAGTACTCATACTGCTTTCAGCTTTGGTTGTTAAGTGCCCCTGCTGGTTTCAGATAAGGTTGTTAAGTACTCCTGCTGCTTTTACAGTCTGTCGTGTTTCTTCAGTCCTGTCTTCCTCCAGCCGCCAAAACCAAACCAGCGCCGGTGGGGCCGCCTGCTTCCGCCTCCCACAGTTGGCTGCGCCTCAACGCATGCATCGCCGCCCCACCGTCTCCTAAATCGTTAACGCCAACGTCCTCCGCGTGCTTTGGTGCACTCACCGCAGCACCGCACTCTCGTGTTGTCAACATGGTCAACAAACAACAGGAATCGGCAGAAGTACGTGGAGAGGATGACAGTAGGGGCCCACCATGTCAGTGTATGGAAAAATAAAATGCTTCCTCCTAGTGTTTTCCTGACATCTGGGACCCACGACATTGTGAGCGTATATAGTCAATAGACAAGAGAACAGCACAAGATCGGCTGACACCTGGGACGTAGCTACTCGAGCAGTATTTTTTTTGTTTGGTATTGTTGAGACGGAGCAGGGTTTGAACTGGTCTGTGGCCCGTCTAGCCCAGGCTTATATTTTATGTTCACCATGTGACCAGCCCAGCTATTTTTTCTTTGTGAAAATGAGCCCAGTTTATTTTTTCTGAAGAATACCCAATCCAGGCCTACTTATTTTTCTACGCCCTGATGGGCTGCAACTCTTTCAAGACGCCTGCAAGTCTTGAAAGTAATACGAAATGGGTTCTAAATATAAAAACAGATGACAAATTGGCAATTACTTTATAATTTCTGAATTTTTTCACATTTTCAGATTCCTATTTCATTGGGCAGTAACCTAATTTAAATATATCTTCAAAGTACTTTAAATCTGGCTCGACATTTCGGTATTAAAAATAGTTTGGAACGCACAGAAATATGCGAAATTGGCCCTCGCCAACCAAAAAAACGACTGCAATAAATTGCATAAGAAGTTTTCATGAGCTATATATAAATTATTAAAAAAAGAGGGAGTGGTCTAACTTGTGGGCCTGTTTATTTGACGCGTATGCAAGATTTTTTTTAGTTATTATATACGTCAACAAATGATTCTAGCATATGTAACCATTGGATGCCAATCCAACGGCCGTCGTGTTTCTTCAATCTCTGATCTTCTTGCTCCAGCCGCCAAAGTAGCGCTGGCGGGACCGCCTACTCCTGCCTCCCATGGCCGGCTGTGCTGCCGCGCAAGCCTCAGCGCCCCCTACTACTCCCACCGCTGGCCAGGGCATCCCTCTACTCACCCACACCCCCTGTTATTCTGCGGCGACGGCAGCCTCACACCGCAGCCGAACCGGTGAACCCTCGTACTCCTCTCCGCGCGGGCTTCCACTGCCGCGTCTTCACCGGCTCCGCGTCGTCCCCTTCCTAGGCCTCGCCGTTGTCCACCGCCGTGGTGCTCTCGGCGCGGCTTGGTCAATGTGGTCAACGACCGACTTCCATCAGAAGAGTACTATACACGGCAGCCGCAAGGAAGTGCCTCCTTATTACGCGGAAAATAATTATTCCTCCACCTGATAGCAGGGACCCACCGGACGGGCCACCAGTATTTCGTGAAAAAAAACGTTTCGCCCTGACTATTGGGACCCACAGGACGGGCCCCGTATTTCGCGAAAAAAACGTCTCCCCCGCTGTCAGCTCGGACCCACCCGAAGTGCCTCCTTATTACGCACAAAAATATGAATACCCCCTGCTAGCTGGGACCCACCTTGGTGGGAGGCTGACTTGTGGGCCTACTAAGTTGGCTGGGACAGAGGCCTTTGTCAACTTTAGTCAATATATGAACGATTCTAGCTCCAGTGACCGTACGATGTCCATCCAACAGCCATAGTACTTCTTCAACATCTGGTCTTCTTGCTCCAGCCGCCCAAAGCAGCACCGGTCGTGCCGCCTGCTCCTGCCGCCCGTGGCCGGCTGTGATGCCGCGGAGGCCTCACCACCCCCTACTACTCCCACCACTGGCTAGGCCATCCCTCTACGCACCCACACCCCCATGTTATTCTGCGGCGACGGCAGCCTCACACCGCAGCCGAACGAGTGAACCCTCATACTCCTCTACACGTCGGCATCCACTATCGTGTCTTCCCCAGCTCCGCGTCGTCCCCTTCCTAGGCCTCGCTGTCGTCCATCGCCCTGGTGCTCTCGGCGCAGCGTGGTCAACATGGTCAAGGAATGGCTTCCAACGGACGTGGACTGTACGTGGAGAGGCTGACAGCTGGGTCCACGGCCGCAGCAAGGAAGTGCCTCCTTATTACGCGCAAAATAATTATTCCTCCACCTGACAGCGGGGAACCACCGGACGGGCCACCGTATTTCCCAAAAAAACGTTTCCTCCTGACTGCTGGGACCCACCAGCTACATCTTCGCACGCAAGGAAGTGTGTCTGGAAAAAAATGATTCGCCCCCCTGACTGCTGGGACCCACCAGCTACATATTCACACGCAAGGAAGTGCGTCCGGGCAAAAAAAATAACAAAACGATTCCCCCCTGACTGCTGGGACCCAGCAGCTACACCTTCGCACGCAAGGGAGTGCGTCCGGGCAAAAATACAAAAACAAAACAATTCGCCCCCCTGACTGCTGGGACCCACCAGCTACATCTTCGCAGGCAAGGAAGTGCCTTACAGTCAGGACCCACCTGGTCGAAGCGTACATAGCGTTGTCATTCTGGTCGCGAACGTGTACGTACATATATACTGGTCAATGTAGAGGCGCGCACGTGTCGTAGTAGAGGCGCGCACGTAGCATGTACACGTACGTACAGCGGCTAGGGTGCAAGAAAGAAAATACGGCCACGTACGTACATACGGGCAGGGTCCCGAATGCCTACTCGCGCATATGTACGGCTAGGGCTCGTGTACATGGCTAGGTCGGAACGGAGAAACAACGTTGTCGTCGTGTTCATGGGGCGGCAACGGAATGCATCGTATTCATGGGGAGGCAATGGAATGTGTCATGTTCATGGGGAGGCAACGAAATGCGTCGTATTCATCGGGAGGCAACGGAACACGTGGGAGCCAACCGGCTGGGTCGGAACGGAATGTGTGGTCGTGTTCATCGGGAGGGCTTGTATGGAACAGGCGATGGAAACGAGGCCTGGCGTACCGCAAAACGGAGGAAACGGCCTTGTGTTCGACCGACCACATTCGAAACGGGATCCTGTTCATCAGGAGGGGTCTGGCATACCGCAAAATGGAGGAAACAGACCTCCTACGGTCGAAACGGGGGTCCTGTTGATCGGGAGGGGTGTGGCGTACCGCAAAACGGAGGAAACGGACTTGTGTTGGAGCGCTACGGTCGAAACGGGGGTCCTGTTGATCGGGAGGGGTGTGGCGTACCGCAAAACGGTACTCCACGAGATACTGTTCATCTCCACCGTCGACCTCCTCCAGCCTCCACGGGCTACCGTCGACCTCCTCCAACCTCCACGGGCTCCTGTTCATCCAGCCTCCACCGCGCACTACTCCACCGGCTACTGTTCAACCACCCCTCCACGGGCACCCCTCCACCGTCTACTGTTCATCCAGCCCTCCACACCACGGGGTCCTGTTCAACCACCCCTCCACGGGCACCCCTCCATCGTCTACTGTTCATCCAGCCCTCCACCACACCACGGGGTCCTGTTCATCCAGAGGCAACTCCACCGCTTACTGTTCATCCAACGCCCCCCTCTCAACGCTCACTGTTCATCCAATCGATCGGCTTCAGTTAGCAGCAGTAGTGAAGGAATCGCTCGATCGGGTTCAGTTAACAGCCATCGATCGATCGCTCGGGTTCAGTAACACGTAGCCTGCACTGCAATCGCTCGGGTTCAGTTAGGGCCCAACGCCTCGCTCGGGTTCAGTTAGAGCCAACGCCTCGCACACACGCGCATACGTGCACGAGAGAAACGCGCATCGCTCGGCCCCGACCTCCCACCGTAACCGGGAACTGCCTGAAATTTTCCTCCCCCTCGCTTCTACCATGGTTTTTTCCGTCATGGACCGCTCAAAGATTGTCATGCATCTGCGTCTCCGGCCTGCCCAGGACGAAAAGCCCATTTTCTGTCATGATTTTTTGTCATAGAAGTAGGATCCCACCACATCTATGATGATACCGGGTTTTGTCACAATTATCATCATAGAAGTGTCATATGTATGACAGCAAAAAAATTCGATCGGCCCAAAATGTCACGGATGTGTCTTTTTTGTAGTGCATGCTGTTTGGCACCGATGAAGGGAGTGCGAGCTTCAGTGAGGGAAACATAATGGGCCTTGTTTTTGTCTTTTTTTAATCTACTAGGTAATCGATGATGCCCTACTAAGTTCCTTCTCCTTCTGATGATCCTCAGACATATGGGGCCTCGTCGAGGAACTTCCAAGGTTTGTGCCCCCTCATCTATCTAGCGGGAGTTGGGATTATCTTATAGTCCTCCTCGGGACTAGGTTCTTCGAGATTGTGATATGTTCAGATCATGATAGTCAGCATCTTTTGTCCTACATCATCGACTACCCGGTTGCTGCTTCTTCAAGCTCCTAGGTTTCAACAAGATTTCTCCATTGAGACTGGAGACTCGGAGGCAACAATGAGCTTTCTGGTGTGCTGCCAGACATTGCAGAAGGAAGAAGATGTTGGTTTCTTCAAGGAGGTGAACATAATTTCTTATTATTGCAAGGAAGTTCTTGTAAGGCATGGTTTTATCTAATATATGGACCTAGACCATTTTGAAAAAATAAAAATAATTGAAGTTATTCCTCAACACTTGCATCGAAAGTTAGGCACACATTTAGAAGATCAAAAAGATTGCATGTTTCATCATTGATCTATAGGCAGGTCCAACACCACTTAGTGAACTTTGTGTAACACTTTATTCTTCTTCTTTTTAGAGAAAAGGCATACGCTTGACTTTATAAATAAAGCCACATGGCAGAGTACCAAATAGACCAACAACATGCACACAGCACAACCACACCAACAGGCGAACAACCACAAGTCGCATAAACATAAATTCATTGGCAGGCATGCCCAAATGACACACGAAAAGGCACGCAGGCCAACCACCTACTACTAAAAGGAAGGAGACCACATAATTAGGAGGGAGTTGCGTCAGCAGGGGATGACATCAGATTGGCAGACGCACGCACTTTGTTGATCAGCACCTCCATACCATCCCGATCCACTGGCTTAGCCAATAATTTCCACTGCGGCAAGAAGATAGACATTTTAAACATGAGATCAGCAAGTTTATTAGCAAAAACACCCTCAATGGTGAATTTATTCCTAGTAGTCCATGGAGACCAGCATAAAGCACCAAGCCCAGCCCAAAACAGCCTCTTAGAAACACCCTGGAGGTTGCTAGCCAACAATAGTAAGTTCGAGAATGAGTTGGGGGCCCATGAAACACTCAACCAAGAGCAAACACATCCCCAGGCCAGCTTGGCCAGCGCACACCCAAAGAAAATATGGTTGGTGTCTTCTGGGGCAAAGCACAAGGCACAATTAGCAGAGTCAGGGTCATTCCTTTTCCGAATCTAACCAGTGGAAGGCGACCGACCTCCAAAGGCCTGCCAAAGAAAAATATTAATCTTAGGGGGAATCCTGGCAGCCCAAATTTGCTTGAACTTTGAAGTAGGGGATCCGGAAATAATCCTAGCATAAAGAGACTTGACAGTAAATTTCCCAGACGCCACATGGGGCGAAGCCACCAAATCCTCCTCCTCCAAGAGGATAGGGAACAAAGCAGTAAGACGGTGCCAGTCCACCAACTCTACGGGGGAATCCGAAAGCCCAGATCCCAGTTGTTATGAGAGAGCTCAAAGATTGAGATCTCATGGTTGGAATAGTAAGAAAATAAAATTGGAAAATAAGAAGCTAAAGGGGCATCACCAGACTACCAGTCCAACTAGAAGCGAGTAGAAGCACCGTTCCTAACAACAAACTTGACATGTTCGTGAAACACATCCCTCACTCCGATTAGGTATTTTCAAAACTGAGACCCACATGGCGCCGAAGCGAACATGGGACTACCGGAAAGGAAGTACTTAGCTTTCAGAAGATTGGCCAAAGGGTACCAAGAGATGTCATCATGATCGCCCACCACCATTTATTGATGGGGCAATTGTTCATAACCAAGGTGTTCAAAATCCCTAGCCCGCAAGGCTTTTCGGTCCACAAATGATATTCCATTTGACAAACATATTTACACTTGTTATCAGAAGAATTCCAAAGAAAGGGTACCCCTATGCTTGTCAAAGCCCTCATGCGTGCCCTTGGACAATCTAAAGAAACCCATGGTGAACATGGGAAGGGAGGAGAGACACGCATTAATGAGACAAACTTTCCCAGCCGAAGTGTTGTATCTGTCGTGCCATGGCATAACTCTAATGGTTGAGACTAGGCTGCGAACATAGCTTGTAAAAAAGTACTTTATATTTCAATTAATCAACCTGCAGTCTAGTATCCGCCACGATTTCATATAATGGATTGATTTTAATGAAACATGGGGCCTTATAGCAAATCTTTAGGCTATATGGGTTTGTTGTGATGAAATGGTTGATATTTACTGTGAGTACACGATCAACCCATGCGCAGGCCAAATCTTATCCCTCGGTTTTTCACTCCTGGTCCTGATGGGTTTAATGGGTTGTTCCTAAAAAAGTGTTGGAACCTGGTTTTCATTACTCTGGTTCCCAAAAAGCCATCTCCTAAATCTATCAATGATTTCAGGCCTATGTCTTTGACATGAGTTCCTGTCAAATTTTTAAGTAAAATGGCTGCAAATAGGATAAAGGGGTAATAATGGAGTGTGTGCACAAGAACCATCAAAGATTGTTTGGCATGGATCTTAGAGTACCTGCACTAATGCCATCAGTCCAAGAGCCCAATTTTAATTTTGAAGCTTGATTTTGAGAAGGCCTTTGACACTGTAGAACATGAACCTATTGAACAAATTTTGTAGTCCAAGGGGTTTGATACAAAATGGATTTCTTAGATTAAGGGGTATCTTTCTTCTGTACTTCTTTTATCCTATTAAATGGTGTCCTGGGAGGCATTTTCAATGTAATAGAGGGGTTGTGCAGGCTGACCCCCTCTCACCCCTTCTTTTTGTGTTTCCTGTTGACATGTTACAATCCATTATAAGTGAGATGTTGCAGAGGGTTGAACTGAGGTTTCCAGTCCCATTCCATGACAAGGATTTCCCAATTATCCAATATGCAGATGATACCCTATTGATTCTGCCAGCTGAGGAGTCTCAATTGCTGGCTTTGAAGAAAATGCTTGCCTCTTTTGCTGAATCGACTGCCGTTGTGGTCAATTATAACAAGTCTTTTACTACCAATTAATGTGTCTGAAGAGAAAATAGTTAGGCTTGCAGGGATATTTGAACGTCAAGTTTGGAAACTTCCATTTACATACTTGGGTCTTTGTATGGGCACCAGCAGTCCTAGAATTGTTGATCTTCTTCATGTACTAGACTGTATGGAAAGGCAATTAACCGCAAGCTCATCTTTTCTGGCCCAAGCAGGATGGCTTCAGCTGATTAATTCTGCAATGTCCTCCATGTATATTTTCTAATGTGTACCATTAAATTGCCACCTGGAATTACTAAGCACCTACAAAGAACACAAAGAAATTGTTTCTGAAGGAAAAATAGGTAGGAACCTACACCCTCCCTGGCATCCTGGGACCTAATTTGTAGGCATGTGAAAAAGGGTGCTCTGGGAATTCTTAACTTGGTGGTCCAAAATGATGCCCTCCTTTTCAAACATGCAAATAAATTCCTTAATAGGCCGGATATTCCATGGGTTAACTTAATATGGAGTCATGTTATGATGGGAGAGCTCCTCAAGCACTATTTCTTGTGGATCATATTTGTGCAGGGACATCCTGCGGCCGTTGGATGCTTTCAGGAATGTGACTTGGGTTAAAGTTAATAGAGGAGGCATAGTGCTTTTCTGGAATGATTTCTAGCAGCATTCAAGGATAGTGGTTCTCTTGCTACATAACTTTAGAAGACTTTTATCCTTTGCAAAGGATCGATACATTACTGTTGAGGAGGTTCTCAAATGTGATGGTCTTATTTTCTTGTTTCATCTCCCACTGTTTGATGCTTATCAGGAAATGCAGGCAAATGTTATCTTCCCTAACAAGGAAACCTTATGAAAATGATATTTGGCTACGGAGAAGCGATGAGAAGGGCTTCACGCCCAAAAGGTACTACGAGTTAATTCACTCCCCAATAGTCCCTAACACAATTCTATTATGGATAGGAATAGCTTTTTGCACCTTGAAGATCAAGGTCTTTGCTTGGATGATGATAATGGATATATTAAATACAAAGGTTATGCTACAAAGAAGGTACTCTAATATTTTAGATGGGACTAATTGTATTTTATGCCCAACACACCAGGGAGGACATGGACCATTTGTTCTTCAGTGGAAACATTAGTGGAAGGATTTGGAATTACTTACAAATTGAATGGCCTGGTGAGATTTTGGGCAACCTTTCTTTTCAAATCTTACTAGATTGTCAAGAATGAGAAGGTTTTTAGAAATGAGAGACCCACTTTTGCCAAATGGAAGGTTGGATTCATTAAGGATATTACCTTACAAGCTTGCATGCCTGCAGGTCGACTCTAGAGGATCCCCGGGTACCGAGCTCGAATTCGCCCTATAGTGAGTCGTATTACAATTCACTGGCCGTCGTTTAGAGTTTTTTTTTCTTTTCTTCTTTCTTTTTATGCACTTTGGCCTTGTAATTATGCATGTAATTATTTCTGGACCTCTGTTTTCGGTTTGAATAAAATGAAGGCTGTGGGTTTTTTAGCCTACAGTTATATATTTTTCAAAAATAAAATCACGGGGTGCATTGGATATTTCATTGGATGTATTTTCCCCAGTAGCATGTACAACTTAGAAGAAGACATGCATGTTGTGTGGGGGGGGGGCTTGCAACCCATTTTGACTCTTTTTTCTGAACCATGCAGAAGAGTTGCATGTATTATATTAAAGAGGATTAGGGGTACAACATACGCCATGGCTAGTCCGACAAACTACAAAACTACACAAAGAGAAAATTACATAGTAGTACAGATGATACAAATAAGATGACTTCAACTAGCCGCCTCCTAATGAATGATCAGTCCTCCAAGACTCGCACCTTCCATTGGCTAGCGTTAGTTTTGATGTCATCAATGACTCTTTGTGAAGGCATGAAGCAATTAACCATAATTTTTTGTTTCTTTCACGCCAAATGCTCCAAATAATTAGCTGAGTGGCAAGTTATACAGGGGAGCGACCTCACCTAGACTATCCCAAAGAAATGCTGGGCATTTTGACTCACCAAATGAAATCCTTAGGGCATCTCCAGTTACATCCCTCAAAAAGTATGCATACGTCCAAACTGTGTTGTTCGAGCATAGTTTTCCATCCATGCAGACCCGTATTTGGCACGAACACGTCCACTTGTCCAAATTACCGCAGATTGGACACAAATTAGGGGAGGATTATGGGTGTCCAGACCTCCGCCACATCCGAGTCTGACACGCTCGACCCACTCAAATAGCCTCCCGGATCACTCCAGATATACTCTTGTCATTTCTTCCACTCTACCGTTGCTCCCCCTTACTATGCATCTACACCCTGCTCATTCGACGCCATCGATGTACCTCTCTAGTCATCACCTAGGCTTTAACGGGCGTCTGCAACCACCACCCCCATCCTTGCCCGCCTTGGACTACACTATTGTCCACCCAAGACCCATCCGCAGCCAAGTGCCCTCTATCACCCTGCTGATGCTATCCCTGGCGGACACCAGGCCTGGCAGGTGTTCGGCCAAATGCCATTGAGCTTTTTTTAACCTTCTTGTTGTTTTATAAAGTAAGCACAGTGATGGGAAACTCGATGATGGAGGATCGATGAGTTATTGTGTGATGCATGGAAGGTCGTATCTATGGACTTTGTAGACGTGAGGCAAGTGGGCTCGGCCTTCTGGAAAAATGGCATGCTTCGTTTCATGAGAAAAAGCACTTCGCGCCCTACAACTTGCACATGATCTAAGAACGTAATGTGAAGTTGCTAGCCCATTGGTGATACACAATCTCCATCTCCGTCATAAAGTTTTCTAGTGCAATTGAACAAGTGGAAGAAGTGGCCGACGGGCTTGTCGACCATAGATTGTAAGTTTTGCATCTTGTTCCTCTACATGTTGGTCAATTCATTGATTCACTCATTCTTGCAACTTAATAATCATCAGGTTGTATAGTCCGAACATGCTACCGTGTTGTACCAAAGGACCGAGAGCAGACCATTTATGTTCATACATTGTTGGATGGAGTTCAAGTGGAACAGTGCATGGGACGACATGTGTGGATTCTGACTCGAGTATGTTGCATTTAGAATCGATGAATTCAAAAAACTTGTTGAACATTTGGTTATCTCAGATATAATTTTTACATTTGAACTATTGTCGTACTTGGGATATTTGCATGTTATTTACGGATGAATTGTGCTATTTTCTATAATTATTTTGAGTGTTGCAGACCTAGAGAAAAATAGGAACATATGTTTAGAGGACAAGGTTGGATGGTCGGCTCCGTATCTGTGTACGTGGACCAGTCCGCGAACATATAGTGTGTTCGGTTTAAGGGTCGGTGTTGGAGATGCTCTTACACTATTCATTTGCATTGTTTCCCTATTCATTCCCCTAGTTCTCTCTCCATCCACTTGCACTATTCATTCCCTGTCTCTCTCTCCATCATGTAACCACCTCTAGCTCCCCTTTCATTGATCGATTTGTGGCAAGGAAGATTGGTCTCTAAGGCCAGGAAATCAGTTCTCAATATATCTTCCCTGGACAGCCTTCCAATGTTTACTATGGGTCTATACCTATTCCCATAAGGGCCCATGTAGACATGGACAAATAACAATCCAAATGTTTCTCACAAGGTGAGACAGATAGAAAAAAATACCATATGGTCAAATGGCAGGACATTTGCATGCTAAAAGACTAGGGGGTCTTGGCATCACTTCTACTTGTCGCATGAACATTTTACTGATGAACAAATGGATTTGGCACATTGTCCAAAGAGATGGTGGTCTTTTTTTATACCTTATTAGGGCCAAATATCTTCAGGGGTAGTCATTTGTTGTTTGCTCCACAACCATAGGCTCTCAATTTTGGCATGCCATTCAATCCGTCAAACGGGTTTTCCATCTAGGGCTTCGATGACGGTGGAGAGAGACCTTGACACTCTTCTCTATTAGATAGTTGGCATGTGATGACCGACCACTCCTTGCTTAGTTTCTAGCACTCTTCGTCTTTCGGATCAGCCATTTATCTCGACAGCCTTGGCGGTTGTTGAGGCAGGCCTAAACCTCTCGTTCCCTCGCTCTTTCGACCCCTAGAGTCCATTGAGTGGTTAGCGCTCTCCTCCGTGGTGGTAGATGTTGCCATGTCGATGGTGCTGGATTTCACATCATGGAAATAGGAGCCCTTAGGAAATTTCTCTACTAAGTCACTTCACAATCGACTAGCGGCAGGCATAGGGTCGGATGAGTTGACTAAGCTTTGGGAGGTGCGTCTGCCTCCTAGGATCAAGATCTTCCTATGGCAGCTGATTAGGGGTAAACTAGCTTCAGGTGATCAAGTGCTCAAATGCAATGGCTCGGGCGATGGACAATGCCTGCTGTGTGGGGTGGATGACGACCTGGGGTGTATTTGCTTCTAGTGTGTATGCCCAGTTGATGTCGAGTTGCTTCAAGGAAGTTTAGGGCAATAATTGGTACCCAACCAACTTACCTGATTGTCACCAACCCATGGTTAATTACTTGGATTAGATTCACAGAATATTGTGGGTGAAGTTTGGAACCTTGGCTTGGACCCTATGGTGTGATAGAATTGAACTTATCATAGAACATATATACCCTTCTAGGGCCCCCATTGCCATTTAGAAATTATGCGAACTTTTGAAGTTATAGAAGCCTCTCTCCAAGCAGCGGGATAAGACGGCCATTGACAAGTTGACAAGGAAGTACAAGGAGGTGGTGTCCAGATTACTTTTGATCATTTACCCACCTTGAGACCTTGCTATGTTACGTTTCTTTTACGGGCTTGTTTGTTGTTTCCCCCAACTAGTACTATTTCTTTCCTTTCTTGTTGCACTTATTATTTTCTTGTGGACTGTAGGATCGAAAGTAGGTCTAGAGGGGGTGATTAAATAAAAATCTAGCCTTTTCCCAATGAAGGAAATATGCCCTAGAGGCAATAATAAAGTTGTTATTTATATTTCCTTATATCATGATAAATGTTTATTATGCATGCTAGAATTGTATTAACCAGAAACTTAGTACATGTGTGAATACATAGACAAACAAAGTGTCCCTAGTATGCCTCTACTTGACTAGCTCGTTAATCAAAGATGGTTGAGTTTCCTAGCCATAGACATGTGTTGTTATTTGATGAACGGGATCATATCATTAGAGAATGATGTGATGGACAAGACCCATCCGTTAGCTTAGCACTATGATCATTTTGTTTATTGCTATTGCTTTCTTCATGACTTATACATATTCCTATGACTATGAGATTATGCAACTCCGAATAGCGGAGGAACACCTTGTGTGCTATCAAAGGTCACAACGTAACTGGTTGATTATAAAGATGCTCTACAGGTGTCCCCGATGGTGTTTGTTGAGTTGGCATAGATCGACATTAGGATTTGTCACTCCGTGTATCGGAGAGGTATCTCTGGGCCCTCTCGGTAATGCACATCACTATAAGCCTTGCAAGCAATGTGACTAATGAGTTAGTCACGGGATGATACATTACAGAACGAGTAAATAGACTTGCCGGTTACGAGATTGAACTAGGTATGATGATACCGACAATCGAATCTCGGGCAAGTAACATATCGATGACAAAGGGAACAACGTATGTTGTTATGCGGTTTGATCGATAAAGATCTCCATAGAATATGTAGGAGCCAATATGAGCATCCAGGTTCCGCTATTGGTTATTGAATGCAGTTGTGTCTCAGTCATGTCTACATAGTTGTCGAACCCGTAGGGTCTGCACGCTTAACGTTCGATGACGATATGTATTATGAGTTATGTGATTTGATGTACCGAAGGTTGTTCAGAGTCCCGGATGAGATCACAGACATGATGAGCAGTCTCGAAATGGTCGAGACATAAAGATTCATATATTGGAAGGTTACATTCAGACACCAGAATGGTTCGAGTCGTTTCGGATAAATTTTGGAGTACCGGGGATTACCGAAACCCCCTCTGGGAAGTTATTGGGCCTTATGGGCATAGTGGTGGAAGAGAGGAGACAGGCCAAGAGGTGCCCCCCCCTCGCCCAAATCGAATTGGACTAGGGCTAGGGGGGCCGCCCCCCTTTCCTTCTCTTCTTCCTCTCCTTCCTTCTTCTCCTACTTGGACTAGGAAAGGGGGAAACCTACTCCTACTAGGAGTAGGAATCCCCCCTTGGGCGCGCCCCTTGAGGCCGGCCCTCCTCCTCCTCCCCTCCTTTATATACAGGGGAGGGGGCACCCCATAGACACACAAGTTGATCTTTAGTCGTGAGCGGTGCCCCCCTCCACAGTTTCCCACCTCTGTCATATTGTCGTAGTGCTTAGGCGAAGCCCTGCGTTAGTAACTTCATCATCACCGTCAACACGCCGTCATGCTGACGCAACTCACCCTCAGCCTCAACTGGATCAAGAGTACGAGGGATGTCACTGAGCTGAACGTGTGTAGATCGCGGAGGTGTCATGCGTTCGGTACTTGATCAGTTGGATCGCGAAGACATTGGACTACATCAACCGTGTTACTAAACGCTTCCGCTTTCGGTCTACGAGGGTACGTAGACACACTCTCCCCTATCGTTGCTATGCATCTCCTAGATAGATCTTGCATGATCGTAGGACTTTTTTGAAATACTGCGTTCCCCAACAGTGGCATGGGAGCCAGGTCTATGCATAGATGTTATATGCACGAATAGAACACAAAGAGTTGTGGGCGATAATAGTCATACTGCTTACCAGCATGTCATACTTTGATTCGGCGGTATTGTTGGATGAAGCTGCCCTGACCGACATTACATGACCGCATTCATGAGACTGGTTCTACCGCCGTGCTTCGCACACAGGTGGCCAGTGGGTGTCTGTTTCTCCAGCTTTAGTTGAATCGAGTGTGACTACGTCTGGTCCTTGTTGAAGGCTAAAACAGCACACTTGACGAAAAATCATTGTGGTTTTTTATGCCTAGGTAAGAACGGTTCTTGTTAAGCCCGTAGCAGCCACATAAAACTTGCAACAACAAAGTAGAGGACGTCTAACTTGTTTTTGCATGGCATGTTGTGATGTGATATGGTCAAAATGTGATTATATAAACTGTTGTATGATATGGTCATGTTTTGTAATAAAGTTATCAGCAACTGGCTGGAGCCATATGGTTGTCGCTTTATTGTATGAAATGCAATCGCCATGTAATTGCTTTACTTTATCACTAAGTGGTAGCGATAGTCGTGGAAGCAATAGTTGGCGAGACGACAATGATGCTATGATGGAGATCAAGGTGTCAAGCCGGTGACGATGGTGATCATGGCGGTGCTTTGGAGATGGAGATCAAAGGCACAAGATGATGATGGCCATATCATATCACTTATATTGATTGCATGTGATGTTTATCTTTTATGCATCTTATTTTGCTTAGTTCGGCGGTAGCATTATAAGATGATCTCTCACTAAATTTCAAGGTATAGGTGTTCTCCCTGAGTATGCACCGTTGCTACAGTTCTTTGTGCTGAGACACCACGTGATGATTGGGCGTGATGAGCTCTACGTTCACATACAACGGGTGCAAGCCAGTTTTGCACATGCAGAATACTCGGGTTAAACTTGACGAGCCTAGCATATGCAGATATGGCCTCAGAACACTAAGACTGAAAGGTCGAACGTGAATCATATAGTAGATATGATCAACATAGTGATCTTCACCATTGAAAGCTACTCCATCTCACGTGCTGATCGGACATGGTTTAGTTGATATGGATCACATGATCACTTAGATGATTAGAGGGATGTCTATCTAAGTGGGAGTTCTTAAGTAATATGATTAATTGAACTTTAATTTATCATGAACTTAGTCCTAATAGTTTTTGCATATCTATGTTGTAGATCAATAGCTCGCGTATAGCTCCCCTATTTTATTTTTTGATATGTTCCTAGAGAAAACTAAGTTGAAAGTTGAAAGTAGCAATGATGCGGACTAGGTCTGTGTTCTGAGGATTATCCTCATTGCTACATAGAAGAATTATGTCCTTGATGCACCGCTAGCTGACAGAACTATTGCGGGAGCAAGTGTAGATGTTATGAACATTTGACAAGCTCAGTATGATGACTACTTGATAGTTTAGTGCACCATGCTTTACGGCTTAGAACCAGGACTTCAAAAATGTTTTGAAACGCCATGGAGCATATGAGATGTTCCAAGAGTTGAAATTGGTATTTCAGAGTCATGCCCGAGTCCAGAGGTAGGAGACTTCTGACAAGTACTTTTGCCTACAAGAAGGAGGAGAGCTCAACCAGTGAGCATGTGTTCAGAATGTCCGAGTACTACAATCACTTGAATCAAGTGGGAGTTAATATTCTAGATAAGATAGTGATTGAAAGAGTTTTCTAGTCACTATCACCAAGTTACTGGAACTTCGTGATGAACTATAATATGCAAGGGATGACGAAAACGATTCCTCGAGCTCTTCGCGATGCTGAAATCGGCGAAGTTAGAAATCAAGAAAAACATCAAGTGTTGATGATTGACAAGACCACTAGTTTCAAGTAAAAGCGCAAGGGAAAGAAGAGAACTTCAAGAAGAATGACAAGCAAGTTGCCACTCCCATGAAGAAGCCCAAAGCTAGACCCAAGCATGAAACTGGGTGCTTCTACTGCAAAGGAAATGGTCACTGGAAGCGAAACTACCCCAAATACTCGGCGGATAAGAAAGATGGCAAAGTGAACAAAAGTATATATGATATACATGTTATTGATGTGTACTTCACTAGTATTCATAGTAGCCCCTGGGTATTTGATACTGGTTCAGTTGCTATGATTAGTAACTTGAAACAGGAGTTATAAAATGAACAGAGACTAGTTGAGGGCAAGGTGACGATGTGTGTTGGAAGTGATTCCAAGGTTGATAAGATCACCATCGCATACTCCCTCTACCTTCGGGATTAGTATTGGAACTAAATAAATGTTATTTGGTGTTTGTGTTGAGCATAAATATGATTGGATCATGTTTATTGCGATACAGTTATTCATTTAAGTCTAAGAATAATTGTTGTTCTGTTTACATGAATAAAACCTTCTACGGTCTTACATCCAATGTAAATGGTTTACTGAATCTTGATCACAGTGATACACATATTCATAATATTGAAACCAAAAGATGCAAAGTTAATAATGATAGTGCAACTTAGTTGTGGCACTGTCGTTTAGGTCATATTGGTGTAAAGCGCATGAAGAAAGTCCATGTTGACGGGCTTTTGGAATCACTTGATGCTTGCGAACCATGCCTCATGGGCAAGATGACTAAGAATCAGTTCTCCGGAACAAAGGAGCGAGCAAATGACTTATTGGAAATAATACATACTGATGTATGCGGTCCGATGAGTGTTGAGGCTCGCAACGGGTATCGTTATTTTCTGACCTTCACAGATGATTTGAGTAGATATGAGTATATCTACTTGATGAAACATAAGTCTGAAACATTTGAAAAGTTCAAGGAATTTCACAGTGAAGTGGAAAATCTTAGTAACAAGAAAATTAAGTTTCTACGATCTGATTGTGGAGGTGAATATTTGAGTTATGAGTTTGGTCTTCATTTGAAACAATGTGGAATAGTTTCACAACTCATGCCACCTGGAACACCACAGCATAATGGTGTGTCCAAACATCGTAACCGCACTTTATTAGATATGGTGCAATCTATGATGTCTCTTACTGATTTACCACTATCATTTTGGGGTTATGCATTAGAGATAGCTGCATTCACGTTAAATAGGGCACCATCTAAAAATCTGTTGAGATGACACCGTATGAACTATGGTTTAGCAAGAAACCTAAGTTGTCATTTCTTAAAGTTTGGGGTTGCGATGCTTATGTGAAAAAGTTTCAGCCTTATAAGCTCAAACCCAAATCGGAGCAGTGTGTGTTCATAGGATACCCAAAAGAAACTTTTGGGTACACCTTCTATCACAGATCGGAAGGCAAGATCTTTGTTGCTAAGAGTGGATCCTTTCTAGAGAAGGAGTTTCTCTCGAAAGAAGTGAGTGGGAGTAAAGTAGAACTTGATGAGGTAATTGTACCTTCTCCCGAATTGGAAAGTAGTTCATCACAGAAATCAGTTCCAGTGATACCTACACCAATTAGTGAGGAAGTTAATGATGATGATCATGAAACTTCAGATCAACTTGCTACCAAACCTCATAGGTCAACCAGAGTATGTTCTGCACCAAAGTAGTATGGTAATCCTGTTCTGGAAGTCATGTTACTAGACCATGACGGACCTACGAACTATGAGGAAGCGATGATGAGCCCAGATTCCGCGAAATGGCTTAAGGCCATGAAATCTGAGATGGGATCCATGTATGAGAACAAATTATGGACTTTGATTGACTTGCCTGATGATCGGTGAGCCATTCAGGATAAATGGATCTTCAAGAGGAAGACGGACGCTAATATAGTATTACTATCTACAAAGCTCGAATTGTCGCAAAAGGTTTTCGACAAGTTCAAGGTGTTGACTATGATGATATTTTCTCACTCGTATCGATGCTTAAAAGTCTATCCGAATCATGTTAGTAGTTATTTCATTTTATGAAATCTGGCAAATGGATATCAAAACTACACTCCCTAATGGATTTATTAAAAAAGCGTTGTATATGATGCAACCAGAAGGTTTTGTCAATCCTAAAGGTGCTAACAAAGTGTGCAAGCTCCAGTGATCCATCTATAGACTGGTGCAAGCATCTCGGAGTTAGAATACACGCTTTGATGAGTTGATCAAAGCATATAGTTTTATACAGACTTTTGGAGAAGCCTGTATTTACAAGAAAATGAGTGGGAGCTCTGTAGCATTTCTGATATTATATGTAGATGACATATTGTTGATCGGAAATGATACTGGATTTCTGTATAGCATAAAAGGATACTTGAATAAGAATTTTTCAATGAAAGACCACGGTGAAGCTCCTTGCATATTGGGCATCAAGATCTATAGAGATAGATCCAGACGCTTGATAAATTTTTCAATGAGTACATACCTTGACAAGTTTTTGAAGTAGTTCAAAATGGAACAGTCAAAGAAGGAGTTCTTTCCTGTGTTGCAAGGTGTGAAGTTGAGTAAAGACTCAAAACCCGACCACGGCAGAAAATAGAAAGAAAATGAAAAGTCATTCCCTATGCCTCAGTCATAGGTTCTATAAAGTATGATATGCTGTGTACCAGACCTATTGTATACCTTAGCATGATTTTGGCAAGGGGGTACAGTAGTGATATAGGAGTAGATCACTGGAGAGCGGTCAAAATTATCCTTAGAGGACTAAGGAAATATTTCTCGGTTATGGAGGTGACAAAAGAGTTCATCATAAAGAGTTACTTCGATGCAAGCTTTTGACACCGATCTAGATGACCCTAAGTCTAGATCTAGATACATATTGTAAGTGGGAGCAATTAGCTAGAGTAGCCCCGTGCAGAGTACTGTAGAAATAGAAATTTGCAAAATACATATGGATCTGAATGTTGTAGACCCGTAGCAAACTTCTCTCACAAGCAAAACATGATCACTCTTTGGGTGTTAATTGCATAGGGATGTGAACTAGATTATTGACTCTAGTAAACCTCTTGGGTATTAGTCACATGAAGATGTGAACTAATCACATAAATATGTGCAGTATTGGTGTGAAATCACATGACGTTGTGAACTAGATTATTGACTCTAGTGCAAGTGGGAGACTGAAGGAAATATGCCCTAGAGGCAATAATAAAGTTGTTATTTATATTTCCTTATATCATGATAAATGTTTATTATTCATGCTAGAATTGTATTAACCGGAAATGTAGTACATGTGTGAATACATAGACAAACAAAGTGTCCCTAGTATGCATCTATTTGACTAGCTCGTTAATCAAGATGGTTAAGTTTCCTAGCCATAGACATGTGTTGTCATTTGATGAACAGGATCACATCATTAGAGAATGATGTGATGGACAATACCCATCCGTTAGCTTAACACTATAATCGTTTAGTTTATTGCTATTGCTTTCTTCATGACTTATACATGTTCCTATGACTGCGAGATTATGCAACTCCCGAATACCGAAGGAACACCTTGTGTGCTATCAAACGACACAACGTAACTGGGTGATTATAAAGATGCTCTACAGGTGTCTCCGATGGTGTTTGTTGAGTTGGCATAGATCGAGATTAGGATTTGTCACTCCGTGTATCGGAGAGGTATCTATGGGCCCTCTCGATAATGCACATCACTATAAGCCTTGCACGCAATGTGACTAATGAGTTAGTCATAGGATGATACATTACAGAACGAGTAAAGAGACTTGCAGGTAACGATATTGAACTAGGTATGATGATACCACGATCGAATCTCGGGAAAGTAACATACCGATGACAAAAGGGAACAACGTATGTTGTTATGCGGTTTGGCCGATAAAGATCTCCGTAGAATATGTAGGAGCCAATATGAGCATCTAGGTTCCGCTATTGGTTATTTACCGGAGATGTGTCTCGGTCATGTCTACATAGTTCTCGAACCCGTAGGGTCCGCACGCTTAATGTTCAATGACGATATGTATTATGAGTTATGTGATTTTATGTACCGAAGGTTTTTCGGAGTACCGTATGAGATCACGGACATGACGAGGAGTCTCGAAATGGTCGAGACATAAAGATTCATATATTGGAAGGTTACATTCGGACACCAAAATGGTTCGGGTTGTTTCGGATAAGTTTCGGAGTACCCGGGGTTACCGGAACCCCCTCTGGGAAGTTATTAGGCCTTGTGGGCCTAGTGGAGGAAGAGAGGAGGCAGGCCAAGAGGTGGTGCCCGCCCCCCCCCCCTAGCCCAAACCGAATTGGACTAGGGCTAGGGGGGCCGCCCCCCCCCCTTTCCTTCTCTTCTTCCTCACCTTCCTTCTTCTCCTACTTGGACTAGAAAAGGGGGAAACCTACTCCTACTAGGAGTAGGAACCCCCCCCCCCCTTGGGCGCGCCCCTTGAGGCCGGCCCTCCTCCTCCTCCCCTCCTTTATATACGGGGGAGGGGCTCCCCATAGACACACATGTTGATCTTTAGCCATGTGCGGTGCCCCCCTCCACAGTTTTCCACCTCGGTCATATTGTCGTAGTGCTTAGGCGAAGCCCTGCGTTGGTAACTTCATCATCACCATCAACACGCCGTCGTGCTGAGGCAACTCACCCTCGGACTCAACTGGGTCAAGAGTATGAGGGATGTCACGGAGCTGAACGTGTGCAGATCACGGAGGTGCCATGCATTCGGTACTTGACTGGTTGGATCGTGAAGACGTTCGACTACATCAACCGCGTTACTAAACGCTTCCACTTTCGGTCTACGAGGGTACGTCGTGATACGTCTCCAACGTATCTATAATTTTTATTGTTCCATGCTGTTTTATTATAAATCTTGTATGTTTTATAATCATTTTATATCATTTTTCGGTACTAACCTATTGACATAGTGCCCAGTGCCAGTTCCTGTTTTTTCCATGTTTTTTTACATCGCAGGAAATCAATATCAAACGGAGTCCAAATGGCACGAAACTTTACGATGATTTTTTGTGGGCCAGAAGAAAGGCAATGGGCCCTGGTTGCACCTAGGGGTGCCCCGAGGGTGGCAAAACCCACCTGGGCGCGCTAGGAGGCCCTGACGCGCCCAGGTGGGTTGTGCCCACCTTGGGTGCCCCCCGGACCGCCTCTTTGCTCTATAAATACCCAAATATTCCCAAAACCCCAGGGCAGTCGACGAAATATTCATCCAGCCGCCGTAGAGTCCAGAAACACCAGATCCAATCTAAACACCATCACGGAGGGGTTCACCACTTCCATTGGTGCCTCTCCGATGATGCGTGAGTAGTTCTTTGTAAACCTTCGAGTCCGTAGTTAGTAGCTATATGGCTTCATCTCTCTCTTGATCCTCAATACAATGGTCTCTTGGAGATCCATATGATGTAACTCTTTTGCGGTGTGTTTGTTGGGATCGATGAACTTCGAGTTTATGATTAGATCTATGTTTTTATATCCATGGAAGTATCTATGTTTCTTTGATCTCTTTTATGCATGATCTCTTATAGCCTCATATTTATTCTCCGATATTTGGGTTTTGTCTGGCCAACTTGATCTATTTATCTTGCAATGGGAAGAAGTGCCCGGTAGTGGGTTCGATCTTACGGTGCTTGATCCCAGTGACAGAAAGGGAACCGACACGTATGTATCGTTGCTACTAAGGATAAAAAGATGAGATCTATATCTACCGCCACATAGATAAACAGATCTTGTCTACATCATGTCATCGTTCTTATTGCATTACTCTGTTTTTCCATGAACTTAATTAATACACTAGATGCATGCTGGATAGCGGTCGATGTGTGGAGTAATAGTAGTAGATGCAGGCAGGAGTCAGTCTAATAATCTTGGACGTGATGCCTATGTAATGATCATTGCCTGGATATCGTCATAATTATTTGAAGTTCTATCAAATGCCCAACAGTAATTTGTTTACCCACCGTTTGCTATTTTTCTCGAGAGAAGCCACTTGTGAAACCTACGCCCCCCGGATCTTATTTCTCATATATTTGCCTTGCAATCTACTTTTTCCTTGCTTTTATTTTCAGATCTACTAAACCAAAAATCCAACAATACCTTGCTGCAATTTATTTTATTTGGCGTTCGATCTATCAATATTTACAACTTTCTCCCGTGAACACACAATTTCTGGCGCCGTTACCCGAAAGGGATTGACAACCCCTTTAACACGTCGGGTTGCGAGGTGTTGTTATTTGTGTGCAGGGGATGTTTACATTGTGTTGCTTGGTTCTCCTACTGGTTCGATACCTTGGTTTCAAAACTGACGGAAATACTCTGCCGTCGCTGTGCTACATCATCCCTCCCTCTCTGGGGAAATACCGACGTAGTTCCATCTGCCATCATGGAGAATTTCTGGCGCCGTTGCCGGGCAGGATTTTCAACATAACCAGGTTCCTAATCACAAATCTCATATCCTTGCAATTTACATTATTTGCCATTTGCCTCTCGTTTTCCTCTCCCCCACTTCACAAAAATTTTCCATTTTATTCGCATCTCTTGTTCCGTTCGCCGTTTTCTTGTCAGATATATTCTCTGCTTGCAATCATGAGTGATTTCGGTATGGCACTAGCAGATGATGGCCTGAATCCAAAGATGGGATGTACAGGCAATCTGGATGCTAAAACTTTTATCTTGCGGCAAGGGAAATGTATGGGAAAAGAACGTATCCAAGAATTCTTCAATTGTGTTGGAAATTTGAGTCTTGATGATGCTCCTATACTTAAAACTACTAGATCTTATGCGGATGCTATTTCAGCACTAGTTCTAAAACTTGAAAGCAAATTTATCCGCACTCATCATACTTTGAAAAGATTTTTTTTTGAGCTTCCCGAAATAAAGAATCCTAGAGCCAAAAAGTTGGCCACTCTCGTTCTTATGAACGAGTTTGACTACATAATTCGGGAAGCTAGGGAAATCTTTGATTTTTATGGTATGAATCGTGAAAAACCCATGATAGACGAAATTCTTTACAATAGTGACTATGCACTAAGGCATTTGCTTGGAGATAATAAGATCTTTGATGAGAATCTTAAAAAGGAGGTCCTCGTTCTAGATATAATCCAACAAGTTTTTAATAATGTTAATCAACACTATTCTTGGATTGTAGCAGGAAATCAAAGGGGTTATGATGAAAATCGAGTAAGTAATGCTAAAGTTTCTATGGATAATATGTTTTATGTTGTGTTTACAAAACCTCCTGATGAAAATACCCCCAAGAAAATTAAGAAGAAGAAGTATGTCAAAACTTAGATCCTTGCTTTATGCCTAGCTAAGGGCGTAAAACTATAGCGCTTGTTCGGAGGCAACCCAATCAATAAAATTTATTTTTGCTTTTTGCTTCCTATTCTTGAGTGTTAGCACAATTATGCTACTGTTATGATTGTGTTTTTTGTGTTTTAGTTAGTGTTTGTGCCATGTAAAGCCTTTAGGATCTTCTTGGGCAATAGTTGTTTGATCTTGCTGAAAAAACCAGAAAGTTTGTGCTCACGAAATTAATTTTCATCTTTTACCAGAGAGCGATAAAATACCCATTCTAATTGCAGTAGATCAACATACAAATTTCTAAGGTCTTCCTAATTTTTCAAAGTTTTTGGAGTTACAGAAGTATTCGAAATAGTCAGATTGCTATAGACTGTTCTGTTTTGACAGATTCTGTTTTCTTTGTGTTGTGTGCTTATTTTGATGGCTCTATGGTTTTCTTTGATGAGTTTTTGCCATACAAAAGTTGGAATACTGTAGATATAATACAAAAACAAAATATTAGTTGGTTTGATACAACACTTATAGTAGTGGTTTATTATTCTTATACTAACGGATCTCACGAAGGCTTTGTTGAGTTTTGTGTGATTGAAGTTTTCAAGTTTTGGGTTATCTTACGATGGATGAAGGAAGGATGTAAGAGCCTAAGATTGGGGATGCCCCAGAATCCAAAACTATTATCCAAGAATGAGAAACCAACTAAGCTTGGGGATGCCCCCGAGTGGCATCCCCGCTTTCTTCCAACAACTATCGGTATTTTACTCGAGACTATATTTGTATTCGTCACATGATATGTGTTTTGCTTGGAGCGTCTTGTATGATATGTGTCTTTTATTTATTTTTTTGTTTTGTGTTTTAAGTTATCAATCCTTGCTGCACACACCTATTTGAGAGAGCCAAAATTATGTCTTGACTTGTTAGAATTGCTCTCTATGCTTCACTTAAATCTTTTATGAGCTAGGATTTGCTCTAGTGCTTCACTTATATCTTTTTGAGGATGGTGTGCTTTGTTATTTTTGAAATGCTCTCTTGCTTCACTTAGATTTGTTTGAGAGTTACTAAAATTTTGAAGAAATTCTCTCTTGCTTCACTTAAATTATTTTGAGAGAAAGAAAAATTGTTATGCTCATGATCTTCACTTATATTTGGTTGAGATTACGAAAAGCAACTCATGAAAATTAGTCCCAAAGTGATAGATATCCAAGAAGGATAAAGTAAAAGAAAATGTCATGAAGATCATTGGACAAAATAAACTTGATTCTTAGTAATAGTTTTGAGATATGATGATGTGATATGTGAGTTATGTTGATGAGTAATTGTGTTCTAGTAAGAATATGGGTGTTAAGGTTTGTGATTCCCTATGCAAGTACGAAAGTCAATAGTCATGCAATAAAAATTATATCTTACTTATGGTGCATTATTCGGTGTTAATTATGCTTAATGGTTGCTTGTGGGATTATTCGTTTCTTGGTTGGTCGCTTCCCAATCTTTTGCTAGCCTTCATTTTGCACTAAGTATGACCTCTACTTGTGCATCCAAAATCCTTTAAACCAGTTTTGCCACATGAGTTCACTATATCTACCTTGAAGGGGAGCGTTGGCGCAGTGGCAAAGCTGTTGCCTTATGACCAAGAGGTCACGGGTTCAAGTCCTGGAAACAACCTCTTGCAGAAATGTAGGGAAAGGCTGCGTACAATAGACCCAAAGTGGTCGGACCCTTCCCCGGACCCTGCGCAAGCGGGAGCTACATGCACCGAGGTTGCCCTTTTTAGTCCACTATATCTACCTATATGCGGTATTCTTTTGTCGTTCTAAGCAAATTTGCATGTGCCATCTCTAATTTTCAAAATAAACTTCTCTTTTGTGTGTTTGTTTCGCTTGCGAAGCGGTGAGGGGTGGCTAATATTTTCCTTGCTAGATGTGTTGTTCTCAAGATGAGTGTTTATTCACTTCTCATTGCACGAGAGTAAGGCAGAGGTATTAGGGATGCCCAGTCCCGAAATGCAAAAAGAAATGAATTTACTTTATGTTGTTAAATAATAAATTCCTTGGAAAGTGTTGGTATGGAGGGCACCAGTGGATACGGTTAGCCGTTGAAAGTGAAAGTTATGGTGGAAAAAGGAATGAACTTTATTTTCTATTTGGGAACCGCCTATGATATATCTATGCATGGAAAGTGTTGGGAACTCTAAGTAATTTTCATTGGTGGGATGGACACACCTCCCAAAATGTTTTTATCTCAAATTTTTTGCTTTGAGCTCTGGCACCTCTACAAATCCCTACTTCCCTCTGCGAAGGGACTATCTTTTACTTTATGCAATTTTTATTTTGAAATTTGAGTGTCCATCTTCTCTCATAAAAAGCACCAACTAGGAGGCAATATGATCGTGCTCAAGTATTGGGTGTAGTTAATATTCAAGGGTGTTTCATGAATGGATCAATGTTTGAGCATGATGGGCTAGGGATAACTTATTTCAGCATTGATATTTTGAAAGACATGGTTGCTTGTTGATATGCTTGAGTATCTAAATTATTATTTCAAAACTAGACTATTTCTTTGAATCACATAAAAGTCCAAATGTCCATGCTGTAAAGAAAAGAATATGATATGACTTGATGAACAACACTCCACATCAAAAAATCTGTTTTTTATCACTTACCTACTCGAGGACGAGTAGGAGTTAATCTTGGGGATGTAGATACATCTCCAATGTATCTATAATTTTTATTGTTCCATGTTTTATTATCAATCTTGGATGTTTTATAATCATTTTATAGTCATTTTATATCATTTTTTGGTACTAACCTATTGACATAGTGCCTAGTGTCACTTCTTGTTTTTCCATGTTTGTTTACATCGTAGGAAATCAATATCAAACTGAGTCCAAATGGCACGAAACTTTACGATGATTTTTTATGGGCCATAAGAAAGACAATGGGCCCTGGTTGCACCTGGGGGGGCCTGGCATGCCCAGGTGGGTTGTTGATACGTCTCCAACGTATCTATAATTTTTGATTGTTCCATGCTATTATATTATCAACCTTGGATGTTTTATATGCTATTTTATATGATTTTTGGGACTAACCTATTAACCCTGAGCCCAGTGCCAGTTTCTGTTTTTTCCTTGTTTTAGAGTATCGCAGAAAAGGAAAATCAAACGAAGTCCAATTGACCTGGAACTTCACGGAACTTATTTTTGGAAGGAAAGCAACCCGGGAGACTTGGAGTCCATGTAAGGGAAGCTTCGAGGAGGCCACGAGGTAGGGGCGTGCCCACCCCCCCTGGGCGCGCCCTCCACCCTCGTGGGCCCCTCGTGGCTCCCCTGACGTACTTCTTCCTCCTATATATATATATATATATATATATCCATATACCCTAAAAACATCCGGGAACACAATAGATCGGGAGTTCCGCCGCCAGAAGCCTCCGTAGCCACCGAAAACCAATCTAGACCCGTTCTGGCACCCTGCCGGAGGGGGCAATCCCTCTCTGGTGGCCATCTTCATCATCCTGGTGCTCTCCATGACGAGGAGGGAGTAGTTCTCCCTCGGGGCTGAGGGTATGTACCAGTAGCTATGTGTTTGTTCTCTCTCTCTCTCGTGTTCTTGAGGTGGTACGATCTTGATGTATCGCAAGCTTTGCTATTATAATTGGATCTTATGATGTTTCTCCCCCTCTACTCTCTTGTAATGGATTGGGTTTCCCCTTTGAAGTTATCTTATCGGATTGAGTCTTTAAAGATTTGAGAACACTTGATGTATGTCTTGCCGTGCATATATGTGGTGACAATGGGATATCACGTGATTCACTTGATGTATGTTTTGGTGATCAACTTGCGGGTTCCGCCCATGAACCTATGCATAGGGTTTGGCACACGTTTTCGTCGTGATTCTCTGCTAGAAACTTTGGAGCACTCTTTTGAGGTCCTATGTGTTGGTTGAATAGATGAATCTAAGATTGTGTGATGCATATTGTATAATCATGCCCACGGATACTTGAGGTGACATTGGAGTATCTAGGTGACATTAGGGTTTTGGTTGATTTGTGTCTTAAGGTGTTATTCTAGTATGAACTCTAGGGCTGTTTGTGACGCTTATAGGAATAGCCCAACGCATTGATTGGGAAGAATAACTTTGAGGTGGTTTTGTACCCTACCATAATCTCTTCGTTCGTTCTCCGCTATTAGTGACTTTGGAGTGACTCTTTGTTGCATGTTGAGGGATAGTTATGTGATCCAATTATGTTATTATTGTTGAGGGAACTTGCACTAGCGAAAGTATGAACCCTAGGCCTTGTTTCAACACATTGCAATACCATTTACGCTCACTTTTATCATTTGTTACCTTGCTGTTTTTATATTTTTCAGATTACAAAAACTATTATCTACTATCCATATACCACTTGTATCACCATCTCTTCGCCGAACTAGTGCACCTATACAATTTACCATCGTATTGGGTGTGTTGGGGACACAAGAGACTCTTTGTTATTTGGCTGCAGGGTTGCTTGAGAGAGACCATCTTCATCCTACGCCTCCCACGGATTGATAAACCTTAGGTCATCCACTTGAGGGAAATTTGCTACTGTCCTACAAACCTCTGCACTTGGAGGCCCAACAACGTCTACAAGAACAAGGTTGTGTAGTAGACATTAGTTGTGCCCACCTCGGGTGCCCTCCTGGACTGCCTATTTGCTCTATAAATACCCAAATATTCCCAAAACCCTATGGGAGTCGACGAAATATTCATCCATCCGCCGCAGAGTCCATAAACACCAGATCCAATCTAAACACCATCACGGAGGGGTTCACCACTTCCATTGGTGCCTCTCTGATGATGCGTGAGTAGTTCTTTGTAGACCTTCAGGTCTGTAGTTAGTAGCTAGATGGCTTCATCTCTCTCTTGATCCTCAATACACTGGTCTCTTAGAGATCCATATGATGTAACTATTTTCCGGTGTGTTTGTTGGAATCGATGAACTTCGAGTTTATGATCAGATCTATGTTTTTATATCCATGAAAGTATTTGAGTTTATTTGATCTCTTTTATGCATGATCTCTTATAGTCTCGTATTTCTTCTCCAATATTTGGGTTTTGTCTGGCCAACTCGATCTATTTATCTTGGAATGGGAAGAGGTGCCTGGTAGTGGGTTCAATCTTACGGTGCTTGATCCCAATGATAGAAAGGGAACCGACACGTATGTATCATTGCTACTAAGGATAAAAAGACGAGATCTATATCTACCACAATATAGATAAACGGATCTTGTCTACATCATGTCATCGTTCTTATTGCATTACTCCGTTTTCCATGAACTTAATACACTAGATGCATGCTGGATAGCGGTCGATGTGTGGAGTGATAGTAGTAGATGCAGGCAGGAGTCAGTCTACTAATCTTGGACGTGATGCCTATGTAATGATCATTGCCTCTATATCATCATAATTATTTGAAGTTCTACCAATTGCCCAACAGTAATTTGTTTACCCACTGTTCTCTATTTTTCTGGAGAGAAGCCACTAGTGAAACCTACGACCCTCAGGTCTTATTTCTCATATATTTGCCTTGTGATCTACTTTTTCCTTGCTTTTATTTCCAGATCTATTAAACCAAAAATCCAAAAATACCTTGCTGCAATTTATTTTATTTGGCGTTTGATCTATCAATATTTACAACTTTCTCCCGTCAACACGCAATTTCTGGCACCGTTACCCAAAAGGGATTGACAACCCCTTTAACACGTCGGGTTGTGAGGTGTTGTTATTTGTGTGCAGGGGATGTTTACGTTGTGTTGCTTGGTTCTCCTACTGGTTCGATACCTTGGTTTCAAAACTGACGGAAATACTCTGCCGTCGCTGTGCTACATCATCCCTCCCTCTCTGGGGAAATACCGGCATAGTTCCAGCTGCCATCACGTAGACACACTCTCCCCTCTCATTGCTATGCATCTCCTAGATAGATCTTGCGTTATCGTAGGACAAATTTCGAAATACTGCGTTCCCCAACACCCAATTTAAGTCCTAGCAGATTTTAGCAACTTAGCATGAGTGAAGTTTATTGGCGGAGTCACCCTCAAGAACTCTCTAGTTCTTCTTCTCTAGGATCCACATCATCTTGATGGGAATCCTTGGAGTTGTACTCATACTTGATGAAGTAGAACTTGATGTAGTCTTGGGAACCCACTTGCCCAAGGAATTAGGAGCTTCTTCAAATGCATCAATCTCCTCTTGAAGCTTGTCCTTGCCTTTTAGCTTGTGGTCTTGTGGTGGAAGATCATCTTGAGCTCGTGTTCCTTTGAAAGAAGTGGGGTCATACTTCTCTTGTTGAGGAACAAACTTCGTCTTGGGGTATTGATCTTCTTCCCAATCAACTCCATTGGCATTGAACTTGCGTTCAAAACCAAGACCTTGATTCTTTCGGTGTCTTCATTGCTTGCGTACAATTTCCTCGAATTGCTTACTTCCGGCAAGGCTCTTGTAAACACCTTTTTCTACAATTCCCTTCAATAAGCTATTTTCTTGCTCAAGTGTAACTTGGCTAAGAGAATCATTAGTGGAATCAAGAGAACTACTAGAAGGAACAATATTGGATTTAACATGATTATTGTTACTACTAGAAGAAGAATCTTTCTTGCTCTTGTTGCTAGATTTTACTTGTGGCATGTAAGTAGACAAGAGTAAACGCTTGGCAATGTAAGAAGAACTTTTCTTATGAAGATAATCATTGATTGCTTTTAAGAACCCATGCTCTTGCTCTAGATTGAGCTTTTCGAAGCATAGCTTCTCATGAGTCTTTAAAAGCGCTCGATGATCCTCTAAGGTAGTTTCATGAGCTAACTGTAATGCCCCGGACACACCCGCCTGTGGTTGTTACTCCTGGCAGGATCCAGACTGGCCCCACAGATCAATATAGTATTTTTTGCGCACTTTGTCCTCACTCGTGCGCACCCGGGAGCAACTTCCCGGTCGGTCACCCATACTAAAACTACTCCAAGCTGAGCACGCTTAACTTTGGAGTTCTGTCCGAATGGGCTCCTGGAAAAGAAGGAATTCCTTATTGGTATCAGTAGTCTATCATCCCTAATAAGCCAGGCTATCACATACACCCCCACTCAGAGGAACCGACATCCTCGTCGGGCCACATGAACGTTCCCTCTTGGCACATACGTTTGTGCTTCCAGTCCGGCAGATGTGCCATGCCGTGTGCCACAACGGGTAACAAACGTCATGCACAACATGACCACGCACCTGTCCGCAAACATCCATGTAACAGCGAGGGTCGGCTCTGATACCAACTTGTAACGGCCCGGACACACCCGCCTGTGGTCGTTACTCCTGGCGGGATCTAGACTGGCCTCAGATATCAATATGAGTATTTTCTGCGCACTTTGTCCTCACTTGTGTGCACCCGGGAGCAACTTCCCGGTCGGTCACCCATACTGAAACTACTCCAAGCTAAGCACGCTTAACTTTGGAGTTCTGTCCGAATGGGCTCCCGGAAAGAAGGAATTCCTTATTGATATGTGTAGTCTATCATCCCTAATAAGCCAAGCTATCACACTAACTTAAGAGTGTTTAGTTATTTAGTTAGACGGTCAATCTCCTTCTTGTCGTCGTCATTCTTTTTATCTTGATTAGCATGACTAAAAACAATTTCATCATAGTTTTCATCACTAGAGTTGATAACAAATAAATCATCATCACCTAGCAAATCATGTTCATCACTATTGAAATCAACATACTCGGGGTGTGATACCTTGGGGCCTTTAGCCATGAAGCATCTTCCAATCCCTTCATTTGGTGAACCAAATATGTCGTAGAAGTTGGATGACACAAGTGCAAGACCGGCAACACCTTCATCTTGAGTATATTCGGAGTCGGAGTGATAGCTTCTCTCGGAGTAGTTGTCGGGGTCGGAGCCGGATACCCATTCACCAACATGAGCTTGATGTCTTCGTTCCGTGTAGCTCTTTCATGACTTGTCCTTCCTTTCTGAATCCTTGCTTCTGCGAGAGGGTCTTCGTTCATAACAATCATATCTAATCCTTCTCTCTCTTGGTGGTGATTTCTCTCTTTTGCTTCTCCTTTTAGGTGAGTCTTCTCTTCTCTTGTAGGGAGTCGTACACTCACTAGAGTAGTGTCTAGGTCTTCCACAACTGTAGCAATTCCGATCAGGACTAGAGGATCTTTTGTCATTGTAGGACCTTGACTTGGAACTTCTTTCTTTGCTTCTACTCTTGTAGAACTTGTTGAAGTTCTTCGCCATTAGGCTCAATTCCTCATTGAAGACTTGTTTCTCACTTGATGTTGTAGGAGCATCACATGAAGCTTTGTAAGCACCACTAGACTTGTTGTGAAGCTCTTCTTTATCCTTGAGTGACACCTCGTGAGCAGCAATTCTACCAATGACTTTCGTTGGCTTGAGATCTTTGTAATTGGGCATCATTTGGATCAAAGTGCACACGGTCTCATATTTTCCATCCAAGGCTCTTAGGATTTTCTTGATGATGAATCTGTCGATCATCTCTTCACTCCCTAAACCGGCAATCTCATTTGTGATGAGAGCAAGCCTAGAGTACATTTCAGCGACACCTTCACCATCCTTCATTTTGAACTTGTCAAGTTGACTATGAAGTACATCCAATTTGGATTCCTTGACGGACTCGCTACCTTTGTGGATATCAATCAAAGTATCCCAAATTTCCTTTGCATTCTCAAGATGGCTAATTTTGTTGAATCCTTCGGAGCACAATCCGTTCAACAGGATATCGCAAGCTTGAGCATTGTATTGCAACATATTCAATTCTTCCACGGTTGCTTCACAATTCGGTTCTCTTCCATCAAAGAATTCACCTTGCAAGACAATACACAGAATAGCCCAAACGGCGGGGTTATGTCCAAGAATATGAATTTTCGTCTTATGCTTCCAACTTGCAAAATTAGTACCATCAAAGTAAGGACCTCTATGGTGGTTATTTCCCTCGCTAGACGCCATACTCTCCTAGGTTGTGAAACCAAGGCTATGATCACCAAAGCTATGGAAATCAAGGAAAATGAAGACCAAAGCTCTGATACCACTTGTAGGATCAAAAGTAGGTCTAGAGGGGGGTGATTAGACTACTTGACCAAATAAAAATCTAGCCTTTTCCCAATTTAAGTCTTGGCAGATTTTAGCAACTTAGCACGAGTCAAGCAATCAACCTACAAATGCAATTCTAAGAGTATAGCAGCGGAATTTAAAACATTTCATATGAAGGTAAAGGGAGGGGTTTGGAAAGGCAAACGCAATGTAAACACGGAGATTTTTTAGCGTGGTTCCGGTAGGTGGTGCTATCGTACATCCACATTGATGGAGACTTCAACCCACGAAGGGTAACGGTTGCATGAGTCCAAGGAGGGCTCCACCCATGAAGGGTCCACGAAGAAGCAACCAAGCCTATCCCACCATGGCCATTGCCCACGAAGGACTTGCCTCACTTAGGTAGATCTTCACGAAGTAGGCGATCTCCTTGCCCTTACAAACTCCTTGGTTCAACTCCACAATCTTGACGGAGGCTCCCAAGTGACACCTAACCAATCTAGGAGACACCACTCTCCAAAATGTAATAGATGGTGTGTTGATGATGAACTCCTTGCTCTTGTGCTTCAAATGATAGTCTCCCTAACACTCAACTCTCTCTCACAGATTTGGCTATGGTGGAAAGATGATTTGAGTGGAAAGTAACTTGGGGAAGTCTAGAGATCAAGATTCTTGTGGTTGGATTGGAATGTCTTGGTCTCAACACTTGAGTAGGTGGTTCTCCCTCAGAATATGAGTAGTGCAAGTGTAGGCACATTCTGATGGCTCTCTCTTGAATAGAGAAGAGGGTGGAGGGGTATATATAGCCTCCACACAAAATCTAACCGTTACACACAATTAAGACAACTCGATCAGACCGAAAACGTGAACTCGGTGAGACCGATTCAGTTCAAAATGTGAACGTTAGGATTCTCGGTGGGACCGACATGATTAACTCGGTGGGACCGATGAGCTAGGGTTAGGGCAAAACCTCATCTCGGTTTGACCGATTACGTGAACTCAGTGAGACCGATTTCAGTAATAAGCAAACAGAGAGTTGGTCAGGCAAACTCTATGGGACCGATCGCTCCTTTCAATGATACCGAAACGTTACGAAAGGAAAATAGAGAGTTTGCATTGCGAACTCGGTGGAACCGATTGCTCATCTCGGTGAGACCAAAATGTTATGAAGGGAAACAGGGAGTTTGCAGTCCCATCTCGGTGAGACCGAGATCCCTATCGGTGAGACTGAACTGATTAGGGTTTCTGGCTATGGCTATGTCAAGTGAACTCGGTGGCGCCGGATAGATCAAATCAATGGGGTTGAGTTTGACTTTAGGTTTAGGACATATTTGATTTTGAGAAGGTGGTTGAGGGATTTGGAGCATAACACTAAGCATTTTGAGCAAGTAGACGATTAAGAAACACCTCATCCCCTTTTAATAGTATTGGATTTTCCTATGGACTCGGTGTGATCTTGGATAACTAAAATAGAAATGAAGAGCCTTGAGCTTTTGCCAATATTTTTCCTTAGCATTTTGAGGGGTCCACATCTCTAGTCCATGCCATGCCAATCCTTGAACTTTTAGAAATAATCATCTTGAATGGTTATTAGTTCAATGAGCTATATGTTGTTATGAATTACCAAAACCACCCGGGGATTAGTTGCACTTTCAATCTCCCCCTTTTTGGTAATTGATGACAACATATAGACCAAAGCTTCGACAAATGATAATAAGAATGAAATATATCGTCACTTTGAGAAGTATGTGATAAGCAAGAGGTCTCCCTAAATTTGTACATTATTTATGATTTGTTTTTGAGTGCAAATGCACAAACGATTAGGATCTTGAGTTACTCTTCCACGTCACATACATCTTGGTGGAGCGCTCAAAATGAGAGAATATAAATAGCATGCACTCATCACCAAGACAAGTATGATTGATCATACACAAGAATTAGGATAACATCATTCAAGCACACACATTAAAGCATGATATGATCAATCACATGATCATAAGAGTATCTCACACACAAGCACAATATTGTAGCAAACACACAAGCAAAAAGTAGCAAGAGAGACGAAATAAAAGCAAAACACTCTCTCTCTCTCTCTCTTGAAGCCTATGATCTATACACTTTCTCCCCCTTTGGCAACAAGTTACCAAAAAGCTCAAAAATGCATGGTGCTATGCGGCACTCTAAGCACGATCTCTGGGAGCTATGGAGTGCAAAGATGGCATGGAGAGGACATCATCTGCAAAAACTTCTGCCGAAGTCTGAGGAACTGGAGGGGTTGCCATTGGAGGGCCAACTGAAGCGGTGGCTGCACGTGCTGAAGTTGTGGCCCTTGTGTCACTGACTGGCACAACTGCAGACCTTTGTGCTCTAGGCACTCTCTGATATCCATTTGTGGTAGTCCTTCCTCTCCTCTCCTCTACTTCTTCTTGAAGTTGTTCAACTGCAGTCTGAATCTCTGTGACCTTCAAGTCAAGATCATAAAACTTTGTTTCAATGATTCTCTCAACACTTTCTTGGTTTTGAGTCAGGGTGAATAGTCCTTTCTCAATCCTTACTATGGCTTCAAGAAGATAGCTGAGCTGGTCCTGCTTGGTCGTGAGGTTTGCAGCTGAGGCATCTGGAATCTTGGAAACCTTGTCTGCCTCTGCCTCCTCCCTCTTCTCCCGAGCCTCCATAGATGTAGGATGTGAGGCATCCATGACAACTGTATTGTCCTCAAAGTATGGCCTCAGGGGAAGGTGCTCTCTATCTAGCAGATATGTGCCTGTGCCCACCTTGGAGTTGATGAGCATCTGGATGTGTGGGGCATATCCACATGATCTCTTCTGATCTGCTATAGTCCTCTTAACTGTTTCAACAATCAAGGTCATCACCTTGAACTTCTCTAGCACATCAAACATGTGTAGCAAGTTTATTGAGTGCCCTCTGATCATCCTGTCATCTCTAGACTTGGGTAACAAAGTGTGCCTCAGTATAGTGTTGACGGTTGGCAGTCCTGATAGCAGATAGTAGACGTCACCAAATTTGTGTGTTTCCAAGACATCATGTGGTATCTCCTTGTACATGTGTGCCATGGAGTTGTGGCCTTTTCTGGGCTTTGCATAGACATCAGTGTCATTTTCTCCTTCTTTAGGAGCATGGATTAGCTCAGCCCACTCAGCAATAGAAGATTGGTACCTAGTACCCTCAGTCATCCAGACAATTTTTCCATCTGGGTAGAAATGGGCAGTGGAATAGAATTGCATCACCATCTCATCATTCCATTTGGTCAACTTCTGACCCACAAACGTATCCACTCCATTCATTCTGAAGCTCTCATGAACTCTAGGAAAGTGGTCTTCATTGTCATCAATGAAAGTCCAGTCGACCCATTTCATGTCACTGACTATGGGCTTCTTGTCCAGGAGAACTGTATCATAGAAGTCATGTTGCTCCTTGGTGTGGAACCTGTAATCCACAACAGTCGTTCTCCTAGTTGCATATGGATCTGTCTGCCACCATAGTCTGAGACCTGCATCTTTCCTCAACTTCATATTTTCAGCTATGGGATGGTTGTCATCCTGATCAGGTATCTTAGGCTTGAGTTTTCTAAGCACTTGGGGCTCTTCCTCTTCTTGAGCCTCAGGCACTGGGCCTTGTTCTCCTCTGCGGCTGGGATGTTCCTGGTAGATCTCTTGGGTGCAATTTGCTTTGGAGATGTCTTGGGCTTGGATGAGGCAGTCCCAGACTTAATAACATCACCCATAAGTTTCTGAGCTTTGGGAGCTGGTGCAACATCCTCTTCCTCATCAGGCTCTTCCATCATGGAAGGCTTTCCAATCACTCTAGCCATGGTCTTCCTGACCCTTTCCTTTCTCCTCTTGCCTCCAGCAGCCTCCTCTTCTATGGACTTCAAAGTTTCAAGAATTGAGGCCTTGGCTTTGGACATTGGCACTCTCTTGGCAGGGGCCTTTGATACGTCTCCAACGTATCTATAATTTTTGATTGTTCCATGCTATTATATTATCTGTTTTGGATGTTTAATGGGCTATATTATACACTTTTATTTTATTTTTGGGACTAACCTACTAACCCAAGGCCCAGTGCAAATTGCTATATTTTTTCCTATTTCAGTGTTTCCTAGAAAAGGAATATCAAACGGAATCCAAACAGAATGAAACCTTCGGGAGAGTTATTTTTGGAACAAACTTGATCTAGGGGACTTGGAGTAGACGTCAAGAAAGAAGCAAGGAGGCCACGAGGCAGGGAGGCGCGCCTGCCCTTGGGCACGCCCACACCCTCGTGGGCCCCTCGTAGCTCCACCGACCTACTTATTACTCCTATATATATCCATATACCCTAAAAACATCAAGGAGCACCACGAAACCCTATTTCCACCGCCGCAACCTTCTGTACCCAAGAGATCCCATCTTGGGGCCTTTTCCGAAGCTCCGCCGGAGGGGGAATCGATCACGAAGGGCTTCTACATCAACACCATCGCCTCTCCGATGATGTGTGAGTAGTTTACCATAGACCTTCAGGTCCATAGTTATAAGCTAGATGGCTTCTTCTCTCTCTTTGGATCTCAATACAAAGTTCTCCTCGATCTTCTTGGAGATCTATTCAATGTAATTCTTTTGCGGTGTGTTTGTCGAGATCCGATGAATTGTGGGTTTATGATCAAGTTTATCTATGAAGAATATTTGATTCTTCTCTGAAATCTTTTATGTATGATTTGTTATCTTTGCAAGTCTCTTCGAATTATCAGTTTGGTTTGGCCTACTAGATTGATCTTTCTTGCAATGGGAGAAGTGCTTAGCTTTGGGTTCAATCTTGCGGTGTCCTTTCCCAGTGACAGCAGGGGCAGCAAGGCACGTATTATATTGTTGCCATCGAGGATAAAAAGATGGGGTTTATATCATATTGCTTGAGTGTATCCCTCTACATCATGTCATCTTGCCTAATGCGTTACTCTGTTCTTATGAACTTAATACTCTAGATGCATGCTGGATAGCGGTCGATGTGTGGAGTAATAGTAGTAGATGCAGCATCATTTTGGTCTACTTGTCGCGGACATGATGCCTATATACATGATCATGCCTAGATATTCTCATAATTATGCACTTTTCTATCAATTGCTTGATAGTAATTTGTTCACCCACCGTAATACTTATGCTATCTTGAGAGAAGCCACTAGTGAAACCTATGGCCCCCGGGTCTACCTTTTATCATATAAGTTTCTAATCTTTGCAATCTTTACTTTCAATCTATATCATAAAAATACAAAAAATGTTTATCTTATTATCTCTATCAGATCTCACTCTTGTAAGTGACCGTGAAGGGCTTGACAACCCCTTTATCGCGTTGGTTGCGAGGTTCTTATTTGTTTGTGTAGGTACGAGGGACTTGCGTGTAGTCTCCTACTGGATTGATACCTTGGTTCTCAAAAACTGAGGGAAATACTTACGCTACTTTGCTACATCACCCTTTCCTCTTCAAGGGAAAACCAACGCAGTGCTCAAGAGATAGTAAGAAGGATTTCTGGCACCGTTGCCGGGGAGATCTACGCACAGGTCAAGACATAACAAGTACCCATCACAAACTCTTATCCCTCGCATTACATTATTTCCTATTTGCCTCTCATTTTCCTCTCCCCCACTTCATCCTTGCCGTTTTATCCGCCCGCTTTTCCGCTCGCCTCTTTTTTCGTTCGCCTTTTTGTGCTTGCCTCTGTAACATCCCAAAATTCTAAATTTTGGAATGTTATATTAAATAGATAGTTATGATTGATTGTTGATTGTTTGACTGAAAGTGAGTGAAATTCGGAACATTTTGAAAGTTAACTAAGAGGGAATAAAAGGACTTTTTCTCAAACTTTCCTTTTTGATCTCCATGAATTCAAATTCTTTTCATCACAAAACCCTGGAGAGAAGATAACTTGACTTCTTCCATTTTAAATAAATGAAAAGGGCTTTGAAAAGATTTGAATTTTATTTGGAAATATTTTTTTCAGAAACTTCAAGGAACTCAATGTTTTTCATGAGAGAAGATAAAATGACTTCTTCAAAACATATGAAATATGAGTTGGAAGTTTAAAATGATCAAATTCAAAGTCCTTTTGAAATTATTTTCAATTTGGAGTTATTTGGGTTTTATTCAAATTATTTTTCTTCAAAATAAAAATATATGGAAATTAGGGTAAAATGATTCCCTACATCAGAAAATTGGAGAGAAATAAAATTGAAATAATTTTGGTACTTTTTAAAATGATTTTTATTGGATTTTAGTAGGGCAGTAGCACTCTTTGAATTATTTGAATTTTTTAGATTTTATTTGACTTGACAAAAATGTTCATGTCGTAGAAAATCTTTTTCTGAAAATTTTGATATATTATATGCCTACATAATTTTTTTATTATTTTTTTGTTTGTGTTTAAAAAATGTTTATTAAAAAAACTTCCCTCCGCCGAACTAGGCCGTCCCAGCTCCTACCAGGCCGCGGCCCAGCCCGCACCTTGCCCCGACCGACTCCGGGAGGAGTCCGGCCAGGAAACGCCGCAGCAGACTCGGGACGCCTCCCGAGGATCGCCGCCCTCCCCCAGTTATAAGCTACACCCGGCCCCCCTGGACCCCGTTGCTGCCACCGCGCCTCGCCCGCCGCCCGAGCCACTGCACCGCCGCCCGCGTCTGATCCGCGCCGCCGCCGCCACTTTGCTTCGCCACCCGCGCCGCTCCTCGCCTGCGCCGCCGCTCGCTGTCGTCGCCTACGCCGCACCCTGCCGCCCGCGCTGCCGTAGTGCGTCGGAGCACGCCGCCCTCGCCGGAGCCGCCGCTCCGCCGATCCAAACCGCCGCCGCCGATTTTTTGCCGTAATCCGCCCCGAACCACCCGAGCCAGTATAACCGCTGAAACCCGCCCTGGTTTTCTCTATTTAGTTTGGTTTATTTTTTTTAGATCGGTTTAGTTATTTAGCGGACGCTCGTCCGTTAGGTTCAGTAGCGAACGATTTTCGTTCATTAGGTTCTGTTAGCAAGCGTTCCCTCGATAGATTTTTCTTTTTCTTTTTATTTTTGGTCAGGGACCTAACTGTGATTATTTTCTTTATCGATTAGTCCCTGTTCTTCAAATCTCTGTAACTTTTCGCTCGTTTGTCCAAATCCAACGAAACCAATGCCCACTTCTTCGTTATGGTCCCCTCTATCCAGTTAAACAACTTGGACATGTTTTTGAAAATTTAAAATTTGTTTTCAAACAGATTTAGATTGAAACTTCATTTAATCATAACTTGAGTTTTATAACTCCGATTCAGTTGATTCTTTTTGCAAATCGAAGCTCTTGACCTAAAATTTCTGATAAGGCCAAATTCACATAATTTTGGTACTGTTAGAAATTGTTTTATGTTGCAAGAGTTATTTGCTTGGTTTTGATGTTTTCCAAATTGTCTTTTTCGTTCTTTTCGATCTTTTGAATGATTGCTTATGTGTGGTTACTATTGCTTGCTCATGATAGATTGACCAGAGTGACGAGTAGAACTATCAACAGTTTTGAGTGCAAATCGTCTTCATCAAATAGTACAGGCAAGTTCACACTTTGATCATACCTCTTTACTACCCAGTTTTATTGCATTAGATCAATCCTCAAACAATTGCATGGTTAGGATCTGATTTAAATTGTGGGTTTGGGAAGTAGATGAGGTAGTACCTATTCACCTGTTTATTACCAAACTTTTGGGAGTTACTTCTACGTTGCTTATATTGCTATGCTATGCTCGTAGACATGGTTTGGGTTTGAGTGTAATCATGACAGATGTGAGTATTGTTAAGTAATGGTTAACTTAAGGTGGCAACTTTAATACACATCTGGGTGGATTGAGGCACCTGGGGAACCCAGTGTTGCCTGTATTTTTGGAAATCCCGGGGTACCATGTGATTCTCCTATGGACTGCCACCCAGGCTCAAAGGGATCATAAGATTATTCATGCTAGAAACTTTCGTGTGCAGCCACATGACATTATGGGCTTTGGCATAGTTGAGTAAGTTGTGGTAAACCTTTCCATGATAGGCTAGCAAATGTAGGGGATTGTAGGTGTATAGGCCTATCTATCGGTTAAGGGGACCTCTTCGGAAAGACTGTGTCTCGGTCATCCGTTTCTCAAACATCATGTAGTGTGAGAAATCCAACGGAGGAGATCGAGTCTTGTGGGGAAAAGACCACAAACCTCTGCAGAGTGTACAAACTAATCATGATTAGCCGTGTCCCCGGTATGGACATCTTGAGTATCTAGTTCTTGGATTATCATGTTGATCTCATCATCTAAATTAATTTTGTTGGGTTATTAATTACCTTTTAATTGGGATTGAGATGGGGTTTACCATTCTCAATGTTTTCAACCAACTTTGTAGTTAACTAAAATGTATTCCTTTGCAGTAGGGAAAAATTGGCTTTTCGCAAAAACATTATAACCATAGAGCTTTTCCACCAGCCATATATGCATGTAGTGATAGCTATTATTTATCATTATCCTATGGTGTGAATTTGCCAGTACATTCAATGTACTGACCCTTTGTGGCTACAACTTCTCATGTTGCAGGATTTTCTTACGACGAGTAAGTGATACGTTAGGGTTACAATTTCTACACTCAACTTTGTCGTTGGTGTTGATGGGAATCCACAACCTTGTTACTTCCGCTATTTGGATTGAGGTAATATTTTACATTACTTTATACATGTGATTTACCTCTATTATAAATCCTCGAGTACTGTGTGTGTCATCATACCGATCCAGAGATGACACTTAAGCACAGAGACTTGACCGTGTGAGGTCGGGTCGCTACAGCCTCTTGCTGCCACCATGTCTGAAATTGGGGAGGTTATCGTTGATAAGGATAGTGGTAATCACATGGAAAACTTTGATGTTTTTGTTGATGCTCCTGAAGAACCTACTATTTTACACACTAAAAAGTTTCATATTGGTACTGGTAATATTATTGGAAAAGGAGTTATTCAAGATTTTTTTACTTGTGCTGGTGCTTTACCTACTATGGGAGGGTCTACTCTCCATAGAACTAGTAGTTTTGTGGATGCTATATCTTTGCTCATAATTGAACTTGAAAGGCAATTTATTCATATGCACCCTTGCAACCAAAGGATTTTTCTAGAATTTTCCAATATTGAGCACTCTTCTGTTAAGCGAGCAGCTACAATCTTTTTAGCTCATGAGTTCAGATTTATAATGAAAGAAGCCAATGAAATTTTTGCACATTATAGGGTGGACGCCGGCCGTCCTCCCATAGAAGCAATCTTTTTTTATCAAGAAGACATAATGTGCTTATGATCCTTAGATCATGTTGCTTGTAACGAAAACCTTAGAAAGAAGGTTCCTACCGATGTTCTTGTTGACAGTATTTCTGAACTTAATGATAATTTTGCCATCCAAAATAATGAGTTGGGTTTTTCCCTTGAACAAAGGCTCATGACTTTTTGACAAAAGAATGCTTATAATGATGAATTGGTTGTGCAATATGAGGGGCCAAAGGAGGAACCAATACCTCCCGAGCTTGATCTTGGGGACTTTTGTCCCAATAAATTTAGCCCTTTTGATTAATTTTGCTTGCCACAAAGAAAGCTTGCTGCTGAACATAGGGAGTATGAGATGAGTTTTCACGATCTACCTTATCATTATCATGGCAATACCTAGATCTATTCTTGTTTTTATGCCTAGCTAGAGGCGCTAAACGATATCGTTTGTTGGGAGGCAACCCAATTTTATTTTTGTTTCTTGCTTTTTAATTATGTTTAGTAATAAATAATTCATCTAGCCTCTGTTTAGATGTGGTTTTGCGCTTTTAATTAGTGTTTGTGCCAAGTAGAACCTTTGGGAAGACTTGGGGGAAGCTTTTGCAATCTTGCTGTAAAAAACAGAAACTTTAGCGCTCACGAGATTTGCTGCCATGTTTTACTGGAGAGTGAGATTAGGTTGATTATTTTTGCACATGATTAATAGACAAATTACTCACGTCCACCAATTTATTTCATAATTTTTGGGGTTACAGAAGTATTCGAAACCTACAGATTACTACAGACTGTTCTGTTTTTGACAGATTCTGTTTTTCGTGTGTTGTTTGCTTATTTTGATGCATCTATGGCTAGTATTGGAGGGTATGAACCATAGAGAAGTTGGAATAAATTAGATTTAACACCAATATAAATAAATAATGAGTTAATTACAGTACCTTAAGTGGTGGTTTGTTTTCTTATACTAACAGAGCTCATGAGATTTTCTGTTGAGTTTTGTGTTGTGAAGTTTTCAAATTTTGGGTAAAGATTTGATGGATTATGGAATAAGGAGTGGCAAGAGCCTAAGCTTGGGGATTACCAAGGCACCCCAAGGTAAAATTCAAGGACAACCAAAATCCTAAGCTTGGGGATGCTCCGGAAGGCATCCCCTCTTTCGTCTTCTTCCATCAGTAACTTTACTTGAGGCTATATTTTTATTCATCACATGATATGTGTTTTGCTTGGAGCGTCTTGTATGCTTTTAGTATTTTCTTTTTAGTTTACCATAATCATCCTTTCTGTACACACCTTTTGGGAGAGACACACATGAATTGGAATTTATTAGAATACTCTATGTGCTTCACTTATATCTTTTGAGTTAGATAATTTTGCTCTAGTGCTTCACTTATATCTTTTAGAGCACGGTGATGGTTTTATTTTATAGAAATTATTGATATCTCATGCTTCACTTATACTATTTTGATAGTACCTTATAACAGCATGGTAATTTGCTTTGGTTATAAAATTAGTCCTAATATGATAGGCATCCAGGATGGGTATAATAAAAACTATCATAGAAAGTGCATTGAATACTATGAGAAGTTTGATACTTGATAATTGTTTTGAGATATAAAGATGGTGATGTTAGAGTGTGCTAGTTGAGTAGTTGTGAATTTGAGAAATACTTGTGTTGAAGATTGCAAGTCCTGTAGCATGCATGTATGGTAACCGTTGTGTAACAAATTTGAAACATGAGGTGTTCTTTGATTGTCTTCCTTATGAGTGGCGGTCGGGGACGAGCGATGGTCTTTTTCTACCAATCTATCCCCCTAGGAGAATGCGTGTAATGCTTGGTTTTTGATGACTTGTAGATTTTTGCAATAAGTATGTGAGTTCTTTATGACTAATGCTGAGTCCATGGATTATACGCACTCTTACCTTTCCATCATTGCTAGCCTCTTCGGTACCGTTCATTACCCTTTCTCACCTTGAGAGTTGGTGCAAACTTCTCCGGTGCATCCAAACCCCGTGATATGATATGCTCTATCACACATAAACCACCTTATATCTTCCTCAAAACAGCCACCATACCTACCTATTATGGCATTTCCATAGCCATTCCGAGATATATTGCCATGAAACTTTCCACTCTCTTATTTATGACACGCTTCATCATTGTCATATTGCCTTGTATGATCATGTATTTGACATCGTATTTGTTGCAAAGCCACCATGCATAATTTATCATACATGTCACTCTTGATTCATTGCCCTTCCCGGGACACCGCCGGAGGCATTCATATAGAGTCATGTTTTGTTCTAGTATCGAGTTGTAATAATTGAGTTGTAAATAAATAGAAGTGTGATGATCATCATTAATAGAGCATTGTCCCAAATAAAAAAAGTGGAAAGGCCAAAAAAAGAAAGGCCCAAAAAAGGAAAAGAAGAAAAAGAGAAAAAAAAGAAATAAAAAAGGGATAATGCTACTATCATTTTTTTCAACACTTGTGCTTCAAAGTAGCACCATGATCTTTATGATAGAGAGTCTCTTGTTTTATCACTTTCATATACTAGTGGGTATTTTCATTATAGAACTTGGCTTGTATATTCCAACAATGGGCTTCCTCAAATGCCCTAGGTCTTCGTGAGCAAGAAAGTTGGATGCACACCCACTTAGTTCCTTTTGTTGAGCTTTCATACATTTATAGCTCTAGTGCATCCGTTGCATGGCAATCCCTACTCCTTGCATTGACATCAATTGATGGGCATCTCCCTAGCCCATTGATTAGCCGCATCGATGTGAGACTTTCTCCTTTTCTGTCTTCTCCACATAACCCCCATCATTATATTCTATTCCACCCATAGTGCTATATCCATGGCTCACCCTCTTGTATTGCGTGAAAATTGAAAAAAGTTTGAGGTTACTAAAGTGTGAAACAATTTCTTGGCTTGTCATCGGGGTTGTGCATGATGAGAGCATTCTTGTGTCACGAAAATGGAGCATGACCAAACTATATGATTTTGTAGGGATGACTTTATTTGGCCATGTTATTTTGAGAAGACATGATTGCTTAGTTAGTATGCTTGAAGTATTATTATTTTATGTCAATATTAAACTTTTGTCTTGAATCTCTCGGATCCATAGTTATTAGCTAGATGGCTTCTTCTCTCTCTTTGGATCTCAATACAAAGTTCTCCTCGATCTTCTTGGAGATCTATTCAATGTAATTCTTTTTGCGGTGTGTTTGTCGAGATCCGATGAATTGTGGGTTTATGATCAAGTTTATCTATGAACAATATTTGATTCTTCTCTGAAATCTTTTATGTATGATTTGTTATCTTTGCAAGTCTCTTTGAATTATCAGTTTGGTTTGGCCTACTAGATTGATCTTTCTTGCAATGGGAGAAGTGCTTAGCTTTGGGTTCAATCTTGCGGTGTCCTTTCCCAGTGACAGCAGGGGTAGCAAGGCACGTATTGTATTGTTGCCATCGAGGATAAAAAGATGGGGTTTATATTATATTGCTTGAGTTTATCCCTCTACATCATGTCATCTTGCCTAATGCCTTACTCTGTTCCTATGAACTTAATACTCTAGATGCATGCTGGATAGCGGTCGATGTGTGGATTAATAGTAGTATATGAAGAATCGTTTCGGTCTCCTTGTCGCGGACGTGATGCCTATATACATGATCATGCCTAGATATTCTCATAATTATGCACTTTTCTATCAATTTCTCGACAGTAATTTGTTCAGCCACCGTAATACTTATGCTATCTTGAGAGAAGCCACTAGTGAAACCTATGGCCCCCGGGTCTATCTTTTATCATATAAGTTTCCAATCTATCTTTGCAATCTTTACTTTCAATCTATATCATGAAAATACCAAAAATATTTATCTTATTATCTCTATCAGATCTCACTCTTGTAAGTGACCGTGAAGGGCTTGACAACCCCTTTATCGCGTTGGTTGCGAGGTCCGTATTTGTTTGTGTAGGTACGAGGGACTTGCATGTAGTCTCCTACTAGATTGATACCTTGGTTCTCAAAAACTGAGGAAAATACTTATGCTACTTTGCTGCATCACCCTTTCCTCTACAAGGGAAAACTAACGCAGTGCTCAAGAGGTAACAACCTTCTTGTGCATCCCTGGCATAATGTCAGCAGCAGCAGCTTGTTCCTTCTTGATCACTTTCTTCTTGGAAGTGACCTCCTCTTCAACCACAAAATCTTCATCTTCAGAATCTGAATTCTTCTTCCTCCTTGTCCTTGTTGTAGCCTTAGGCAGGTTTCTTGGGGTGCTTCTACTTCCATCACCAGAAGTGTTGTTTGAGGGACTAGTGCCCTCACTGAGATTCTAGTGCTCCTCTGACCTGTTCTGGCTGTCACTCTGGTCTGACATCTCTGACACTGAAACTTGACCCTGTGAATAGATAGGTTGAGATGGAGTAGATGAGTATCACAAAGCACTGCCATTTTGCAAAACAAATGAGTCAAAAACATAGTTTTAGTTTTCTACAGAAAGCATTTCAGAGCTACCAATATTACCAACTCGGTGACACCGAAGCAGCTATGGAATCTAAACATACAAGATCGATCAGACCGAGATGCAGTTCGGTGACTCCAAGTTGCTAGGGTTTCACAGAGAAATGAACTCGGTCACACTGATTGGTATGTTTCGGTCAGACCGAAAAATACTTGTGCTATGGCCTGAGCCAAATCGGTGAGACCAAATTCCTAATATCGATCGGTCCGAGATGAGTTCGACGGGAACCTAAACCTAAATTTTTGCATCAAATCTAATCTAACGAAGTTTGCAGTGGATAGAGTAGTCTCAATCGTGGCAAGAATATAGGCATTGATCTTTGTGCTAAGAATCAGAGTGGAGAAAGCAAAAAGGGACAAGTTCATACCCTAACTTGGCGATGAACTCACTACAGCGACAACGGCGGTGAAGATTCCCGTTGACGGCGGCGAAAACCAGCGGCAGGAGGTCGCGGGCGATGAGGAGACGATCCCGAGACCTTGAGTTGGTAGAGCTGGACAGGCGCGGGCAAAGCGTTTGGAGGAATTTCCAAATTTTCATCCCGTGGGTATATATATCCAGACTCTGTCGGTGTGACCGAGTGGAACGACTCGGTGGCACCTAGATGTAGAATCGCAAGCGGTTGCTGCAACTCGGTGTGACCGAAGGGTTCAAATCGGTTGCACCGAGATTAAAACCTAGATCAACTTAATGAACTCGGCGTGACCGAATGGGATGGATCAGTCAGACCAAAATGCACTAAGAAGTTTTGGAAATTAGGCCCTTGACGGATCGGTGGCTCCGAGTGCTCCTCACCCGGAGGGTCCGAATTCGACTTGTTCAAACTTTGTGATGTAGCATGAATAGAGTTTGAGAGGAGAAACACATAGATAGCTAGAGAGAATTCTTAGGCATTCTTGTCCATCCATTTGGCAAAAAGAAAATCCAAACAAACAAAGCAACAAATGGATGTCCTCGAATGGGAAAAATATGCAACCAACATTCTCACACAATAAGATAACAAATAAAATATGTGACAAAGCATGCACAAGCACTCTAGCATCAATCAAGAAATTGGCGATGACTAGGTCATCTATATATGAGTATATTGACTAAGGAGTCAAATGATAACATTTGATCGCAGGTCATACTCATCGTTTAAGCACAAGTGGGGTTTCCACTTTTACATAAAGCATTTTTGTGTTCACACCATTAGAGTTGCTTTCGATCAAGTTTTAGAGCAAAGCTCCCCCTAGATGTGATATCCCCCCTAAGAGGGATGAACTAACCTTGGGTTTTGTAGATGATGACTTCATGTAGGTGTTGAAGATGTAGATGCCCAATGTTGATGTAGATCATTTGGAGCAATCCATTGGAGTGAGATGCACTTTCAATACCTACATGGGTTAGTCCCACAAGGAACACACAAGGATATCCATAGACATAGAGTGAAATACACACATGATGTTGACCATGAAAGCATTAGGTTACCTTGTCCCTTGTCTCACCAACAAGAGGGTTTGTGACTCCTTGAACCAGTGCAAGATGTGGAAGTTGATTGCCCTTGTGCTTGCGAAATGAATATAAGTGAAGTTTATTGGCGGAGTCACCCTCAAGAACTCTCTAGTTCTTCTTCTTTGGGATCCACATCATCTTGATGGGAATCCTTGGATTGTAGTCGTACTTGATGAAGTAGAACTTGATGTAGTCTTGGGAACCCACTTGACCAAGGCCTTAGGAGCTTCCTCAAATGCATCAATCTCCTCTTGATGCTTGTCCTTGCCTTTTAGCCTGTGGTCTTGTGGTGGAAGATCATCTTGAGCTTGTGTTCCTTTGAAAGAAGTGGGGTCATACTTCTCTTGTTGAGGAACAAACTTCGTCTTGGGGTATTGATCTTCTTCCCAATCAACTCCATTGGCATTGAACTTGCTTTCAAAACCAAGACCTTGATTCTTTCGGTGTCTTCATTGCTTGCGTACAATTTCCTCGAATTGCTTACTTCCGGCAAGGCTCTTGTAAACACCTTTTTCTACAATTCCCTTCAATAAGCTATTTTCTTGCTCAAGTGTAACTTGGCTAAGAGAATCATTAGTGGAATCAAGAGAACTACTAGAAGGAACAATATTGGATTTAACATGATTATTGTTACTACTAGAAGAAGAATCTTTCTTGCTCTTGTTGCTAGATTTTACTTGTGGCATGTAAGTAGACAAGAGTAAACGCTTGGCAATGTAAGAAGAACTTTTCTTATGAAGATAATCATTGATTGCTTTTAAGAACCCATGCTCTTGCTCTAGATTGAGCTTTTCGAAGCATAGCTTCTCATGAGTCTTTAAAAGCGCTCGATGATCCTCTAAGGTAGTTTCATGAGCTAACTGTAATGCCCCGGACACACCCGCCTGTGGTTGTTACTCCTGGCAGGATCCAGACTGGCCCCACAGATCAATAATAGTATTTTTTGCGCACTTTGTCCTCACTCGTGCGCACCCGGGAGCAACTTCCCGGTCGGTCACCCATACTAAAACTACTCCAAGCTGAGCATGCTTAACTTTGGAGTTCTGTTCGAACGGGCTCCCGGAAAAGAAGGAATTCCTTATTGATATGAGTAGTCTATCATCCCTAATAAGCCAGGCTATCACGCTAACTTAAGAGTGATTAGTTCTTTAGTTAGATGCTCAATCTCCTTCTTATCATCGTCATTCATTTTCTCTTGATTAGCTTGATTAACAGCAATTTCATCATAGTTTTCATCACTAGAGTTGTCAACAAGTAAATCATCACCACCTAGCAAATCATGTTCATCACTATTGAAATCAACATACTCGAGGTGTGATACCTTGGGGCCTTTAGCCATGAAGCATCTTCCAATCCCTTCATTTGGTGAATCAAATATCCCGTAGGAGTTGGATGACACAAGTGCAAGATCGGCAACACCTTCATCTTGAGTATATTCGGAGTCAGAGTGATAGCTTCTCTCGGAGTAGTTGTCGGAGTCGGAGTCGGATACCCATTCACCAACATGAGCTTGATGTCTTCGTCTTGTGTAGCCTTTGATGACTTGTCCTTCCTTTCTGAATCCTTGCTTCTGCAAGAGGGTCTTCGTTCATAATGATCATCTCTACTCCTTCTCTCTCTTGGTGGTGATTCCTCTCTTTTGCTTATCCTTTTAGGTGAGTCTTCTCTTCTCTTGTAGGGAGCCGTACACTCACTAGAGTAGTGTCCGGTTCTTCCACAATTGTAGCAATTGCGATCAGGACTAGAAGATCTTTTGTCATTGTAGGACCTTGACTTGGAACTTCTTTATTTTCTTCTACTCTTGTAGAACTTGTTGAAGTTCTTCACCATTAGGCTCAATTCCTCATTGAAGACTTGTTTCTCACTTGATGTTGTAGGAGCATCACATGAAGCTTTGTAAGCACCACTAGACTTGTTGTGAAGCTCTTCTTTATCCTTGAGTGACATCTCATGAGCAACAATTCTACCAACGACTTTCGTTGGCTTGAGATCTTTGTAATTGGGCATCATTTGGATCAAAGTGCACGCGGTGCCATACTTTCCATCCAAGGCTCTTAGGATTTTCTTGATGATGAATTTGTTGGTCATCTCTTGACTTCCTAAACCGGCAATCTCATTTCCGATGAGAGCAAGCCTAGAGTACATTTCAGCGACACCTTCACCATCCTTCATTTTGAACTTGTCAAGTTGACTTTGAAGCACATTCAATTTGGATTCCTTGACGGACTCGGTACCTTCGTGGATATCAATCAAAGTATCCCAAATTTCCTTTGCATTCTCAAGACGGCTGATTTTGTTGAATTCTTTGGGGCACAATCCGTTGAAGAGGATATCGCAAGCTTGAGCATTGTATTGCAACATCCTCAATTCTTCCGCGGTTGCTTCACGGTTCGGTTCTGTTCCATAGAAGAATTCACCTTGCAAGCCAATACATAGAATAGCCCAAACTGCGGGGTTATGTCCAAGAATATGTATTTTCATCTTATGCTTCCAACTAGCAAAATTAGTACCATCAAAGTAAGGACCTCTATGGTGGTTATTTCCCTCGCTAGACGCCATACTCTCCTAGGTTGTGAAACCAAGTCTATGATCACCGAAGCTATGGAAATCAAGGCAAATGGAGACCAAAGCTCCGATACCGCTTGTAGGATCGAAAGTAGGTCTAGAGGGGCGTGATTAGACGACCAAATAAAAATCTAACATTTCCCAATTTAAGTCTTGACAAATTTTAGCAACTTAGCACGAGTCAAGCAATCAACCTACATATGCAATTCTAAGAGTATAGCAGTGGAATGTAAAATATTGCATATGAAGGTAAAGGGAGGGTGAGGGAGTCCTGGATTAGGGGGTGTCCGGATAACCGGACTATACCTTCGGCCGGACTTCTGGACTATGAAGATACAAAATTGAAGACTTCGTCCCGTGTCCGGAAGGGACTTTCCTTGGCGTGGAAGGCAAGCTTGGCGATACGGATATGTAGATCTCCTACCATTGTAACCGACTCTGTGTAACCCTAGCCCTCTCCGGTGTCTATATAAACCAGAGAGTTTTAGTTCGTTGGACGAAGAACAATCATACCATAGGCTAGCTTCTAGGGTTTAGCCTCTCTGATCTCGTGGTAGATCTACTCTTGTACTACCCATATCATCAATATTAATCAAGCGGGATGTAGGGTTTTACCTCCATCAAGAGGGCCCGAACTTGGGTAAAACATCGTGTCCCCTGCCTCCTGTTACCATCCGGCCTAGACGCACAGTTCGGGACCCCCTACCCGAGATCCGCCGGTTTTGACACCGACATTGGTGCTTTCATTGAGAGTTCCTCTGTGCCGTCACCATCAGGAAGGATGCCTCATCCCGTCTTTAAAGATGGCACCGTTGCTAAGGGACCTTTGGCTGTCGGCCAGACTCTCAGGCTAGGTGGTTTCCTTATGACCACCCGTTCGGCTGCTGCGCCGACGATGACCTCTCGGTTCATTGAGAGCAATCTTCACGTCAGCTCGGAATTCGCCGAGCAGCTAGATCCAATGGAGCTCTCTTCCCTAAACGAGCTCTTGGATCGCTTCACCGCCCTGGGAGTCGCTACGGATTACGACCAGATTGGGTCTAAACCTGATCTGAGAGAGATTAACTCCCCCCAGGTCACCCATCACGTTGTCGTGGTAGAGGGACAGTGCGGCGACCCTTCATCTATCTTAAGGACTAGATATGTCCGGATTCCCGATCCCTCCAAGTCGGATACCCGCGGAGGGGAGGACATCACTCAAGACCTGAACTTAAAGTCAGGTGACGGGCTAGATTCATTGGACAACATCCAAGAATCCAAACTTCCGAGTTCGGAAACTCCTTGGCCCCTGGGTCTCAGATTGGGTGAGGTTTCGGATTTGATTCCACCCACCCGTACATAAGCGATCTATCCCAAATTAGGCAAGAGCCCGAAGAAACAGTACATCATTACTAGGCCAGATTCCTCCTGGTTATGAACAGGATAAAGGACTGTCGCGAGGAAGACGCAATTTTATTCTTCTGCAATAATTGCACGGACAAGGGAATCCTCAACGCCATAAGTTGTCGTGATATTACACGCTTCGCTGACTTGGCTTCCATAGTACAAAAGTACTGTGCGACAGAAAGCGCCTGGAAAACCGAAGTAAAATTTTGGGACAATCCGGCCCTGAATACAAACCCAGTCCGAAACAAAAGGGTGCATCATCACCAGACACCCGGGTTCAATACCAAAAAGCAAAATCCCTCTACAGGGCACGGAACCGTACTGGAAGGATGGCTTAATGGAACCTGTAAAATCCACAGTGCAGAGGGCGCCACACCAACTCACAGCCTTAGAGCATGTTGGATACTCCGGCAGGTGGCAAAAATTGGCAAAGATCATCTAATTCCAGAAGCCACAGAAAGCCACCCCAGAGAAACCAGTACGGTATCAACAGTCTTCGAGACTTTCGCATCAAATAATATGCGAAAAAGAACACTCTGCGGCCTTGCCGAAGTCTATCAAGTAGCAACAATAAACCCATGGAGTGACACAGCTATTACTTTTAACGCCAGTGATGAACCTAAATTCCGAACAGCCCGAGCACCAGCCGCATTGGTCCTCAGTCCAATAGTGGACGGCTTTCGTGTTACCAAGGTACTCATGGATGGCGGTAGCGGATTGAACCTCATTTATGAGGAAACCCTTCAAAAAATGGAAATAGACTAGAACCGCATTGAGCGAAGCAGCACAACCTTTAGAGGAATAATCCCCAGTCGGGAAGCGCGCTGTACAGGAAAAATCACACTAGATGTGGTGTTCGGCACGCCGGATAATTACAGGTCTGAAGAGGTCACGTTCCAGGTGGCCCTGTTCAGTAGCGGATATCACACTCTGCTAGGGCGGGAAGCGTTTACAGTCTTCCAAGCAATACCCCATTACGGGTACATGAAGCTCAAGATGCCCGGGCCTAACGGAATCATCACTCTCGTTAGAGATCCGGACATAGCACTCCGCGCCGAAAACAAGACAGCCGCACTGGCCCTCGAGGCGCTATCCGAAGCCCTAGCGGCTGAGGAACTGACTGCACTGCGCTCCATGGTAAATAGGGACGATGTGATACTCGATAAAAGATCCAAGTCCACCTCCTTTAAACCGGCGGACGCAATAGTCAAATTCCAGGTCCATCCAACGGACCCCAATAAAACAGCTTCCATCGGGGCACAGTTAAACCCTGATGTAGACGCCGCACTGCGAGAGTTCCTACGAGAGAACTGGGACATTTTCTCCTGGCACCCTTCAGACATGCCAAGAATCCCACGCAGGCTGGCCGAACATAGCTTAAATATCCTAAAAGGATTCAAGCCAGTCAAACAGGCTCTTCGGCGTTTTTCCGAACCTAAGAGACAGGCCATGGGAGAGGAACTAGCCAAGCTATTGGAGGCCGGATTCATCAAAGATATAAAACATCCGGACTGGCTAGCAAACCTGGTGATGGTACCAAAGAAGGACAAATCCTGGCGCCTGTGCGTTGATTTCAAAGACCTTAACAAGGCTTGCCCAAAGGATCCCTTCCCTCTCCCCCGCATCGATCAAATTATCGACGCTATCGCAGGACACGATTCGTTGTGTTTCCTCGACGCATACTCCGGCTACCATCAAATAAAGATCGCAGAGTCAGACCAAGCCGCAACGGCATTCATCACACCATACGGCCCATTCTGCTTCAACACAACGCCCTTCGGGCTCAAAAACACCGGCGCAACATATCAGCGCATGATTCAGACATGTCTGGCAAACCAGATCGGCAAAACAGTGGAGGCATACGTAGATGATGTGGTCGTTAAAACAAGACACGTCGAATCTCTAGTAGACGACTTGAGGCTAACATTCGATAACCTCCGAACATACGACATCAAGCTCAACCCGGAAAAATGCGTTTTCGGCGTTCCAGCCGAAAATCTCTTGGGCTTCATTGTATCCGGTAGAGGAATTGAAGCAAATCCAGCCAACATCCGAGCTCTGTCACAATTGGATATCCCAAAGGACCTCAAACAAATACAAAAATTAACCGGATGCGTGGCGGCTCTAAGCCGCTTTATCTCCCGCCTAGGAGAAAAGGCCCTACCCCTTTACCGCCTCCTTCGGCGCACCGAACACTTCGAGTGGACGGATGTAGCCACAGCCGGACTCGACGAAATAAAAGCCATCTTGGCAACAAACCCAGTCCTGGCCGCGCCAAACATTGGCGAACCAATGCTATTATACATTGCAGCAACCCATCAGGTCATAAGCGCAGTGCTCGTCGTAGAACGAGAAACGGACGGACACAAATTCCCACTTCAAAAGCCGGTCTATTACGTGTCCACTGTCCTTACTCCGTGCAAGTCACGGTACCCGCATTATCAAAAGATTGCGTACGCGGTATTTATGGCATCACGGAAGCTGCGACGCTACTTTCAAGAGTGTTCAATAACAGTAGCCTTGGAAGTGCCACTTAATGATATTATAAACAACCGCGACGCGACGGGCCGGATTGCAGAATGGGCCATTGAGCTCCTCCCGTTTCACATAACTTACAAGCCATGGCGAGCTATCAAGTCGCAAGTTTTGGCCGACTTCGTCGCAGAATGGACGGAGGCCGAACTCCCTAAACAGTATGACACATATTCAAACTGGGTCATGCACTTCAACGGCTCCAAAATGTTGGCCGGTCTAGGGGCTGGAGTCGTTTTGACATCCCCCGCAGGAGACATAGTTCAATATGTACTCCAGATAATGTACACAGACTCCAACAACGCAGCCGAATATGAGGCCCTTTTACACGGTCTCCGGATGGCAGTATCAATGGGCATTCAATGCCTAGAGGTGCGCGGGGACTCGAACCTCGCAATATCCCAAATAAATGGAGACTTTGATGCCAAGGATCCAAAAATGGCAGCTTATCGCAACGCCGTCCTAAAAATGTCAGCTCGGTTCAAAGGGCTCGAATTTCACCATATAGCCCGGGAAAATAATCAGGCGGCAGATGTCCTGGCACGCATCGGCGCAAAACGCGATGTAGTCCCCCCCCCCAACATCTTGTTGGAAAGGTTGTTCAAGCCGTCCGTAGTATGGGAAGGGGAACCTGGCAATAACAGCCCGGACCCAACCGCACTGCCCAACACCGAACACTCTGACATAATTGGAGACTCTGCCAATGAAATAACACCTTCAGCCCACGTAATAATGGCCGTCATCGCCCTGTGGACAGAACCATTCCTCGCCTACCTTACCATGCAGGAACTCCCTGAGGACCAAAATGAGGCACGCTGCATAGTGCGGCGATCTAAAGCCTATAAAGTCCATGAGGGAGAGCTTTATAAGAAAAGCACTACCGGAGTCCTTCAAAGGTGCATCTCCGAAGAGGAAGGGCGGAACCTCCTGGCGGAAATTCATGCCGGACTCGGTGGACATCACGCTGCAGCTCGGTCCCTTGTAAACAAGGCCTTCCGTACAGGCTTTTATTGGCCGATGGCCCGGGCAGACGCCCAGGACATAGTCCAACGATGCGTCGGTTGCCAGCTTTTTGCAAACCAAAGCCATATGCCACCCACCGCCCTCCAAACTATCCCCATCACTTGGCCCTTCGCGGTCTGAGGGGCTTGACATGGTTGGACCCCTTAAAGGCGGAACCCACAAGAAAAAATACTTACTGGTCATGGTGGATAAGTTCACCAAATGGATAGAAGCCAAGCCTGTTAAGACGGCCGAATCCGGACCGGTGATAGACTTTATATCCGGGGTTGTACACTGTTACGGCGTCCCCCACAACATCATCACTGATAACGGCATGAACTTTACGGCCGATGAGGTAAAGCTCTGGTGCAAAAACATGGGCATCAAGCTCGATTATGCTTCCGTCTATCACCCACAAACCAACGGCCAGGTCGAACGTGCAAATGGTCTTATCATGAGCGGCATCAAACCTAGATTAGTGCGGTCCCTTAAAGAATCTAATACGCACTGGGTAGCGGAGCTCGACTCCGTACTCTGGGGGCTGCGGACCACACCGAATCGCACCACCGGATACACACCATTCTTCATGGTGTACGGCGCAGAGGCAGTTTTGCCCTGCGACATAATTCATGACTCACCTCGAGTGCGCATGCACGAAGAAAGAGAAGCCGAGCTCGATCGGCAAGACAGTTTGGACGCCTTGGAGGAAGAGCGTGACGTGGCAAAAGCCCGTTCCGCATTCTATCAACAGCAGGCTCGAAGATACCAAAGCAGAGAAGTATGGGCCAAAAATTACAACATTGGCGAATTAGTTCTACGCCTGCCGGACAAGAAAAAGGACAAACTCAAGCCCAAGTGGGAAGGTCCCTTCATAATCAACCAAGTCCTAACTAGTGGAGCGTACCGCCTGCGAGATGCATCGGATAACCGACTCGAGCCGAACCCATGGAACACAGTCCGTCTACGAAGATTATATGCCTAGCGCCGGACTCTGTGTTCGTCTCCTTCCTCTGTCCATTTTTTATATACTTTCTGTCTTACATTTCTCTCCTTCTCTCTCTCTTATAGCCTTTAAAGGCTCATAAAGTGACGCGCTATCCGCGCTCATTAAACCGGGGGGCTTCTTTAAACAGAATCTTATTTATACGGGCTTCATGCCCAACACATGTGTCATACTTCCGCATGTACCTTTTATTCGCCATTATATGCATCGATATGACGTAAGTTTTGGCCAAGCTGGGTTGCCTGGCTCCTGTGCTTACCCCTATGTTCCCGATTGTTCGGCTAGGTGGTAAAGGGAGCACCTCTGCAATTGCTATTGTCGGGTCAGCCGGATGTGTAGCTCGGACTGGGTGAAGCCAAAAGCTAGCGTTCTTAAGGGAATATTCGGTCGGTGAACTAAAGATGATCTTTTCGTTCACTTATTTATCTATACGCCCCCAGATGTTTTTCCTGTGTCTCTTTTCGCAGAATGGACATGCACTTTAGGGCATGCCTCCCAGGGAAAGGAACCCCTAACGGAACTATTCTCCCTGGAAGATGTTTCTTACTAACCATGTAATATAACATAACTAGTTGGGCACTTGTCTGTTCAAGCACTAATGACCCCTACGCCTGGTCTCCATGCATACCCCGGTTCTTATATAACCGCGAGGGTATTCGGACACACTTCAGACCGTCAGGTCCCGAGGTTGAAGCGAAAAGGTCGGCCATGACAAACGATCTACAATACGGCTAGAAGGCATTACACATGTCAATTAAAATTACATAGTCAACCTGACTGATTGTATTCCTCTTCAATACCATCTAACAGGCTGTCTAGTTTACAGTCCTGTTGGGAATACTTTGCGGCCAACTCTACTTGGCCGTATACTAAGCTCACAGGGATCTCCTTCCCATCGGGCCCTACGGGTCCGACCTCGACCATGTCGTTTGGGTCAGCCTTCGTGTACCACATCTTCACCATGGCCCAGGCCTCCCTGGCTCCTTGACGGCAGGCCGACATCTTCCATAATCGGAAGCGCCGCCGCGCTCCCTTCAGCTTCTCTACAAGCTCTCCAAGGCCTTCGGGCATGGAGACGGAGGCCACAAGGCCTGGGCGACGCCTTGCATCACCTGCCGAACTCGCTCATGCAGTTGTGAGAGCTCGGGAAGAAGGTCACCCGTAGAACCGGGCATTTCCTCTGTAGGACGACCTATCAGCATACCTACAGACATTACTCTGTTAGTCGACTTCCTCGCCGAACTCTTTTTTCAAAGTTTGTTTAAGCACTTACTATATATGCCGCGTCGAAGCCGCTGATTCTCCTTCACGGAGTCCAACAGCTGGGCGCGAACGTCCTTCAGTTCAGCGCCCAGCTTGGTGTTGGCATCTTGGAGATCGTTCTTCTCCCGCCTCACCTTTGTCAGCACGCTCTCACCAGCCTTTAGCTGGCGTCGGAGTTGTTGCACTTCTGGATTTAATCCGGCGCCATCTGCAATTTCATTTGTCAGATTTGCACCCACGCTGCACTTTGCAAAATACTTATCTTTCGAAGCGTATATTACCAGAGGGGGTCTCCTTGGGCTCCCCTGCCGCGGCTAGTGCGGCCTCAAGTTGGGCTTTGCACTCTTCCAGCTCCTGGGACAGTAGGGTATTCTTTTCTGTAAGAACATGCATAACAAATGATCCTTAAAACAGTTATTCTAACTGTTTCAAGTCTCGGGGGCTACTAGTATATATATAATTACCAAAATTTGCTTACCCGTATGTCTTTCACATACTGCTCCGTGGCTCTGGCTAGACCATTTTGAGCGGCATGGAGGTACGCGTCTCCCGAATTGAAGGCATCCAATGCCTCTTGGGAGAAACAAGCATCGCGAAGAACTGTCCGGCGACGCCTGTGGTTCATGGCACTCTCCACCTCAGAATTGGTGGCAGACAGCCTGTCCGCATCCTCCGTCGGAGGAGCGTCCGGTGCATGCCTCGTGTTCGCCTCCGCTTCCGGACCAGGATTTGGAGCCTGGCTGGTGGAGGCGCGATTGGCAGCCTCTCCGGATATAGTCCGGCGAGGTCTCTTTGTCCTGAAGAGAGCACGAGCGTTAATATGCCTCGAAGGAATAACACCTGGGAATAAGGTGGCGCACTATACCTTTGCGCCGGTGCCTCAGTCCGAACCACACTTCTTTTCAGCTCGCGGGGCCTTGCAGCCTCTCGTTGGCTAGTCGCCGCAGACTCGGCCTCCCGTCTCAAGGACATCCCCTGCAAAACACGGGTGTCATACGGCAATCGAAAACACGCGAGGACAGATCCCTTTTCAAAGTGCTAGGACTCCGGTCTCAGTTACCTGTGAGGCTGGGAGTAGCCCTAGATAATCAGCCGTAATGGCCACCAAGGCGTTGTCCCTGCTCAATTGATGAAACACTCCATCAATCAGCTCCATAGATAAGTCCGGATCCTCTTGAGAGGCCAGGTCGAGGGACCGTCCCGGATCCTCGGGTTGTGGAGGAGGGCTGTTTATTTCTTTAACAGCCTGGCGTAGTTCCTGCGTTGAAGTCGTTAGACTGAAAATTTAACAATGGTAATATAAAACGGATGGGCAAGTAAAAGTGTCCACTTACCCAACTTGGGGGATTGTACATAGAAAATCCACCCCATGGGTTGACGCGGAGAAATTCCTCCTCTTCTCCCTTGTACAAAGCGGACAAGGTCTTTATTAGAGCGGCAGCCGAATCCGGCCCCTTACGGCCGTAGCGGGTGGCGTCGTCCTCCCCGTTGAAGTCCCACATGGGGCGGCCTCTATACTAAAGCGGCTGCACCCCTCGCATGATGCATGCGTCCATGACCCCGATCATGGTCAGTCCGGAATGAGCTAACAATCTTATCCGGCCCATCAGGTAAATAATGTCCCTGTCACTTTCCCTTTGAGGGCTCCGTGGACGCCAGCTTAGGCGCTTCTTTAGGGGAGCACTGTCGAACTCAGGGAGGCCGATCCGGACAGGATCCGGCAGCGGGATGTCCTCTATATAAAACCATTTCGAAGGCCAGTCTTCGGACGCCTTCTTTGGGGTTCCGGGTAGATATCCGGTCCCAGTGATGCGCCACACTTCGGCTCCGCCCACTTGGTATATTGACCCCTCCTTGGAGCGGGGCACAAGGCAGAATGGCCTTTTCCACAGCGTGAAATGAGCCTCGCAGCCCAAGAACAGCTCGCAAAGGGCTACGAAGCCCGCGATATGCAATATGGAGGCAGGCGTGAGGTTGTGCAGCTGGAGGCCATAGAACTTCAGAAGCCCCCGGAGAAACGGATGAATTGGAAATCCGAGCCCTCTTATTAAGTAAGGGGCAAGGCATACCCGCTCTCCTTTGGAGGGATTGGGGGCGCTCTCCGCTTGCTCTCCGCCATTATAGGTGGCAAGTCCGGCTCGAACCCGGACCATATAGGCCGGGGGAGAAATCCCTTGGTCTGGAGCATCAATAGCTCGCTGTGCGGGAGGGAGCATCTCTTCAAATCTCCAGGCTGAGGGTTGGAAGGGCGAGAGGAGGAGCTGCGGCGGCCGGCCATGATGGAATGGACCTCTATCAGATACGCTCTGATGAATACTCGCGGAAGGGAGAAGGTGTGGTTTGGATCTAAATCCTCGTCCCCTTAAATAGGCGGCTCATTCACGCGGCTAGGGGTGTAAATATAAAAAAACACCCTGACTTTTCGTATTTGTTTGACACGTGGAAAACGGCCATTATTGGGCGTAGAAGCCAAGGAGCACTACATTTACAAGAAACCGGATACTGTTCAACAGGTACACGGAATTTGGAGAAGAACCCGCCTTGCAATGCCGAAGACAATTTGCGCGCCGGACTCGTCGTCATTGAAGCCTGGTTCGGGGGCTACTGAGGGAGTCCTGGATTAGGGGGTTTCCGGATAGCCGGACTATACCTTCGGCCGGACTTCTGGACTATGAAGATACAAGATTGAAGACTTCGTCCCATGTCCGGAAGGGACTTTCCTTGGTGTGGAAGGCAAGCTTGGTGATACGGATATGTAGATCTCCTACCATTGTAACCGACTCTGTGTAACCCTAGCCCTCTCCGGTGTCTATATAAACTGGAGAGTTTTAGTCCGTAGGACGAATAACAATCATACCATAGGCTAGCTTCTAGGGTTTAGCCTCTCTGATCTCGTGGTAGATCTACTCTTGTACTACCCATATCATCAATATTAATCAAGCAGGACATAGGGTTTTACCTCCATCAAGAGGGCCCGAACCTGGGTAAAACATCGTGTCCCCTGCCTCCTGTTACCATCTAGCCTAGACGCACAGTTCAGGACCCCCTACCCGAGATCCGCCGGTTTTGACACCGACAGAGGGGTTTGGAAAGGCAAATGCAATGTAGATACGAAGATTTTTGGCGTGGTTCCGATAGGTGGTGCTATCGTACATCCACGCTGATGGAGACTTAAACCCATGAAGGGTAACGGTTGCGCGAGTCCACGGAGGGCTCCACCCAGGAAGGGTCCACGAAGAAGCAACCTTGTCTATCCCATCATGGCCATTGCCCACAAAGGACTTGCCTCACTTGGGTAGATCTTCACGAAGTAGGCGATCTCTTGCCCTTACAAACTCATTGGTTTAACTCCACAATCTTGACGGAGGCTCCCAAGTGACACCTAACCAATCTAGGACACACCACTCTCCAAAAGGTAATAGATGGTGTGTTGATGATGAACTCCTTGATCTTGTGCTTCAAATGATAGTCTCCGCAACACTCAACTCTCTCTCATAGATTTGGCTATGGTGGAAAGATGATTTGAGTGGAAAGCAACTTGGGAAAGGCTAGAGATCAAGATTCTTGTGGTTGGATTGGAATGTCTTGGTCTCAACACATGAGTAGGTGGTTCTCCCTCAGAATATGAGTAGTGAAAGTGTAAGCATGTTCTGATGGCTCTCTCTTGAATAGAGAAGGGGCTGGACGGGTATATATATAGCCTCCACACAAAATCTAACCATTACACACAATTAACCCAACTCGGTCAGACCGAAAACGTGAACTCGGTGAGACCGATACAGTTCGAAATGTGAACGTTAGGGTTCTCGGTGGGACCGACATGATCAACTCGGTGGAAGCGATGAGGTAGGGTTAGGGCAAAACCTCATCTCGGTTTGACCGATTACGTGAACTCAGTGAGACCGATTTCAGTAATAAGCAAACAGAGAGTTGGTCAGGCAAACTCGGTGGGACCGATCGCTCCTTTTGGTGATATCGAAACGTTACAAAAGGAAAATAGAGAGTTTGCATTGCGAACTAGGTGGGCCCGATTGCTCATCTCGATGAGACTGAAATGTTACGAAGGGAAACAGAGAGTTTGCAATCCCATCTCGGCGAGACCGAGATCCCTATCGGTGAGACCGAACTGATTAGGGTTTCTGTCTATGGCTATGTCAAGTGAACTCGGTGGCGCCGGGTAGATCAAATCGGTGGGGCCGAGTTCGACTTTAGGTTTATGACATATTTGGATTTGAGAAGGTGGTTGAGGGCTTTGGAGCATATCACTAAGCATTTTGAGCAAGTAGAGCATTAAGCAACACCTCATCCCCTTTTAATAGTATTGGCTTTTCCTATGGACTCAATGTGATCTTGGATCACTGAAATAGAAATGAAGAGTCTTGAGTTTTTGCCAATATTTGTCCTTAGCATTTTGAGGGGTCCACATCTCTACTCCATGCAATGCCCATCACTTAACTTTCTGAAATAATCATCTTGAATGGTTATTAGTTCAAGGGGTCCACATCTCTACTCCATGCGATGCCCATCATTGAACTTTCTGAAATAATCATCTTGAATGGTTATTAGTTCAATGAGCTATATGTTGTTATGAATTACCAAAACCACCAGGGGATTAGTTGCACTTTCATGGACCTCTGTTTCGGTGTTGTTATATCATGTTGTTGCTTTATTTATATAACAGGGTGCCGAAACCTTTTTCGGTAGCCCCTCTTCCATTTTTCTTTGATAATTTTCCCTTCGCATCCATGCATGCGACCTTTCTCAACATGGTGCAGAGGTTTCCGGACGTCCCGCCAGTCATGGCTCACATCCTCCTATTGATCCTCGGACCTTATTTATATCGAAGCGACACCAAAATCTGACCATCAGGGCATCTCCAACGTTGACCCAAAAATTTGCTCCGGCATCCGTCCACGAACAGGGGGACTAGTCCGCAGACACAGATATGGGAGCCGGCCATCCAAATCTAGCTGGATATGTCCGGTTACCTTTCAAATGAAGTTCAATGAAAATAAACAAATTTGATTCAAATTCAAACAAACCTAACATTTTTTACATAAAACCGGATGCTTTTCATCTAAACTAGAGCAAATTCATTATGGTTAGACATTTTTCAACTAGATCGGACTCTAAACCTAGACTAAAATGACCGTCGGCGCCCGTTCCCCATCTCCGGCCGGCCATGAGCCGTGTAAAATGAAGCCCCTGACCCTCAGCAGCCCTCCGTGGCGCCTCCGCTGACATGTCTTTCCCATGTCCGGTAGCCCGCTTGTTGGACTGCCAAATGCGTTGGAGAGATATGCTTCAGCGAGATGGGAATAATAGCCTCCACTTCTCCCATACCTTCCCTATGTACAGCTGAGACGCTCATCAGAGTGGCCTCCGCTTCCGTGAAGCACGAATCAAGGTTGATTTTTAAAGCGGGGGCGAAGGTGGCATGCAAACAGGGCAAGACACTGGTTGTGCATGTCGGCGACGCGCCAGCTGGGGCCTTCGTGGGACCCAATTGGAGGCAGCCTCCCATGATCTATTTTTCCTCACTGTCAACGACGGCCACAGACGTGCTAGCCGCCTCGTTGATCTCCACGATGCCGAATTCTTTCTCCATCGACAGGGCGAGGTTCCATGAAAGTTGCGATAGATGGCGTGGGAGGAGCGGTACGACACTGCCTCATCCATGACAACAACTTTTCTCGTGCCGTCGTGCTCCTCCGCGAGCTGGCTTGGAGCGGTGACTTGTTGAACCATGCGCCGGCTTGGTGTGACCAGTCGGCTTTTATGCCGGAGAACCCCTCTTCCTGCTCGCCGGATGCCATGGACAGTGTGGAGAATATGGTGCAAGGAGGAGATGGGGAGCGGAGGTGTGGTGGGTTCTTGCCCGGCGTCTGGCCTCGTTTAAATGGCCGGTGGACGCGGGAAGCCAACCGACATTGTGTTTAATGTCGGTCGGCTCATGAACGGACGTGTGGCCGGGGTAGGTTTCTTGGCACATGCGCGGATTTAATGGATGCAAGCGAGGATGCTTGTTCAGCCGAGTAGTCTAGGAGGTGTGTTCAGCCGGGTATGTAGCGGGCGGCGCTCTCTTAGCCGTCGCGCCACTTCAATGCCGGCACTAGTGAGAGGTTCCGTCCGCTCTAGGCTGGCGTTAATGTGGAGCGGCCGCTGACAGCGGCATGAATGCGAACAGCTGGTGCAGGGCGGGAAGGCACACAGACAATGGAGGAGGATTTTGGGTGGGCCAGGGCAGTTAGAAGCGGACATGGCAACGGTTCGGAAGCCCGCAACCCCCCAACCCCCCCCCCCTCCCCCACCACCACCACTTTGTCTCGGGTTTGCGGGGAAAAATGCACCCAACCGCTGAGCGGACCGATACAAGCCCATGCTAGTTGTCAAAACACGTCCGGACCGCATGGTCTGAACGTATGCGGGTGATTTATTTTTTTGAAAAACCTCCAATCCATTCATCTTGCATCATGGTAGTACAATGAACACTAGAAATAATAAAAATTACATACAGATCCGTAGACCACCTAACGACGATTACAAGCACTGAAGCGAGCCGAAGACGAGCCGCTGTCATCGCCTCTTTTTTAGAGAAAAGGCCAGCGCCCGACTTTATAAATAAAGCCCGCCCCTCCCTCGTCAAAGCCGGCCAGGGTCCACGTTGAAGATGCCCTCATCGTCTTATCCCTCTGCCATCCTCTTAAGCCGGAGGGGACATAGTCACACAGAGATTTAAACCCCTCCTCCACGCTAACTTCTAATTATAAGCAAACCGTAACAGCAATGCCTGTGCCAAAGGAAATTGACTGCCCAAATAAATTTTGTTATTATCGGCCTCTCACCGGAGCAACATTTCATGAAAATATAATATCAGGCAGAAAAAAATACTGCTAGCCAGAAGGAAAACATCCTAGGCTGCTATCAAAACCGATTTGAACAGTCCGTAGAAACCAGGAAAACGCGGGAGTGCCAAGGAAAAAGATGGGGAATGGTCCCTTGTGAACCACGATGTCCTGTTCAATTTTGACTTCGAGCTCATGCTTTTTCCAAGATGCATCAGCGCATGATTGGCGACGGATGGGGATGCCTCTGGTCGTGCAGCATGGCCCTTGGATGCAATATCAGCCATCCACGTGGACTTTGACATCGTGCTAGCTGATTTGACACGACCAGCAAACGCCGACGTGTCATTACCGACCTTGAAAGCCAAAAGGGCACTACGCGATTGGCTTGCAAACAGCTACGTGGCCACTGATTTTTGGTGCAGCATTGATGCATCTTCCATCCTGCCATCACCCTCCATCCCCATCTAGAATCTCAAACAAGCGTGTGTCCGTTACTTGCTTTACTAATGCTGCCATTATTGTTCACATATTTTCCCTCTTTTCGTAGATTCTCATGGATGATAATTTAGATAGGTTAATCATGATTCTTTCATCCGAAATTGCATTTTTTATTTTTGAGAGGGGCTTCGGCTTTGCATATGCAGATCGAACTAGCATCGACATGAAATCATCTAGAAAGGCCGGAGGTAAGGTCGTCAGATCAGAGAAGACATGAATTTTCAAGAATACATATGAGTTGCGCGCATTTTCATTCAAAGAAGATAGGTTCAAACTACATTACAAGCCAGAGTAAGCCGCATATATATTTTTTGATGAGAGAAATGGCTTTTACGAAAGATAATCAATCAAAGAAAAAAAATGCCTCGATACCCCGTGTTGCTCCCCTTGGACGACTCGGGCGACGACAAACCCCAACCACAACAACGTCTTCCTTCCTTCCTTCACGCTCCTTGCCGTCGCCTGAATGACCCAACGGAAGCCCACACGTACTTTGAAGATGGCAGCGGTAAGGTGACCTTCGTGTGTTGCTCGCCAATTGGAAGGGTGTGTGCCTTACTTGTCGTTGAGGCAACGCAGAGGCTAATCCTGTCCATGGGGTGCACCGTCGCTAGTGGTATTCTTTTTTGTTTTCATTAAGTTTGGATTGCTTACCAGGAGTGCAATGTGGTTCGCTATTCTAACTCCTTCACCATGTCAAGCAAGCCAAAAATCCTCCCAAACATGTCTTTGTTTGTCTTTTTCATGAGTGCAAGTTGCATCGTATGGCACATTTGAAAACCACTCGCGTCAGCGCTAACTATACTAAGAACAACTCTAGTTGATCCCCTAAAATTTAGAGAAGTAAACGGCCGAGTATCCTTTAGTGAAGTATTTTTACTCCTCTAAAATTTGGTCGTTTCTAGCGGATCCTCTAAACTTGGCCGAGTAAAAAAGAATTGAGTGCCACAAGCACAAATTCGGTGCACACAAACACAAATTTGATTCAAACAAGTATATATAAAACCTACTAAAACCAAATTCGGTGTCAATTCATATATAATATTTTACATTGACATTTAGATGAACTTAGCCAAAACTTAGACTAAACTAATCGAAACTTACTAATCCCTATCCATCTTTTCGGAGCTTCTTCCAATCGCCTCTGGTCAGCCCACTCATCATAGGATCGGGGCCTTGGCCATTGTCGCCTCCATCCTCGCCCCTATCGTTGTCGTCGCCGTCTTCGTTGTCGTTTTACAGAATGGTAACCCCCCTAGCCGCTAACATCTCGTAAAAGCGGTGCTCTGCCTCGACTTGCTCCGGGTAGCGGCAGCGGAGCTCTGCCATGTACGCCTTATCGCGGCCTCTGCCATGATGCTCACCCGAGCCTCCTGGTCCTTCCTCCTCTCCCGCGCGGAGACCACCGGCGGGTCAACGGGCTCCAGCCGCAGCATCTCTTTAAAAGGAAAGTCGATCCTGGTGGTCGTCGGCGCCGAGCAGGCGGACGGACATGATATCGTATGTTCGTGCCTCTAGTTCGGCGGAATGGGAGGTTCAATCCAGATTTTCTTGTGGGTGTGTCGACCTGTTATCTTGGCCACCGACACTCAATTCCGCTGTCGCACGCCGATGTACTAACTCTGTGGCAGCGACGATGGCAGGAGCTCGGAGAAGCGGCGCAGGCGTCCGCGGGAGGAAGAAGCGGCGGCACGGCCACGGCCTCGGGACCACTTGTGGTGGCGCGGATATGTGGTGCGGATGGGCGGTGGGGAGCGGCGGCGGCGGCATCGGGCCATTATCGGTGCCGGAGTGGGTGCGGGACTCACCGACGTAGATTGGGCGGTTGGGATTGGGTGGAGGAGATGTGGAGAGGCACGGTTGAATTTTACTCCGTAGCCGTGAGGAGTGAATATAAGAGTTGGATGACACTCAAGTAAAAAATTAACTCTAAAATATTTCTGGGCTTCGGCTAGGTGTCAGTTAGAGGAGAAAAACCGATTTTTTTTCTCTAACCGGTTTTAGGGGAGCAGCTAGAGTGCTCTAACTGACAACAGTAGGAGTAACAATAATGAATTCAGCTGGGAAGTTGATTAGTTAGTTGGGACTTGGGAGGGGGTGCGCGCGGCCAAGCGGAACTCAAACGCAGCGGACTCAATTGAAGACCAAAGGATGGAGCATCGAATCAAACTAGCATAGGAGATTAATAATTATGTAAGCTAAAGGAAACGGAAAGAAAGGAAACCAAGCTAGAGCTGGACGCGGGCGGGAGGAATGAACGACGAATGAATTATTGGCGCGTCGCGTAGGAGTGAGAAAGGAAAGATTCGACGATAGGGAGAGAAACGAACCAAAGCAATCTCTCTCTCTCTCTCTCTCTCTCTCTCTCTCTCTCAGTATGGAATTGGAGGAGGGGCAGAGACAGCAATTCGGCCATATCCGAAAGGCATCCATCCCTTCCACCATCGTCGCCGACCCGGCCCGGCGGTTTCTCGGATTCCGCGAATATATCCTAGCCAGCAAATCCATCCATCACCCCGCCATCCCTCGCCCATAAATTGCACGCCCCCGAGACGTTTCTTGCCACCGTGGAGTTCGCCCAGCTCTCTCTCTCTCTCTCTCTCTCTCCCTCATCTCTCATCTCCTTGGCTACGTACTTCTTCCACCTCCCCCTCTCACCCACGCACCTCTCTCTCAGCGCTTCGGCGATCGGAGCAAGCCGCTTGTTGGGTTCTTTGCTTGGTATGTCTCAATGCTGTCGATCCTCCTAGATCGATATGATGTACGCATGTAGCTGCCAGGACAAAAAATAGGAGTGCTTCTTTCTGCAAAATTTATCTATAGCCTTCTGCGGCTCTTTTCTTGATGCATGCATGGCTACATATATAGTTGTACTGATCGAGCATGCATTGCATATTTGCATATATATATATACTCCTACGTAAGCAGAATCAATGTGTGTATGTGTGTGTGTCGTTAACAACGACGGATGTAATCTGCAGGCATGCCTAGGTGCACCTCGTCGGTCAACTACCAAACGGAGACAGCGACCATGTCGGAGCTCATCTGCAACGGCTGCTTCAGCCTGGTGCTGTACAACCGCGGCGCCGCCAACGTACGCTGCTCCGGGTGCAACAGGGTCAACTCCACCAGATCAGGTACTTTCCCATACATATATATATAGACCCTGCCATTTCTGCAACTCACACGCACCAGCAGTGTTGGTGTTGCTGCTGCAATGGAGTTGCATTCACCTAACTAGCTAGCTGCTTGTTGCATTCAACTGAACTGACATTGGTATTCGTCTGTGAATTCGCAGCGAGCCAAATCGCCCACCTGACATGCGGCCGGTGCCGGACAACGCTCATGTATCCGCCGGGGGCCTCCACCGTGGGGTGCGCCAACTGCCAGCACGTCAACCCTGTCAGAGCCCAGGGCTCCTCAGCTCCTCCGGTAAGCAGAGCTAAATCGTACCATGCCTTCTGTAATCAGTGACATGATCTTTGAAAACAAACTTCTCTTAGAGGCTATGTCTATGCATGTCTAGAATGCCACGTGATATTTTCGAACGCAACGTTGTAGCTACTAGTCGGCACGGTTTCCCGCACAAAGAATCAGTTTACGGAGATATTTGTGTGGTCCAAAGCTACATGGGGCCATGCATTGTGCGATCACCCTCTCCTGTTGCATCAAAATTTCTTGAAAAGATCACCACTATGGTAGGTTCAGATTGCTCCATGGCTTCGTCATGGAATCAGTTCCCACTGCTCAGATAGGCAAGTACCTGAGAATAATAGTAGACGATTAGCTACGTAGGAGTACGTACCACAGACTAGCATTCAAATTCTCTGGACCATTCGTGTTATCAAATTCTCTGGACCATTCGTGTTATCAAATTCTCTGAACCATCCGTGTTATCAAACTGTCTGAAAATTACATACGTACCAGTGGTCCATTGGAATCGATCATCGGCCAAACAATCTGAAACTTATTGTCAAAGGTTGATGGCGGCGCCAGCCGGCTTTATTCTCTAGCTAAACTTTGTTCGTGCTACTTGCAGGATGCCCATGCCCGGCCTCAGACAGTTCTCGTGGAGAATCCCAGGACAATGAACGACAAGGGCAAACTGGTAACCAGCCTCATCTCTAGCTAACACTCTACCAAAACCCTCTATTTTCATCGCTAGTTATGGCAAAGAAATTATCTATGTAATTTACTGAATTTGTCTGCGTCTGGTTCAGGTCAGCAATGTGGCGGTCGGTGTCACCTCATGGAAAAGATGACCAAGAAGGAATTCTTGGTTTTATCCCCAAGGGTCTGGTTAATGATGCATGCCCTTGGTGAATCTGTATCATCGTCATCATCGTCGTCGTCATCGTCAGATAAATGTTAAAATCAAGTGTGTTTTGAAGCTTGATATAAACAAGAGAAACAGTAGGAAAAGAGGCAATGGAAGAGAAGGAGAAAAAGAAAAAAAATGGATCTCTGAAATGTGCCATGTTTGTGCTTCTTTCTGAAAATGTAAATATGCTGGCTATGTGCTAGCCTATGATGTGCTCTTAAGAAAAAGGAATGCAAAAAAGCATTATGTCCAGGAATTTTCTCTCTCTCTCTCTCTCTCTCTCCCCCTCTCCTTTTTGTTTTATCCTTTTCGGAAATTTCTTTTCGGCCGGCTTACCGATCGACATGCTGAGTCGACTTTGCACTTGGGGCTCTGATTCTTCAGTTGAAAACCTGAAACTACTGTGCAGCGAAAAGATGATGACGGAATAATGGATGCCTGCTTCTTTTTGACTGTTCACAGGAAGAAGAGCCAGATGTATTCATCTTTACAGCGCCGGCAGTTCAGGTTTTGAACGTTGAAGATAGCCCATGGATAACACTAGGGCTAGGCTTCTACAGTTACAGTACAAACCCTAGTTTTTTTTTTTTTGAGGGATCAGTACAAACCCTAGTGAATCAAGGCCAGCCAAAGCATAAGCATGCAGGACATGGCCCATCCAAAGCCCGGCCCAACCCAAGGCCTAGAAAAGAAACCACGAGTAATTTATATATACAAAAAATCACATGACTAAATAGTATTGTATACGTATTATTTTTCGGGATGAAAAGAAACAGAATAATGTATTTCTGTTATCTGAGATTTTAAGGCTCTGGGTCAGAGTGGGCCGACTTCAAAAGAAATAGGAAATGTTACCCGGGCCCAGGAAAGTCGGGGCCACCTGAACCGAGGCTGAAACTTGCATTCTGGCAATTTCAACAGCATGGATGGAATTGCCTCAAAAAGAAAACAGCATGGATGGAACACCACCAATTGGCCACCAACCAGACAGAATTCCGTAAAGAAAACAGGATCTCTTCCTCTCTTCGACGTGGAACTCACGTGCATGTTGTATGCTTCCAAGTGCACTTGTATTATTCTACTTAACAACTTGCTCCTGAGACAATATCATTTTCAACTCAATTGAACAATTCAATCGTATTCTTGGGGGGCGCTCCGGACCTTCCTGGCAGGAGAGGTGTGCACGCAGTTCTGGTTTCTCCACTTCTTTTCTTTTGCAAGGACTGGTTCCTTCGCCTATTGCGAACGTGCAACATAAATGGTCTCGCCGGGATTATAATGGAAGCAGAGGCGAACAGAGTTGGGGACGGATAGGAAGCAGTCGCGTCGAGACGCTCCTCAAAAAGCTTATTGCCGTTCTTCCGGACAGGATCTCGAACGACAGGGTTCCGGAGGCACCTACTCTCCCGACCAGCCGTGCACGCGGTCGTCGGGATGGGACCGCTGGAGGCAGCACAGAGTGAGGAACAGTAGATGGCGGCTAGGTCAAGCGAGAGGGAGTGAGTGAACCGAACTAGGTTACTTCACTGGCCAGAGCCTTCTTATATAGTCCGTAAGGAAGAAAGTCATGGGCCTTGCCGAGGCCCACGACCGAGTCGGCCCACTCCTGGCAAGGGAGTCGTTGTTCCCGGCAAGGGAGTCGACGGCAACGCAAGTCAGCCCACGGTCCAACGTCTTGGACAGTGGCAGCCACATGTTAGCGACTCGTTAATTAATACATGATTAATTAACTCGTTCTTGAGCGGTAAAAGTAAGCTTCGGCTCGGCTCATTCCCGCAACCCGCGCGCGTGTCGTGTTCAGGCGAGGCGGTCGGCGGAGGAGGAGCGCGCGTGTACCACTCCTATTCCCAAGCTCCCAATGGCAAGTGGTAGAGCAACCCTTATAAAGGGGTCTCAACTCTCCTCAACTAGCAAGGTGGGACTAAACTTTCCACCACCTGCCATCTCATACATGGGCCTCAAGATTAACCAGGGATTAGTATCTTATATGGGCCTAAGCCCATCCCTAATCCAACAATCCCCCACCAGATCTCGAGGCACATAAGTTTGTCAACTGTTTCAAACAATGTTTGATATACCAGAATTTTCAGTGGAGACTATTAAGTTGAACTTCCACCTAGAGCAACAGGATTAGACTTCTTCACAACTCAACAATAGACTATGCTTTGAATTGTCAGTTTGGCGTGCAGAAGTTTCGCCTATTGTCAGCTGATACATGGCTATCATAGGCTAAACCCCACGGGTGGAGCTTATTAGTCATACTCCGTACCTTCTCACGAGTTTACTAGAGATTACCCAATCTCATAGACTGTGACCAGCAGTCGGGCTCACATAGGTGTGTTCCTCCAAAGAATGCTCTGTAGGTTAGCATCTTGCTTACATAAGTTTTGCAACACATTAAGACAAAAGTCAGCCTGCCTTATAGAATTGAGAGTATTACTGCATCTCCAACGGAGTGGGTTTATTAAGGATACTCTCCTTAGTTGACCGCTGGATTGTTTTCCCGGGTCCCAATTCACGGGATCTCCGATCACATAGGTTGGGTTACCCCCATGGCAACTTACGTGGGTCTCATACCCATCTCCCTCGATGCATTTTCTATCACAATCCGTGATAGCCCTTTCGTAAAAGGGTCTGCCAGATTCTTGGCCATCTGGATATAATACAACGCTATTACTCCGGAGTTTCTTGATTTTCTGACAGATTTCAATCTTCTTCTTATGTGCTTTGTGGATTTCATGTTGTCCTTTGAACTCTTAGCCTTGGCAATCACTGTTTGATTGTCACGGTTCATAAGGACAGCCGGCACTGGTTTATCAACCACCGGCAAATCCATCAAAAGCTCTCGAAGCCATTCTTCTTCGACGCATGATGTGTCTAATGCTGTGAGTTATGCTTCCATAGTCGATCTGGTTAAGATCGTCTGCTTGCAAGACTTCCATAAAACAGCACCACCACCAAGTGTGAAGACATGTCCACTTGTAGCTTTCATCTCATCAGCATCAGATATCCAATTCGAATCACTATACCCCTCAAGTACCGTCGGGTACCCAGAATAGTGAATTGCATAGTTCGCAGTACCTTGCAAATAACGCATCACCCGCTCAACAGCATGCCAATGCACATCTCCCAGATTGGAAACGAAACGGCTCAGTTTGCACACAGCAAATGAGATGTCAGGACGAGTAGCACATGCTAGGTACATCAGTGAACCAACCACTCGAGAATATCTTAATTGATCTACAACCGTGCCTTCGAACTTTCGAATCCGCACGCTAGGATCATATGGTGTTGCAGAAGGTTTGCAGTCCGAATATCCAAAATGGCTCAAAATCTTCTCAACATAGTGGGATTGCAAAAGTGTAATTCCACTCTCAGAATTTCTCAGTAGCTTGATGTTCAGGACAACATCAGCCACACCCAGGTCCTTCATCTCAAAGTTGTGAGATAGAAAAGACTTGACCTCCTCAATGACCTTGAGGTGGGTCCCAAATATCAGTATGTCGTCGACATACAGACACAGTATAACTCATTCGCCCCCGCCATAGCGATAGTATACACATTTGTCAGCTTCGTTCACAACAAAGCCAGCGGATGTCAGAGTAGTGTTGAACTTCTCATGCCATTGCTTAGGTGCTTGTTTCAGGCCATACAGAGATTTCACTAGCTTACACACCTTTCTTTTCTGACCATTTACTACAAAGCCATCTGGCTGTTGCATGTAAATTTCCTCGTCTAGCTCTCCGTTAAGGAAATCTGTCTTAACGTCCATCTGATGAACGAGAAGACCATGCAAGGCAGCCAAGGCGAGTAACACTCGAATGGTTGTCAGTCTAGCCACAGGTGAATAAGTGTCAAAGAAATCCTCTTATTCTTTCTAGGTATAACCCTTGGCCACAAGCCTAGCCTTGTACTTCTCAACAGTACCATCGGGCCTAAGCTTCTTTTTGAACACCCACTTACATCCTAATGGTTGACAACCATAAGGACGATCAGTGATCTCCCATGTCCCGTTAGCCAAGATGGAATCCATCTCACTACGGACCGCATCCTTCCAGTAGTCAGCATCCGGAGATGCATAAGCTTCGGAAATGGAGCTGAGAGTATCATCATCCACGAGGTACACGAGGAAATCATCACCAAAGGACTTTGCAGTCCTCTGTCTCTTGCTCCTAACAGGAGCTTCCTCGTCATCCTCCGTGGAACTCTTATCACTTTTATGTTCATAATATTCCATCAGAATAGCAGGTTCAGGAGTCTCATCAAATTCCAGTCTAGAATTGCTTTGCATATCTCTCATGGGGAAAATATCCTCAAAGAATGTAGCATCCCTAGACTCTATAATTGTACCGACCTTCTGGTCAGGTACCTCAGATTTCACCACTAGAAATCTATAGCCAGTGCTATGCTTGGCATAGCCAAGAAAAACACAGTCCACGGTCTTTGGTCCCATCTTGTGCTTTTTGATTATCGGCACGTTGACTTTCGCCAAACAGCCCCAAGTGCGCAAGTAAGAGAGTGTAGTTCTTTTCTTTTCCCATTGCTCATAGGGAGTAGTCTCATTATCCTTTGTGGGAACTTTATTCAGGACATGACAAGATGTCAATGCAGCCTCCCCCACCATGCCTTGGATAAACCCGATGTATCTAACATGGCATTAACCAAATCAGTTAGAGTACGGTTTTTTCGTTCGGCAACCCCGTTTGACTGGGGTGAGTAGGAAGGCGTCCTCTCATGAATAATACCATGTTCTGACAGAATAAATCATACTCATTAGAAAAGTACTCTCCACCACAATCAGACCGGACTCGTTTTATTTTCTTCTCAAGTTGGTTCTCAACTTCAGCCTTATAGACTTTAAAGTAGTGTAGAGCCTCATCCTTAGTATTTAACAAATACACATAGCAGAATCTAGTGGAATCATCAATCAGAGTCATGAAGTATTTCTTTTCACCTTTAGTCAACACACCATTCATCTCACAGAGATCTGAATGTATGAGCTCTAGAGGTGCCAGGTGTCTCTCCTTCGCAGGCTTGTGAGGCTTACGAGGTTGCTTAGCTTGCACACACGCATGGCACTTAGAGCCTTTGGCTAAAGTGAAACTCGGGATTAAATCCATCTTAGCTAGCCACGTCATACAACCGAAATTTATGTGACAAAGACGTGAATGCCAAACCTCAGATTCGTTCACATTAGAATGAATTTGGTTCACGACTTTATTACAGAAATCCTCCAGGGAAAGGCGGAACAAACCACCACAATCATATCCTTTTCCAACAAATAGTCCATACCGAGATACGACTACTTAGTTAGACTCAAATACTAACTTAAACCCTTCTTTACATAGAAGGGAGCCACTAACGAGATTCTTCTTTATGGCAAGGACATGCTGCACGTTCTTCAGTTGCACGATCTTTCCCGAAGTAAACTTCAGATCTACCGTGCCAACACCATGAACAGAAGCATGCGAGCCATTCCCCATCAGGAAGAAACAATCTCGTGCGACCTGGTAGGAAGAAAACAAAGACACATCAGCACACACATGAATATTGGCCCCAGTGTCAATCCACCAATCGGTGGACTGACAGACTGAAAGTATGGTAAACAGATTACCATACCCAGATGCCGCATCATTGTTGCTTAGAGTGACATTCACAGACTTGGAGTCCTGTGATGGCTTCTTTTACTTGTTTGGGCACTTGTTTGCCCAATGTTCATCTGAACCACAAGTAAAGCAGCCATCTCTCTTTTTGTCTTTCTTCTTACCTTTCTTCTTAAAGGTAGTATTCTGCTGGATAGAGTTCTTTCCCTTGAACTTGTGGAAGTTTTTCTGCACCACATTGGCGCTAGAAGAACCCTCTGCCCCTTTCACGTGTGAGTCCTTTGCTCTCGAGTTCTGCTCAACACTGAGATGACCAATGACATCCTCAACATAGAATTCACGTCTCAAGTGCTTGAGAGAAGTAGCAAAGTTCCTCCAACTAGGAGGGAGTTTTGCAATAATGCAACCCGCGACAAACTTGTCCGATAACTCATACTTCAGGAGCTCCAGCTCCTTAGCAATGCACTGTATCTCATGAGCCTGGTCCAATACAGAACGGTTATCAACCATCATGTAATCATGGAACTGCTCCATGGCATACAGCTCACTACCAGCATCAGTTGCGCCGAATTTGACTTCGAGCGCATCCCACAAGTTTTTGGCAACCACCATATGAATATAGGCGTCAACCAACTTGTCTCCAATCACACTTAGAACTGCTTCCAGAAATATTGTGGTTGCCTCCCTAAACGCCTTCTCCTGTTCAGGAGCAATCATTTCTGTGAGGGACACACCACCAACCTAGAACACGTTCATCGTTGTGAGCCACAAGGTGGTCCTAGTCTGCCAATGCTTAAAATGCATCCTGGTAAGCTTTTCCGGTTTCAGAGTAGCAGCAAAGCCTTGAATCGAAAAGTGCCTAAAATAAGGTTTTTGGATTGTTGGAAATATTAGCACTTTTCCGATTAGACTTATCCACGAGTAAATAGTAAGCATGGCATAAAAGGTATGCATCTGATACCTAAGCATACTAGCACGTATAGAACATAGAATCGAACCTTCTATGAGCAGCATGATACGTCTCCAACGTATCTATAATTTTTTATTGCTCCATGCTATATTATCTTCTGTTTTGGACATTAATGGGCTTTATTATCCACTTTTATATTATTTTTGGGACTAACCTATTAACCGGAGGCCCAGCCCAGAATTGTTATTTTTTGCCTATTTCAGAGTTTTGCAGAAAAAGAATATCAAACGGAGTCCAAACGGAATGAAATCTTCGGGAACGTGATTTTTGGAACGAACATGATCCAGGAGACTTGGACCCTACGTCAAGCAACCAACAGGGAAGCCACGAGGTAGGGGGCGCGCCCACCCCCCCCCCCCCCAGGCGCGCCCTCCACCCTCGTGGGCCCCCTGTTGCTCCACCGACATACTCCTTCCTCCTATATATACCTACGTACCCCCCAAACGATCAAAAACGGAGCCAAAACCCTAATTCCACCGCCGTAACTTTCTGTATCCATGAGATCCCATCTTGGGGCCTGTTCTGGAGCTCCGCCGGAGGGGGCATCGATCACGGAGGGCTTCTACATCAACACCATAGCCTCTCCGATGATGTGTGAGTAGTTTACCTCAGACCTTCGGGTCCATAGTTATTAGCTAGATGGCTTCTTCTCTCTTTTTGGATCTCAATACAATGTTCTCCCCCTCTCTCGTGGAGATCTATTTGATGTAATCTTCTTTTGCAGTGTGTTTGTTGAGACCGATGAATTGTGGGTTTATGATCAAGTTTATCTATGAACAATATTTGAATCTTCTCTGAATTCTTTTATGTATGATTGGTTATCTTTGCAAGTCTCTTTGAATTAACAGTTTGGTTTGGCCTACTAGATTGATCTTTCTTGCAATGGGAGAAGTGCTTAGCTTTGGGTTCAATCTTGCGATGTCCTTTCCCAGTGACAGTAGGGGCAGCAAGGCACGTATTATATTGTTGCCATCGAGGATAACAAGATGGGGTTTTTATCATATTGCATGAATTTATCCCTCTACATCATGTCATCTTGCTTAAAGCGTTATTCTGTTCTTATGAACTTAATACTCTAGATGCATGCTGGATAGCGGTCGATGTGTGGAGTAATAGTAGTAGATGCAGGCAGGAGTCGGTCTACTTGTCTCGAACGTGATGCCTATATACATGATCATACCTAGATATTCTCATAACTATGCTCAATTCTGTCAATTGCTCAACAGTAATTTGTTCACCCACCGTAAAATACTTATGCACTCGAGAGAAGCCACTAGTGAAACCTATGGCCCCGGGGTCTATCTTCCATCATATTAATCTTCCAATACTTAGTTATTTTCATTTCCTTTTATTTTACTTTGCATCTTTACCATAAAAATACCAAAAATATTATCTTATCATATCTATCAGATCTCACTCTCGTAAGTGACCATGTAGGGATTGACAACCCCTTATCGCGTTGGTTGCGAGGATTTATTTGTTTTGTGTAGGTGCGAGGGACTCGCGCGTAGCCTCCTACTGGATTGATACCTTGGTTCTCAAAAACTAAGGGAAATACCTACGCTACTTTGCTGCATCACCCTTTCCTCTTCAAGGGAAAACCAATGCAGTTCTCAAGAGGTAGCAAGAAGGATTTCTGGCGTCGTTGCCGGGGAGATTCGCACCAAGTCAAGTCAAGATTTGACTCCCGACAATGAGCCATTTCTGGCCCCGGGGTCTATCTTCCATCATATTAATCTTCCAACACTTAGTTATTTTCATTTCCTTTTATTTTACTTTGCATCTTTATCATAAAATACCAAAAATATTATCTTATCATATCTATCAGATCTCACTCTTGTAAGTGACCGTGTAGGGATTGACAACCCCTTATCGCGTTGGTTACGAGGATTTATTTGTTTTGTGTAGGTGCGGGGGACTCGCGCGTAGCCTCCTACTGGATTGATACCTTGGTTCTCAAAAACTGAGGGAAATACTTATGCTAGTTTGCTGCATCACCCTTTCCTCTTCAAGGGAAAAACCAACGCAGTGCTCAAGAGGTAGCACAGCACATATACGGCTAGCATAAGTACGAGTAAACGAGGGATGAACATATCATACCCTCCAGTTGGCCAGGCCAACGCGGCGGCGGCAGCAGCCTCGGTGTCGTCCGTGGCCTTCTTCTTAGCGGCGGCATCGTCGACCATGGTGTCGATGCAGAGGAACTAGTGGAAACAGAGGCGAATGGAGTTGGGGACGGATCGGGAGCAGTCGCGTCGAGACGCTCCCCAAAAACCTTATTGCCGTTCTCCCGGGCAGGATCTCGAACGACAGGGTTCTGGAGGCACCTGCTCTCCTGACCAGCCGTGCACGCGGTCGTCGGGGTGGGATCGCAGGAGGCAACACAAAGTGTCGGGGGTTTGGTGCGACATATGCCAAAGGATGGCTTATCATGGTGGGGGCGAGTAGAACGTCGCCGGTGCCTGGAAACGGGATGAGGCGAAGACATGCACGCCGGCGAATCTTACCCAGCTTCAGGGCTCTCCGAGGAGATAATACCCCTACTGCTGCTCTGCGGGGTCTCCGCATGATCACTATGGCCAAGTGTTTACACGGTTGCTCCTTGAGCTGTTTCTTGGAGGTAGGAGAGGGCAAGGCTAGCTCTCTCCCTTCTATATGATCTGGTCTAGAGCTAATAGGTTCCCACCCTTTGCATGGGTGCCCTGGGGGGGTTATATAGGCCTACCCCCCAGGGGTACAATGGTAATCCGGCTGGATGCGGGCCCAGCCGTCAGTGCCTCTGGCCTCCGTCTTCTCTACCGAACGCTGGGTCCCGCCGACTGGCGGGCCCCGCCGACTGGCCTGGTACGGAGCCGACAGGCCGCGTCCGCCGTGGGCGGGTCTTGCCGGCTACTGATTACTGTAGCCATGCTTCTGATGATGCGGGCTTGATCATGAGGTCGTGGCAACAGCCCCGCCCCCTGGCGGGCGATCACTGTTGCCACTCCCCATCACATCTTGATTAATGGCGCGTGGGCCCCGGGGGAGGGCTCGGCCGACTCCCCCGGGCCGACTCCCGACGGGTCCGACTGGTGGTTCTCCTGCCGTCTCCTGAGGTCTCACTGACTGGTGGGGCCTGCTGCCTCTAGGCCGTACAGACAGGCCGTCGTGGGTGCAGGATTCGGCCCTGCGGTGCTGATGTCAAGGCCGGCATGGCAACAGTGCCACGCCGCACAGAGATCTTCCGGGGTACGGCGTGCTGTGGCCATGCCTGCCCTTGGTGAGGGGCGGGGGTGGGCTTCGCTGTAGCCACGCCCCTGCCTCGTCCCCCTTGATGAGGTCATGGGGTTTGTTGGAGTCGCAGGCCGACTCCCCAAAGCCGGCTTCTCTGGAAGTCGCCCGTCGGGAGTCAGCTTTATCCTGAAGTCGTCCCTGGGACTCGGCCGTGAGCGGGCAGTCGGCCGTCTTGCCGTCGACTCCTCAGGAGGCGGCTCTTCGTCCTGGGGTCTTGAGGGGCGCAGCCTGCCCCGATGTCTTGAAAGGTTCTGGGGCTCGGGTTGGCCTACCCGTGGCCCATTACTCCGACAGTAGCCCCCGAGGCTGGTGAGGCGCCGCGGACGATCGGCCGAGAAGCCTCAGCAGTTTCTCTTTCCGGGTGCTCAACACATGGTCTTTGATTGACTTCTGTCGGGCCGACTGGAAGGAGTCGGACTTGCTCAACTCGGACTCACTCAATTCCGTCTCGCTCAGTATTTCGAACGTCGCGGCGGAATTTAAGTGGCGTGCTAACTAAGCCTCCAGGCCGCCGCCCGTTCTAGGCCCGTCACGCGATGGCACGTGGCTAGGCCGTCCTGCCAACCTACGCGCGTGACGGGACATGCCCATAGGCGGGGCCCGCCACTACCGTGCCTCAGCGCCCGAGCGGATCCGCTGCGGCCCCAGTGGACGGTTGGGATTCCCGTGGAGTTACTGCGTGTAGTAACTTTATCGTGGATCGTGGGGGTCGTGGGGTCGTGGGCGTAGTAAATCCCCACGTCCGCCCCCTCGGCTTCGCAGCCCACGAGGCTATAAGTAGGGGGAAGAGGGGGGCACGCGCGCCCCTCCTTCCCACTACTCCTCGTTCTCTTCCTTCTTGCTGCTCCTCGCTCTCCTCCTTCCTCTTCTTCTTCACTCCGCCGCGCGCCCAAGCTCCAGCGAACGCTGCGGTGACAGCTCGCGATGAGTTCTTCCTCCGCCGCCGCGCCTCCCCCAGTGCGCTCCGGCACCTGGGACGGCTCTGAAGTTCACGAAGACCACATCGAGTTCCTCCGCCGGACTCGTTGGCTCCCCGGCGAGGATCGCGTGCAGGTGCGTCTTGCGCTGAAGGGGGAGATTTCCCCCGCGCCGCAGGAGGGCGAGCGGGTTATCTTCCGCTCGCACTGCCTGCGCGGGTTGGGGCTGCCAGCGAGTAGTTTCTTCCGATCCTTCCTGGAGTTCTACGGCCTCCAGCCGCACCACCTCACCCCCAACGCAGTGGTGCTGCTGTCCGCCTTTGTTGCCATGTGCGAAGGCTTCCTCGGAGTCCTCCCCACCCTCGAGCTCTGGGGGGAGTTCTTCTTCTCCAAGCTCGGCACCCAGGCTGCGGGCGTGCCGGCTCAGTGCGGCGCTTTCATCGTCGTGCGAAGGTCGGGGGCCGACAATCCCTTCCCCTCCATCTCGCTGATCAAGTCGGTGAAGATGTGGCACAGATCCTACTTCTACGTCAAGAACGCCTCCGCGAGGGGGGACTGGGTCAACCTGCCGGCTTTCGAAGCCGGCCCACCGGCTGGGCGACTGCCCAACTGGTCGTACCGGGCCAAGTCGCTGACGCCTGCGGGAGCCGGCGCCATCACGCGACTCCGAGTGCTGACGCAGTCAGAGGGTCTGACTGGTCCGGACCTGCTGGCCGCCTTCGTTTCGCGCCGAGTTCTCCCACTCCAAGGCCGCCCCCATATGATATGCCAGATGAGCGGGCACCGTGACCCGAGTCGGATGTGCATCAAGGACATGCCTCACGAAGAGGTGGCCTTCATGGTGAACTACCTCTCGGACAGCAGGCTCCTGGAGGATTGGCGGTTCGGCAAGGAGCCGTACTCCCGCGCCAACCCCCCGCCCGTGGTGAGTCGCCTTTCCTTTCTTTCTTCGGATTGTCTTCTTTCTTGCCGAGTTTTGTTTTGACCAGTCGGCTTTGGTTAGAATCCCCTCCTCCACCCGCCAGCCGGCACCTTAGGGTCGGCCCGCGAGTTACTCGCTGACCGGGCGGAGAGCGATGTCGACGACCCCGATCTGGGGGCGGCGGCTCTGGAAGACGACGCCGAGGGAGGAGGAGGAACAGCAGGCGACTTCAGCCCCTCGGCCACTTTTGCCGACTGGCCTGACGACGACGCCGAGGGAGAAGTCGCCCCTCGCCATCGGCTAGGAGCTAGCTAGCCTGGCGCGGGCTCTTCTGCCGCGCCGGGCGCTCCAGGCGGCGAGAAGAAGCGCAGGGCCGTGCCGACCTTGTTCGGCAGTCGGCCAAAGAAGCCCAAGGGCTCGGCGGCGGTGACTCGGCGGGACGAGGCGGCTGCGAAGGCCATCCGCTTCCGTAAGGAAGTGAAGAAGCCGCCATTGGTCTCCGCGTGAGTATTCTGTCTTCAAAGTTTTATTCTTTCTTTGTGACTTTGTCTGAGTCTTCGCTTGATCCTCTTGCTTCAGGGCTCCCCTCACTCTTGAGAGGGTCACCACCGCCTCCGTCATGGGGTCAGCGGAGACGTCCGCCACCACTCGGCGGATTGACCCCGCTGCTGACCTCCGGGAGGCGACGGAGCGGAATGTGCAGGAGAAGCGCAACGAAGAAGAGGCCCTCCGCCTGGAGAAGGCGGAGGCTGACAGGGCGGAGGCCGAAGCCGCCGCCGTGATGAAGCGGCAGGCTGAGGAAGCCGCACGCCGCCAGTCGGCGGTGTTCGTCACCCCGTTGAACTCTGTGCCGCCGCCTTCGGAGTTCACGGGGCAGACTGGGGAGGCCGGCGGGGAGAACCCCGTCGTGGAGAGGGAAGGCGGCGACCCCTCTACGCCGGACGTGAACGTTCCGCCGCCGCCTCCGCCGCCGTCTGAAGGTGCGCAAGGCAAGCAGCCAGCGGACCCTCCGGTGCCGCCGACCGAAGATGAGGCCGTGGCGAGGCTACTCCTCCAAGTCGGCTCGCCAACGCGCCACCGTCTGGAGAAGGCGACTTCGGCACCCCGCCCCCTGGAAGCCGGCACCGCCAGCTTGGCGATCCCAGACGCTGAGGCGACGAGCGCCGCACCCATTGGGTGGGTGCGAGGAGGCGGCACAGGGCCGCTGAACCAGGCGCTCCTGGACATCCAGGCAAAGCTTCACGCTGAGGGCGACACTCTCCAGAGTTGCACCAAGGCATTCCTGGCGTCGCGGGCAGCCGTCCGGGTATGTTTTTTCCCTTCGGTCTTTGTTTTTCTTGTTCCTCTCTGTGGGGCGCGCCAGCGCACCCACTGGGTTTAGTCCCCGAGTTTCGGGCTGGCAGCTGAGCAGGCAGCCCGGAACTCCAATTGATGAACTTTGGGTATTAACTTTTTGTCTGAAATATTCATCGCAGGATTACCACGACCTCCGCGTCACTGCCTTCAACCGTAACGTTGAAGAGCTGGGCAAGTGGACCGCCGATCTGTCGGAGAGCCGGAGTAAGTCCTTTTCCTTCTTCGCGGGGGCGCGCTGGCGCACCCGCGGGCTATAGTCCCCGAGATTCGGGCCGACTGCTGAGCAGTCGGGCCGGATCTCCCCGGCGACCTTCTTTACTGATGACTTGACGCCTTCTTTCTTTCTTCTTCTCAGGGGCCAACGCTGCTCTTCAACAGCAGCTGAGCGACGCCAACTCTGCTTTGCGTGCCAAAGAGGAGGAGTGCAGCAAGCTCGCCACGGAGCACGATCTGCTGGCCACTCAATTGGCAGAGCAGAAGGAGCTGCTTGTGAAGACGCAGAGGGAGGCGGAGGAGACGGAAACCGCCCTCTTGGCCGAGTTCGCGAGCGAGCGCCCCTCCTGGTCTGACAAGGAGGCGCTGCTGTCCTCCAGCTTCCACGAGATTGAAGACATCGTTGATGGTGAGTTTCTTTATTTTCTTTCTTCGAGCTGCCGATTTAAGTCGTGCCGACTCCTGGTTTTTGACTTGCTTCTTCGTTTCTTCCTATCTTTGCAGACTTCTTCCCTGGGCAGTCGCAGGCCGCCATCCAAGCCATCGAGGCTGACCGTGAAGGTCGGAGGGCGGAGGGTGCAGAGATTGCCGCCGACGCCCCCCAAACTCTTGACGAGCACATCATGAGCATCGAGGCTCGCCTTCGGCCGGCTCACCGGATGCTGCGTCGGCTTCAGCGTGTCGGTGCCCAGGCGATTGTCGCCCTGTGGCTGGATATGCAGGCTCCGCGCACCCCCAGCCTGACGGCCGACTGGCTGGAGGTCGCGGCTGGTCGTCTTGAGGCCTGGAAGGGCTCTTCGTCCCGAGATGGAGCACGCCGGGCCTTGGAGTTCGTCAAGGCATGGTATCCGGGGCTGGACCTAGACTGGCTGGCCACGCTTTGGTCGGAGGCCCAGCCGGAGCTGGCAGCCATGGAAGACGCCCTCGTCAAACATGCTGCGGTGATCGCTGAGTACACCGACACTAGCATCTTCGTCCCCGAGCGGTCTGAAGACGGCGAGGAGGTACCGCCAGAGTGGTTTGGGATGAACCCAGACTACAGCAAGGACTCGGCGGAGGTGATTGGCTCCAGCGTCGAGGAAGAGGGCGAGGCAGAGGACAGAGGCGAGGCGGAGGCACCAGAAGATGGAGCAGACGGCCAGCCTCAGCTCGACCGTGCCTCCAGCAACGAGCCGCGTGCGACCGACCCGACTGCCGCCGGAGGCGATCAAGCCGAGACTAGCCAGCCGCCCGCCCCGACGCCTGGTGCTGGCGCCTCCTCCGACCCTCCGAATCCGTCTGCTGCTTCCTAAGTTGCCACTGTATCTTTGTTTTGTATGCTTCAGTAGTCTTTGAAGAACTTGTTAATTCGCACAATTCCACCCGCGGGGTGTATTTTGAACCTCTGCTCGAAAATTCGGCCAAGGGCCTATGTTATGTAAATATATTTATCTGAGTTCTATCTTTTCTTGCTCATGGCTCTTTTGGCTTTTTTCCTTTGCCGCTTTCTCTTAGTTGCCTGCCTTGCCAATCGGACAGCCGTTCTGCGGACTGTCGCTGGATCAAGTGCTTGGCTACTTTGGGAAAGCAAGTACTTAGCCGTTTTCAAGAGTTTTTGAGCAAGTTGGATAGAATACGGCAATCCGACTATTCGAGAGTCGGTTTTGCGAAAAAGGCTAGAAGCTGTCTTGAGCTATGTTTTATGCTTTGAGTCCTTAGCCATTTTTCATGCGAATGCCCATTCTACCTTACTGCTGCCCACCGTACAGTCGCTCTGCGAGCTGCGGCTTCTGACAGGAGACGGTTTAGGCGTTTACACACTACTTGTCCGACTGCAGGAAGCATTTCATAGTGCAAGGCGGCAAGTCCCCGGGCCGACTTGTCGAGCCCGGTGCCAAACGGCATAAAAAGGAGTAACATACTCGCAGTCATAATTTTTATCATACAGACAAAAGAGGGCAGTCCCCGAGCTTGTCTCGGGGGGCCCGAAGTCTTGGTACTTTAATACAAAAGGTAGCGTGGTACATACTGCATCAACTGTAAAATCTTCGGAGGAGATTTGCATTCCATGGCCGCTCTGTCTCCTTGCCGGAGTCGTCCCTCTTGCGTGCTCGGGGCTTCTGAGCGTCAATCAGGTAGTAGGAATCGTTGCCCAGTACTTTGCTGATGATGAAAGGGCCTTCCCAAGGCGCCGACAGCTTGTGCTGGCCGGCTATTCGCTGGATCAGCCGGAGCACAAGGACGCCTTCTTGGAAAGATCTTGGCCTGACCTTCCTGTTGTGGTATCAGCGCAGGCTCTGCTGGTAGATGCTGGACCGGCTGAGTGCCAACAGCCGTCCCTCTTCCAGCAGATCAACGCCGTCTTGCAGTGCTTCTTCTGCTTCCTCCTCGGTGTACATGGTGACTCGTGGGGAGTCAAACTCTATGTCCATTGGGATGACGGCTTCGGCACCGTAGACGAGGAAGAAGGGCATCAAGCCGGTTGACTTGTTTGGAGTTGTGCGCAGACTCCAAAGGACGGCTGGCGGCTCGTCGAGCTAGCAGCCAGCCGAGCGCTCCAGAGGCTCGATCAGCCGAGGCTTGATGCCAGATAGGATGAGGCCATTTGCTCGCTCCACTTGGCCGTTTGACTGCGGATGGGCGACGGGCGCTAGGTCCAGTCGGATGCCCTGTGTTGCGCAGAAACGGGCCAAGGCGCCTTTGGCGAAATTTGTGTCGTTGTCGGTGATGATGATGTGTGGTATGCCGTACCGAATTGTGATATCGGAGATGAAAGTTACGGCAGTCGGACCGTTCAGCTTCTTGATTGGCTTTGCTTCTATCCACTTGGTGAACTTGTCCACTGAGACAAGTAAGTGAGTTAAACCACCTCGTGCTGTTTTGAATGGTCCCACCATGTCTAGACCCCAAACTGTGAAAGGCCAGGAAATGGGGATGGTCTTGAGTGCAGAAGCTGGTTGGTGCGGCTTGGAGCTGAACTTCTGGCACCCTTTGCATTTTTGGACCAACTCCTTGGCCTCTTCCAAGGCAGTTGGCCAGAAGAAACCGTGTCGAAAGGCTTTGGCGATGAGTGCTCTTGAAGCTGCATGGTGGCCGCACTCGCCTTGATGGTTGTCTTTGAGAATCACTTGGCCTTGCTCTGGCTCTACGCAGCACTAGTAGACACCAGTGACGCTGCGCCTGACCAGCTCTTTGTTGACTATGGTGTAGGCTGCCGCCCGGCGTTGTATTTGCCGAGCTGAGGTTTCATCGGTCGGCAGCTCTTTGTTCACCAGGAATTTGAGGATGGGCTGGGCCCATGAGGGTGCTGCTATTTCTTTGACTGCCAGAACTGCGACTTGGACGAGGGTAGTTTGGCTGGGAGGCGGTGGGTTGGAGTCAACAGCCGCTTGCTGGGTTGATGAAGTCCCCGGGCCGACTGGCGCGGTCCTTGGGCCAAGTTCTGGAGTCTTCGAGTCCGCCACCGCAGTCCCCGGGCCGGGTTTGACTGTGGCAGCTTTGGGGTCTTCCGCCAAAATCCTCGTACCAACTGCCGGAGCTCTGGAGTCGGATCCGACGTCTTCGGGAGGAGCTGGCACAAAAATGGAGTCTGATTCTGGTGAAGGCTTGATAGACGGCTTGAGGAGGCGTTGAAGGGCGACACCGGATGGTATCGCTTGGCGGGTAGAGCCGATTCGTGCCAATGCATCTGCTTGGTCGTTGTCATTTCTTGGCACATGGAGGAACTCGCACCCTTCGAAATACACGTTGAGTTGCTGCACGAGGAAACAGTAACTCGCCATGTTTGCATCTTTCGCGTCCCAGTCGCTAGATGATTGCTGGACTACTAAGTCCGAGTCGCCATAACACAAGATCCGGCGGTGCCAAGTTCTTTGGCAAGACGGAGCCCGTGAATAAGCGCCTCGTACTCGGCGACGTTATTGGAGGCGGCAAAGTGGATTTGCAGCGCGTATTTGAGCTTGTCGCCTTTGGGAGAGGTGAGGACGACGCCGGCTCACAAGCCAGTGTGCATCTTGGAGCCGTCGAAATGCATCCGCCGATGGGTGGAATCAGGTGCTGGAGGTAGGTACTGGGTCTCGGCCTAGTCGACGAGGAAGTCGGCCAGTGCTTGTGACTTGATGGCGGTGCGGGGCTGGTAGTGGATGGTGTAGGGAGCCAGCTCTATGGCCCATTTGGCCACTCGGCCAGAAGCATCTCGGCTACCAATGATCTCGGCAAGCGGGGCCGTGCGGACCAGCGTGATTGGATGCTCTTGAAAGTAAGGCTTCAATTTCTTGGCAGCAAAGTGTACGCCATAGCACATCTTCTGGTAGTGGGGGTACTTCTGCTTGGAGGTCGACAGTACCTCTCTCAGGTAATATACCGGTCTCTGGACAGGTAGCGCCTTGCCTTCCTCCTTGCATTCCACTACAATGACCGTGCTGACTACCCAGCTGGTGGCGGCGATGTACAGGAGCATAGGTTCCTTGGGAGTCGGAGCCGCCAGGACGGGTGGAGTAGTCAGCATCTTCTTCAACTGGTGAAAATCTTCGTCCGCCTTATGGTTCCACTCGAAAAAAGTGGTCTTCTTCATGAGTTGGTACAAGGGGAGAGCTTTCTCGCCCAGCCGACTGATGAATCGGCTGATGGACGCCAAGCAACCGGTGAACTTCTGCACGTCCAGCAGCCGGCTGGGTACCTCCATTCTCTCAATGGCCTTGATCTTTACTGGGTTGCATTCTATGCCGCGTTCAGAGACCAAGAAGCCAAGGAGCTGACCGGCTGGTACTCCGAATACACACTTCTCGGGGTTGAGCTTGATCTGGAACCGGCGCAGGTTCTCAAAAGTCTCCTTGAGGTCTTCCAGCAGTGTTCCACGCTTTTCCGTCTTCACCACCACGTCGTCCACGTAAACGTGGGCATTCCTGCCAAGCTGCTTGAGGAGGCACTTCTGCATGCAACGCTGAAAGGTGGCGCTGGCGTTCCTTAAGCCGAACGTCATGGTGAGGTAGCAGAAGGCTCCAAACGGCGTGATGAAGGCGGTCTTCAGTCTGTTAGCTGGGTTTAGCTTGATCTGGTGATATCCTTAGTATGCATCCAAAAAACTCAACAGCTCGCATCCGGCTTTGGAGTCTATCACCTGATCGATTCTTGGTAAAGCAAATGGGTCCTTGGGGCAGGCCTTGTTGAGGCTCGTGTAGTCAATACACATTCGCCACTGCTTGTTCTTCTTTAGTACCAGGACCGGATTTGCTAGCCATTCTGGAAAGAACACTTCCATAATGAAGCCGGCTGCTAGGAGTCGGGCTATCTCTTCTCCGACAACTCTTCTCTTCTCTTTTGATAAGCGGCGCAGGGGCTGCCTGACCGGCTTTGCATCAGATCGGACATGTAACTTGTGCTCGGCGAATTCCGTCGGTACACCTGGCATGTCTTTGGGGGACCATGCGAAGATGTCCCGATTCTCACAGAGGAAATCGACGAGCTCGCCTTCCTATTTGCTTTCGAGGTTTGCACCTACGACGGCGTACCTCTCTGGGTGCTCCGGATCCAAGGGAATCTTCTTTGTCTCTTTGGCCGGCTTGAACGAACCCTCAGCCTCCGACTCTTTTGGGTTGGGCGATGCCTCAGGCTGCTTGCCGGCCATCGCCACAACTCGCTCAAGGAGCTGCTTCTCAGCCACGATTACCAGGGACTCGGCCAGCTGACTGCTCTCAGCTGCGCAAGCAGACAACTTCCGGTAGTCGCCAGCCACAGTTAGAATTCCCCTAGAACTGGGCATCTTCATCTTGAGGTAGGCGTAGTGGGGGACCGCCATGAACTTGGCCAAGGCAGGTCGGCCAAGCAGCGCATGGTATGGGCTCTCAAGATCCACCACCTCAAACCAAACAGGCTCTCTACGGAAGTGATCTTTGTCTCCAAAGAGGACGTCCATCAGGATCTTGCCGATTGGCGAGCAGGAAAGCCCAGGAACAATGCCGTGGAACACAGTTCGGCTTTTCTGAAGCTGTCTTTGCTTGATTCCTAACTTCTCCATGGTGTCCTTGTACAGGATATTGATGTTGCTGCCTCAGTCTATTAGAACTCGCGAGAAACGCGCGGATCGTCTGTCCGTAGCAAAGGTGGCGTCCAGGACCAAGGCATAGGAGCCCGGACTCGGCATCACTTCTAGGTGGTCAGCCCTGCTCCAGCTGATGGGCTTCTCAGACCAGTGCATGAACTCTGGCGTCTCCGACGCTACTGCATTCACCTCTTGTCGCTGCAGCCGCCTGCTGCGTCAATCATCAGCCACACTGGTGAACACCACATAGGCTCTATGTTCTTCAGGGTATTCGTCTTGTACTGCACCGACTGGCCTGACAGCCGGCTGCTGGGGCGGAGGCGGAGGCGGCTGCCCAGCAGGCGGGGGAGGCAGGAGGTCGTCTCCCTTGGCGATCCTGGTGAGCCAGTGGCACTTCCGGGTGGTGTGATTCGACGGCTTTGCGCCGTTGTGGAACTTGCAAGGTCCATCCAAGGTCTGCTCATAGGAGAAGGCCGGCAACCAGTTTGGCTTGCCGCCTTTCTGTCGCTTGGGCGGGGGCTGCTCATCTGGCTGCTGGGCTCCAACGGTCGCGACCTGCCGGCTGCTGGAAGCCGGCTGCGGGGCCTTGCGCTTGTTGTCGCCCTGCTGTTGTCGCCGGCCGGCGTCTGCCGCCGGAGTTCTTGGAGCTTGAGGAGCCACTTTGCCAGTTGTGCTGATTTGAATATCCGCCTTCATGGAGGAGTCGGCCGTGGCATACTTGTCCGCTATGATCAGCAGCTCGTCGAGGGTTTCTGGCTCGTCGCAAAGGAGCTTGTGCTTGAGGAGGGTGCCTTCTCTGCACCCGGCTGTGAAGTACTCGATGGCCTGCACCTCGTGCACGCCCTCGCAGGAGTTCCGGAGCTCTGCCCAACGCGTGAGGTAATCGCGAGTCGACTCGTCGGGGCCTTTCACGCACAAGGAGAGCTGACGAGGCTTGGAGGACGCTTGTATGTGCTGGTGAAGTTGCGAACGAACGCTTCGGTGAAGTCGACCCAGCTGTTGATGCTGCGGGGCTTTAGGCTGTTCAGCCATGTCCGGGCCGTGCCCTGGAGCATGAGCGGAACGTACTTTACGGCGACACGCTTGTTGCCGTTTGCTATGCTGACAGCCGTGGAGTAGTCGACTAGCCAGTCTTCCGGCTTCACGGAGCCGGTATACTTGGGCGTGTCTCTTGGGAGCGTGAACCCTCTAGGAAAGGGCTCGTCCCGAATGCGGGGCCCGAAACAAGGCGGACCCAGCTCATCTTCTTCTTCCAGCGCTAAGGATCGGTGAAGTCGGTCGATCCGGTGGCGGGCGTCATTCTCTCCAACTCCCTCTCGGCGGCCAAGGCGGTCACCGAGAGTCGGATGGTCAACAGGCAGCGGGGAGACTCGCCTCTCCTTGCGGGGAGGGGGAGGCGGACAGTCGTCCCGTCGTTCCACTACTCTTGGGCGGCCGTCTCGGTCGCGCTCTATGGTAATGCGAGTCCGACTGTGGCTGACAGTCGGCTCCTTGTCTCTTCTTCCTCGGGCGCCGCCAGTCGGCGTCCGAGATGTCGCACCTTGATCTCGGTGAAGGTCGTCGTTGGGCCATTGAGGCGCCTCCGTGCGGCAGCCGGCCTCGTTCTGCGCGGCGGCCGCGTCAAGAAGCCGCTGGACTCGCTCCATCATGAGGCGGCGCTCTTTGCCCTCGAAATTGTCCAGCTCGTCCGCCGCTGCCTGGGCGGCTCGGATGTTCTCCGCTGGTGTAGCGTACACAGGGCGGCTTGCCCCAAACAGGTTGGTGATGGCTACACCGCGCTGCCGGACCGCGCCAAGGCGGCTGGGCCCCACCGGGGCCGGCGAGCCGCCGACGGCGCGATCCATCTCCCGCTGGTATGCTTCTGACAAGCACCTCATACTGGCCAGCTTCTTCGCGCCTTCAACGAGCTGAAGGCGGCGCACCTCCAACGTCTCTGCGTCAGCGTCTTCCAGAATGGGCGCAGTTAGGTCTTGCAGCGTCGCGCCGAGTGAGTCGTGCGCTCCTCCGCCGGGGAGCTCGTCATGACTGATGACTAGCACCTCGGTGACGGTGCTTCCGTTGCTCTCTGCGCGGGGGAGAGGTTCGTCGTAGACCACCACATTGGTGGGGAACGCGTCAAGCGATGCGGTGTCGGAGTCGACCAGCATCAGGTCGGTGGAGCCTACGGACTCCAAGTCTACGGCAGGCTCGCCGGAAACATGGAGTTGATCGAGGAGGCCCGCGAGGAGGTTCTCGGGGCCGCCCGTGCCCGCGTTAGATGCAGTTTCATCGGAGAGGCGGACCTTGCCGACAAGTTCGGCCAAGGAGCTGACCGCGCAGGCGATCTCGACGCCTCTTAGTGTGTCGGTGCAAACTCCGTCTGGCGTGCCTGACTGGATGCGCTCGCCAGGGAGGAGAAGGGTTCCCGTCCAGAACAGATCTCCGGACGGCGGTGCACCAGGCCCCACGGTGGGCGCCAAATGTCGGGGGTTTGGTGCGACATATGCCAAAGGATGGCTTATCATGGTGGGGGCGAGTAGAACGTCGCCGGTGCCTGGAAACGGGATGAGGCGAAGACATGCACGCCGGTGAATCTTACTCAGCTTCAAGGCTCTTCGAGGAGATAATACCCCTACTGCTGCTCTGCGGGGTCTCCGCATGATCACTATGACCAAGTGTTTACACGGTTGCTCCTTGAGCTATTTCTTGGAGGTAGGAGAGGGCAACGCTAGCTCTCTCCCTTCTATATGATCTGGTCTAGAGCTAATAGGTTCCCACCCTTTGCATGGGTGCCCTGGGGGGTTTATATAGGCCTACCCCCAGGGGTACAATGGTAATCCGGCTGGACGCAGGCCCAGCCGTTAGTGCCTCTGGCCTCCGTCTTCTCTGCCGACCGCTGGGGCCCGCCGACTGGCGGGGCCCGCCGACTGGCCTGGTACGGAGCCGACAGGCCGCGTCCGCCGCAGGCGGGTCTTGCCGGCTACTGATTACTGTAGCCATGCTTCTGATGACGCGGGCTTGATCATGAGGTCGTGGCAACAGCCCCGCCGCCTGGCGGGCGATCACTGTTGCCACTCCCCATCACATCTTGATTAATGGTGCGTGGGCCCCGGGGGAGGGCTCGGCCGACTCCCCCGGGCCGACTCCCGACGGGTCCGACTGGTGGTTCTCCTGCCGTCTCCCGAGGTCTCACTGACTGGTGGGGCCTGCTGCCTCTAGGCCGTACAGACAGGCCGTCGTGGGTGCAGGATTCGGCCCTGCGGTGCTGATGTCAGGGCCGGCATGGCAACAGTGCCACGCCGCACAGAGATCTTCCGGGGTACGGCGTGTTGTGGCCATGCCTGCCCTTGGTGAGGGGCGGGGGTGGGCTTCGCTGTAGCCACGCCCCTGCCTCGTCCCCCTTGATGAGGTCATGGGGTTTGTTGGAGTCGCAGGCCGACTCCCCAAAGCCGGCTTCTCTGGAAGTCGCCCGTCGGGAGTCGGCTTTATCCTGAAGTCGTCCCTGGGACTCGGCCGTGAGCGGGCAGTCGACCGTCTTGCCGTCGACTCCTCAGGAGGCGGCTCTTCGTCCTGGGGTCTTGAGGGGCGCAGCCTGCCCCGATGTCTTGAAAGGTTCTGGGGCTCGGGTTGGCCTACCCGTGGCCCATTACTCCGACACAGAGTGAGGAACAATGGATGACGGCTAGGTCACGCAAGAGGGAGTGAGTGAACTGAACTAGGTTACTTCAGTGGCCAGAGCCTTCTTATATAGTCCGTAAGGAAGAAAGTCGTGGGCCTTGCCGAGGCCCACGACCGAGTCGACCCACTCCCGGCAAGGGAGTCGACGAATACTAGCAACGCGGGTCCCGGATGTTGGGGAACGTAGTAATTTCAAAAGAATTCCTACGCACACACAGGATCATGGTGATGCATAGCAACGAGAGGGAAGAGTATGTATATGTACCCTCGTAGACCGAAAGCGGAAGCGTTATATCAACGTTGTTGATGTAGTCGTATGTCTTCACGATCCGACCAATCCAAGTACCGAAAGCACGGCACCTCTAAGTTCTGCACACGTTCAACTCGGTGACGTCCTCGCCTTCTCGATCCAGCAAGAGGGGCGAAGTAGTAGATGAGTTCCGGCAGCACGACGGCATGGTGACGGTGTTGGTGAATAACAATCTCCGCAGGGCTTCGCCTAAGCACTACGAAAACTATGACCGAGGATAAACTAGAGGGGATGGGGTACCAGCACACGGCTTGGTGTTTCTTGATGTGTCCTGGGTGCTAGCCCTACCCCTCTATTTATATGTTGAGCCTTTGGGTCCAAACTTGGAGTAAAAGCCTCCACAAAGTCGGTTTCACCCGAAAGGCAAGAGTCCTTCTCGGACTCCAGGGACATACGCCCGGGTTCCTGGCGTCTGGACCCAGACGCCAGGGACCCTAGCGTCTGGCCCCTGGACTCCGCAAAACTTCCTTTTGCGCTTTCCAAAAACCTTGTGGGCTTTCCCCTTTGTCCCAAATAAAGTGTTCTCGTACCCAAACATTTCGGGAAACATCCGGAACCCCTTCCGGTGAATTCCGGAACCCTTCCGATGACCAAACACTATTATCCCATATATCAAACTTTATCTCCGGACCATTCCGGACTTCCTCATCATGTCCGTGATCTCATCCCGGACTCCGAACAACATTCGTTCACCAACATACATAACTCATATAATACTATATCGTCAACGAACGTTAAGCGTGCGGACCCTACGGGTTCGAGAACTATGTAGACATGACCGAGACACCTCTCTGGTCAATAACCAATAGTGGGACCTGGATGCCCATATTGGCTCCTACATATTCTACGAAGATCTTTATCGGTCATACCGCATAAGAACATATGCTGTTCCCTTTGTCATCGGTATGTTACTTGCCCGAGATTCGATCGTCGGTATATTAATACCTAGTTTAATCTCGTTACCGGAAAGTCTCTTTACTCATTCTGTAATACATCATCCCCAACTAACTCATTAGTTACAATGCTTGCAAGGCTTATAGTGATGTGCATTACCGAGTGGGCCCAGAGATACCTCTCCGACAATCGGAGTGACAAATCCTAATCTCGAAATACGCCAACCCAACAAGTACCTTCGGAGACACCTGTAGAGCACCTTTATAATCACCCAGTTACGTTGTGACGTTTGGTAGCACACAAAGTGTTCCTCCGGTAAACGGGAGTTGCATAATCTCATAGTCATAGGAACATGTATAAGTCATGAAGAAAGCAATAGCAAAATACTAAACGATCCTGTGCTAAGCTAACGGAATGGGTCAAGTCAATCACATCATTCTCCTAATGATGTGATCCCATTAATCAAATGACAACTCATGTCTATGGCTAGGAAACATAACCATCTTTGATTAACGAGCTAGTCTAGTAGAGGCATACTAGTGACACTCTGTTTGTTTATGTATTCACACATGTATTATGTTTCCGGTTAATACAATTCTAGCATGAACAATAAACATTTATCATGAAATAAGGAAATAAATAATAACTTTATTATTGCCTCTAGGGCATATTTTCTTCAGTCTCCCACTTGCACTAGAGTCAATAATCTAGTTCACATCGCCATGTGATTTAACATCAATAGTTCACATCATCATGTGATTAACACCCATAGTTCACATCATCATGTGACCAACAGCCAAAGGGTTTACTAGAGTCAATAATCTAGTTCACATCGCTATGTGATTAATACCCAAAGAGTACTAAGGTGTGATCATGTTTTGCTTGTGAGGGAAGTTTAGTCAACGGGTCTGCCACATTCAGATCCGTATGTATTTTGCAAATTTCTATGTCAGCAATGCTCTGAACGGAGCTACTCTAGCTAATTTCTCCCACTTTTAATATGTATCCAGATTGAGACTTAGAGTCATCTGGATCAGTGTCAAAACTTGCATCGACGTAACCCTTTATGACGAACCTTTTGTCACCTCCATAATCGAGAAACATATCCTTATTCCACCAAGGATAATTTTGACCAATGTCCAATGATCTACTCCTAGATCACTATTGTACTCCCTTGCCAAACTCAGGGCAGGGTATACAATAGGTATGGTACACAGCATGTCATACTTTATAGAGCCTATGGCTGAGGCATAGGGAATGACTTTCATTCTCTCTCTATCTTCTACTGTGGTCGGGTTTTGAGTCTTACTCAACTTCACATCTTGTAACACAGGCAAGAACTCTTTCTTTGACTGTTCCATTTTGAACTACTTCAAAACCTTTGTCAAGGTATGTACTCATTGAAAAAACTTATCAAGCATCTTGATCTATCTCTATAGATCTTGATGCTCAATATGTAAGCAGCTTCACCGAGGTCTTTCTTTAAAAACTCCTTTCAAATACTCCTTTATGCTTTCCAGAAAGATCTACATTATTTCCGATCAACAATATGTCATTCACATATACTTATCAACAATGTTGTAGTGCTCCCACTCACTTTCTTGTAAATACAGGCTTCACCATAAGTCTGTATAAAACTATATGCTTTGATCAACTCATCAAAGCGTATATTCCAACTCCGAGATGCTTGCACCAGTCCATAGATGGATCGCTGGAGCTTGCACACTTTGTTAACACCTTTAGGATCGACAAAACCTTCTGGTTGCATCATATACAACTCTTCTTTAGGAAATCCATTAAGGAATGTATTTTTGACATCCATTTGCCAAATTTCATAATTATAAAATGCGGCAATTGCTAACATGATTCGGATAGACTTAAGCATCGCTACGGGTGAGAAAGTCTCATCGTAGTCAATCCCTTGAACTTGTCGAAAACCTTTTGCAACTAGCCGAGCTTTATAGACAGTAACATTACCATCAGCGTCAGTCTTCTTCTTGAAGATCCATTTATTCTCAATGGATTGCCGATCAACGGGCAAGTCAACCAAAGTCCACACTTTTGTTCTCATACATGGATCCCATCTCAGATTTCATGGCCTCAAGCCATTTCGCGGAATCTGGGTTCATCATCTCTTCCTCATAGTTTGTAGGTTCGTCATGGTCAATTAACATGACCTCTAGAACAGGATTTCCGTACCACTCTAGTGCGGATCTCACTCTGCTTGACCTACGAGGTTCGGTGGTAACTTGATCTGAAGTTACATGATCATCATCATTAGCTTCCTCACTAATTGGTGTATGAGTCACAGAAACAGATTTCTGTGATGAACTACTTTCCAATAAGGGAGCAGGTACAGTTACCTCATCAAGTTCTACTTTCCTCCCACTCACTTCTTTCGAGAGAAACTCCTTCTCCAGAAAGGATCCATTCTCAGCAACAAATATCTTGCCTTTGGATCTGTGATAGAAGGTGTACCCAACAGTTACTTTTGGGTATCCTACAAAGACGCACTTCTCCGACTTGGGTTTGAGCTTATCAAGATGAAACTTTTTCACATAAGCATCGCAACCCCAAACTTTAAGAAACGACAGCTTAGGTTTTTTGCTAAACCACAGTTCATACGGTGTCGTCTCAACGGATTTAGATGGTGCCCTTTTTAATGTGAATGCAGTTGTCTCTAATGCATAACCCCAAATCAATAGTGGTAAATCGGTAAGAGACATCATAGATTGCACTATATCAAATAAAGTACGGTTATGATGTTCGGACACACCATTACGCTGTGGTGTTCCAGGTGGCATGAGTTTTGTGAAACTATTCCACATTGTTTTAATTGAAGGCCAAACTCGTAACTCAAATATTCGCCTCTGCGATCAGATCGTAGAAACTTTATTTTCTTGTTACGATGATTTTCCACTTCACTCTGAAATGCTTTGAACTTTTCAAATGTTTCAGACTTACGTTTCTTCAAGTAGATATACCAATATCTGCTCAAATCATCTGTGAAGGTCAGAAAAATAACGATACCCGCCGCGAGCCTCAACACTCATCGGACCTCATACATCAGTATGTATTATATCCAATAAGTTATTTGCTCGCTCCATTGTTCTAGAGAACGCAGTCTTAGTCATCTTTGCCCATGAGGCATGGTTCGCAAGCATCAACTGATTCATAATCAAGTGATTCCAAAAGCCCATCAGCATGGATTTTCTTCATGCGCTTTACACCAATATGACCTAAACGGCAGTGCCACAAATAAGTTGCACTATCATTATTAACTTTGCATCTTTTGGCTTCAATATTATGAATATGTGTATCACTACGATCGAGATTCAACAAACCATTTTCATTGGGTGCATAACCATAGAAGGTTTTATTCATGTAAATAGAATAACAATTATTATCTAACTTAAATGAATAACCATATTGCAATAAACATGATCAAATCATATTCATACTCAACGCAGACACCAAATAGCACTTATTTAGGTTCAACACTAATCCCGAAAGTGTAGGGAGTGTACGATGATGATCATATCAATCTTGGAACCACTTCCAACACACATTGTCACTTCACCCTCAACTAGTCTTTGTTTATTCTGCAACTCCCGTTTCGAGTTACTACTCTTAGCAACTGAACCAGTATCAAATACCGAGTGGTTGCTATGAACACTAGTAAAATATACATTAATAGTATGTATATCAAATATACCTTTGTTCACTTTGCCATCCTTCTTATCCGCCAAATACTTGGGGCAGTTCCGCTTCCAGTGACCAGTCCCTTTGCAGTAGAAACACTTAGTCTCAGGCTTAGGTACAGACTTGGGCTTCTTCACTTGAGTAGCAACTTGCTTGCCATTCTTCTTGAAGTTCCCCTTCTTCCCTTTGCCCTTTTCTTGAAACTAGTGGTCTTGTCAACCATCAACACTTGATGCTTTTCTTGATTTCTACCTTTGTCGATTTCAGCATCATGAAGAGCTTGGGAATCGTTTCCATTTATCCCTTGCATATTATAGTTCATCATGAAGTTCTAGTAACTTGGTGATAGTGACCAGAGAACTCTGTCAATCACTATCTTATCTGGAAGATTAACTCCCACTTGATTCAAGCGATTGTAGTACCCAGACAATCTGAGCACATGCTCATTGCTTGAGCTATTCTCCTCCATCTTTTAGCTATAGAACTTGTTGGAGACTTCATATCTCTCAACTCGGGTATTTTCTTGAAATATTAACTTCAACTCCTGGAACATCTCATATGATCCATGACGTTCAAAACGTCTTTGAAGTCCCGATTCAAAGCTATTAAGCATGGTGCACTAAACTATCAAGTAGTCATCATATTGAGCTAGCCAAACGTTCATAACGTCTGCATCTGCTCCTGTAATAGGTTTGTCACCTAGCGGTGCATCAAGGACATAATTCTTTTGTGCAGCAATGAGGATAATCCTCAGATCACGGATCCAATCCGCATCATTGCTACTAACATCTTTTAACTTAGTTTTCTCTAGGAACATATCAAAAATAAAATAGAGGAGCTAAATGTGAGCTATTGATCTATAACATAGATATGCTAATACTACCAGGACTAAGTTCATGATAAATTAAAGTTCAATTAATCATATTACTTAAGAACTCCTACTTAGATAGACATCCCTCTAATCATCTAAGTGATCATGTGATCCATATCAACTAAACCATGTCCGATCATCACGTGAGATGGAGTAGTTTCAATGGTGAACATCACTATGTTGATCATATCTACTATATGATTCACGCTCGACCTTTCGGTCTCAGTGTTCCGAGGCCATATCTGTTATATGCTAGGCTCGTCAAGTTTAACCTGAGTATTCCGCGTGTGCAACTATTTTGCACCCATCGTATTTGAACGTAGAGCCTATCACACCCGATCATCACGTGGTGTCTCAGCACGAAGAACTTTCCCAACAGTGCATACTCAGGGAGAACACTTATATCTTGATAATTTAGTGAGAGATCATCTTATAATGCTACCGTCAATCAAAGCAAGATAAGATGCATAAAAGATAAACATCACATGCAATCAGTATAAGTCATATGATATGGCCATCATCATCTTGTGCTTGTGATCTCCATCACTGAAGCACCGTCATGATCACCATCGTCACCGGCGCGACACCTTGATCTCCATCATAGCATCGTTGTCGTCTCGCCAACTTATGCTTCTACGACTATCGCTACCGCTGAGTGATAAAGTAAAGCATTACAGGGCGATTGCATTGCATACAATAAAGCGACAACCATATGGCTCCTGCCAGTTGCTGATAACTCGGTTACAAAACATGATCATCTCATACAATAAAATATAGCATCATGCCTTGACCATATCACATCACAACATGCCCTGCAAAAACAAGTTAGACGTCCTCTACTTTGTTGTTGCAAGTTTTACGTGGCTGCTACGGGCTGAGCAAGAACCATTCTTACCTACGCATCAAAACCACAACGATAGTTCGTCAAGTTAGTGTTGTTTTAACCTTCTCAAGGACCGGGCCTAGCCACACTCGGTTCAACTAAAGTTGGAGAAACTGACACCCGCCGGCCACCTATGTGCAAAGCACGTCAGTAGAACCAGTCTCGCGTAAGCGTGTGCATAATGTCGGTCCGGGCTGCTTCATCCAACAATACCGCCGAACCAAAGTATGACATGCCGGTAAGCAGTATGACTTGTATCGCCCGCAACTCACTTGTGTTCTACTCATGCATTGACATTTACGCATAAAACCTGGCTCGGATGCCACTGTTGGGGAACGTAGTAATTTCAAAAAAAAATCCTACGCACACACAGGATCATGGTGAGGCATAGCAACGAGAGGGGAGAGTATGTCTATGTACCCTCGTAGACCGAAAGCGGAAGCGTTATATCAACGCGGTTGATGTAGTCGTACGTCTTCATGATCCGACCGATCCAAGTACCGAAAGCACGGCACCTCCGAGTTCCGCACACGTTCGGCTCGGTGACGTCCTTGTCTTCTCGATCCAGCAAGAGGGGCGAAGTAGTAGATGAGTTCCGGCAGCACGACGGCGTGGTGACGGTGTTGGTGAATAACAATCTCCGCAGGGCTTCTCCTAAGCACTACGAAAACAATGACCGAGGATAAACTAGAGGGGACAGGGTAGCCGGCACACGGCTTGGTGTTTCTTGATGTGTCCTGGGTGCTAGCCCTACCCCTCTATTTATACGTTGAGCCTTGGGGTCGAAACTTGGAGTAAAAGCCTCCACAAAGTCGGTTTCACCCAAAAGGCAAGAGTCCTTCTCGGACTCCAGGGCCAGACGCCAGGGTTCCTAGCGTATGGCCCCTGGACTCCGCAAAACTTCCTTTTGCGCTTTCCAAAAACCTTGTGGGTTTTCCCCTTTGGCCCAAATAAAGTGTTCTCGTACCCAAACATTTCGGGAAACATCCGGAACCCCTTCCGGAGAATTCTGGAACCATTCCGGTGACCAAACACTATTATCCCATATATAAAACTTTATCTCCAGACCATTCCGGAGTTCATCATCATGTCAGTGATCTCATCCCGGACTCCGAACAACATTCGGTCACCAACATACATAACTCATATAATACTATATCGTCAACGAACATTAAGCGTGCGGACCCTACGGGTTCGAGAACTATGTAGACATGATGAGACACCTCTCTGGTCAATAACCAATAGCGGGGCCTGGATGCCCATATTGGCTCCTACATATTCTACAAAGGTCTTTATCGGTCAGACCACATAACAACATACATTGTTCCCTTTGTCATCAGTATGTTACTTGCCTGAGATTCGATCGTCGGTATATTAATACCTAGTTTAATCTCGTTACCGGCAAGTCTCTTTACTCGTTCTGTAATACATCATCCCGCAACTAACTCATTAGTTACAATGCTTGCAAGGCTTATAGTGATGTGCATTACCGAGTGGGCCCAGAGATACCTCTCCGACAATCGGAGTGACAAATCCTAATCTCGAAATACGCCAACCCAACAAGTACCTTCGGAGACACCTGTAGAGCACCTTTATAATCACCCAGTTACATTGTGACGTTTGGTAGCACACAAAGTGTTCCTCCGGTAAATGGGAGTTGCATAATCTCATAGTCATAGGAACATGTATAAGTCATGAAGAAAGCAATAGCAGAATACTAAACGATCGTGTGCTAAGCTAACGGAATGGGTCACGTCAATCACATCATTCTCCTAATGATGTGATCTCGTTAATCAAATGACAACTCATATCTATGGCTAGGAAATATAACCATCTTTGATTAACGAGCTAGTCTAGTAGAGGCATACTAGTGACACTCTGTTGGTCTATGTATTCACACATGTATTATGTTTCCGGTTAATACAATTCTAGCATGAACAATAAACATTTATCATGAAATAAGGAAATAAATAATAACTTTATTATTACCTCTAGGGCATATTTCCTTCATCGGCAAGGGAGTCGACGAATCCTGGCTCGGCTCATTCCTGCAACCCGTGGCGCGCGCGTGTCGTGACGAGGCGAGGCGTGGTGAGGCAGGCGGCAGAGGAGGAGGAGCGCGCGTGTACCACTCCTCTTCCCAAGCTCCCAATGGCAAGTGGTAGAGCAGCCCTTATAAAGGGGTCTCAACTCTCCTCAACTAGCAAGGTGAGACTAAACTTCCCACCACTTGCTATTTCATACATGGGCCTCAAGATTAACCAGGGATTAGTGTCTTATATGGGCCTAAGCCCATCCATAATCCAACAGTTATCAAAGACCCTACTATTCAGTGGCGGAGCTTGGCCAAATAACTAGGCAGGCCGGTTGATAGAAATAGCTTCTCTTCCCTTTTTTTAGGGGAGATACAAATAGCTATTGAACTTGTGTTCTATGGTCCGAAAATAGATATACCTTAAAGAAAATCTCATATGTTGGGCATGCCAGGGCCCTTTGGGCCTTGCTGTAGCTCCGCCACTACTACTATTACAATCACTCTAGATTGTCCAAGACACTAACATGATCATGATGTTTAACATATTTATCTCAACAGAAGATACTCGATCTAACCGTTGTCCAATCCGCTCCGTCAGAAGTTAGTCCTTATACTTTATATGAATTTAGAACACAACTTAACACAATGAACGACCATTTATTAGAGCATCATCGACTGTGCGCTTGGACTTAGTTTGCTCAGGAACAGCCGCAACAATGTCCGAGTCAATTTCAACAAGAGAGGAATCATCTAACCATTTATCATACTGGAACAGCCTGCACTCACCATTACCCAAAGTCGGCAGCAGCGTTGAAAATTCCAAGTCACGACTGCCAAGAGGAATGCCCAAATGTTTCTAAGGCTTGCTTGGGTCCGCCCTAGCAAGCCATGTGCACCACGACTTCATGGTGGAGCTCATGGTCGCAAGACAAGTGATGTCGAGGCCTACAACTTCCTTCGGGCTACACATTGTGTCCCACTTGACCGGGCAGTAGCCACCAACAATAACTTTAGAACCCTTCCTAAGAAAAGCTCGTGTAGACCTTATCAATGGTTTTAAGAACCCAAGGCGAGAGAGAGAGAGAGAGAGAGAGATATATGAAAGATCGCAATAGTGGTAAGGACCGACTGAACGAGGATGAGATGACCACTCAGCGTGAGCAAGGCAGCGTGCCATGACGCAAACCTAGATCGAATGATATCTAGTGTACAATCTTCTTTCCTTGCCCTCCTGCAATTCAAAGGAAGTCCCCAGATATGTTATAGGTATATGGTTGAGTTGGCAATTAAGACGATTGTAACAAGCATTGGCTATGTCCTCATCATAGAAAATGGGTGAAATTGAGCTTTTGAGGGGACTGCACCTTAGATTAGAAGCATTAGCAAAAACCTGGAGCATAGATCCAACAATTTGGGCATCTATCAGCGAGGCCCTGCAGAAATAAAATAACATCATCCACGTATAACGAGAGCCTGGACGGCACAACGCCAATCATGAAGGGAGTAAGCAGCCCCATATCTTCAGCTTTTGATAAGAGAAAATTAAGAACATCAAGGATAGGCATCATCTTGCCAGAGTCCACAGGCATACCAAATCTGAGTAGCAGGGGAGTCATTTAGAAAAACACTCGAGGAGGCCGTGGAGAGAACCATAGCTATCCGCTCACACCGTCTAGGTCCAAAAACCTTTCATCATTTTGTAAAATATCCATGCCAAGCAACCGAGTCAAAGGCACGGGTAATGTCAAGCTTCAGAATGAGACTATCGCACCTCTTCCGCCGGAGAAGCTTGGTCGTTCTGAATTAAATCCGGTATGATTTTTTCTAAGAATTCTTTTGTAGTACCATACATTTCAAGAGAAATTTTATCTTGACTCGGTCATCTTAGAACAATTTCTATGTTTCCTTGTAGTATAATGTATTATATATAATCAAACAAAGTAACAAACTCTGATATAGATTTCAAATCTGTAGGAAAACGAAGATGATACTTCAGTCTTTTGTTTTATGTATTCAGCGGTCAAATAGGAGTGGGGATGCTCGTCTGGATACAGATACTCCGACCTCGGCCAGCCTTGCCGGTCCTAGACGTGCGACTAATTACCATCTCAATTTTCAAAATTCTATTATAACACCTGCAGATCGTGATCCATGTTCCATGACGCATCACCGGCGCACGAGAGAGAGAGAGAGAGAGAGAGAGATTCCAAAAATAGTCAACCTCATGCCAAGATTACCAGCTTCATTATTGCTGTTATTATCATACTACGGGCGGGTAACAACCTCCCCGATTAAGCTTAACAACCCCCGCCGGACGGCCCTGGTTCTTTTACAGGAAGGACCCTGCGCTCCACGTCCCCTGCTTCGCAATTTACGACTAGGACCTCGGCACAGCTGAGAAACTATGATATAGTCCCCGCCGGGTCAGCCGCGCCTCCCGCCCGGTCCGTTCCCGCTGCTGTTGTTCCCCGGCGCCTCACGCGAATGCCGATGCCAATGGCGGCCGCGGCCGGAAACGGAGAGGCCTCGCCGCTCGTGGAGGCGGTGGGGTGTAACATGCTGCGGCCGCGGGACGGGCCGTCTCCCCCGTCGCCGTCCCCGGTGGTCGGCAAGCCGCTCGCGTCCGGCGCTGTGCCGCGGCACGCGCTGGAGTTCGACGGCGAGGGGCGGTATATGGACGCGCCGTGGGACCTGCCTACGTCGGCGGAGACGTCGCCTTCCTCCGCGCCGGGGGCGTTCACGTGGCATCACGTCGAGCTCCCGCGGTTGCTCACCGGTGGCGCGGCCGCGAAGCCGCTCCACCACGCGCAGGCGCTGATCGAGCTCCTGTGCCCGCCGCTCACGCTCCAGGAGATCCTCGCGCTCGTCGGGAACGGCCCGCACTGCGGCGGCGTCGCCGACGGCGGCGGCGGCGCGCTCGTGCTCCGCGCCAGCGCGCCGGGGCCGCTCGGCAGCGCCTTCGCCATCCGCCTCGCCGCGCGCGTCACCGAGAGCTCCGTAGTCACCGTGTCCGTCGGCGCCGTCCCGCGGCTCGCGTTCGGGACCACGCAGGCGTCGCTCCTCTCGGAGGTGCCCCTCGGGGTGGCCGCCTCGCTCGCCGAAGAGGGGCACGGCGGCGGCCGCGCTGTCGAGGGCGGCGTCGTCATCGACTTGCGCCTGCTCGAGTCGCTGCTCGCCATGAACCACGCGGACGGCGCGCACACCGACAACCCGGTGCCACGGACGGTGTCCAACCTCCTCGTGCACGTCCTCGGCACGCACGTCGACCACGTCCACGACATTGTCACGCGCCTCGAGATGGAGATCGACAACATCGAGCTGCACATCGACAAAGGTGGGTGACGGAGGTTGCTTTCTTGGCTGGTAGTCTCAAAGCATACGGTGCTTATTCTACTAGTCATCTTTTTAAGACTCTGCAAAAAAAAAAGGCAATCTTTTAGGAGTTGATACTAACTTCATGTCTACGCCTATGTGGTTGGTGATGACAAATTCTTGTTGTATGAATAACGTGAGTTGCATTAATCATCATCATAGAATGTTAATTGAACCGGAAGCTTAATTTGGTGGCAAGGAAATGGGGGTTGGGCGTCAAATTTGTTGAAATTGTTGATGTGCATTGGAACGGCGAACTGGGAGAACTTCTGGAAGGTCAACACGAGTTTGCTGATTTTCTTGGGTTAATTGTGGATTGTTCGATTTGCAACACAGTTTTGGTTCCACATTTGTGCTTAAGCTGATTCTCAAATGGTGTTTTTCTATCTAGAGGCCATTCCCTGATAGATTGAAGATGCCCTGATGCTGGAATAAAGATAAAAGAGGAAGCTAAGAACTTAACAGGTTTTGCTTATGGATGGTAGAATGTGAATTGTCAAGCAACCTTATTTTCTGAAATGCAATGAATGCAGTGGCGGTATATATTTGCCCAACATGATCTTTTCTGCGCCATCTGCGAGTTATTGGGGGAATTTTGTTCATTAATATCTTGGGTTCTAGACAGGTTAATGTCAATGGAATGCAATATAAAGCAAGCCTTCATTACTACTGATAAACTTGTACTCAAATTTGTTTGTAAGGTGATATCATCTAATCGAATTACTTTAGTTTATGTCTAGTAATAGTCTAGTTTGATTATGCAAAGGATATATTTACAAGGTATCAGATGGCAAATGTATTCACCTAGCACCTGGCAAATCGTCTCTTGAGATTTTTCATGGTATGCTTATGTATGTTGATTGCAGGTGGTCACTTCATGAGGAAACTTCTGTTGGATGGCAGGAGATTCCCCAAAATGCACCTTGATTTACAGCGCCTACTTCAGGTATTTGTTGAACCCTCTCCCAAATTTCTGAAGAGATATACGGAGGACTTGAATGGGATGTATTTCAGTGATGTATTTAACTGAGTGTCCATGTGACCCCAAGATCAATATCATCTGCTGTTTCCTGACCTACCATACCATGATACCAAATAAAAGTTGGAGACCTGATGCTAATATGCTGTTCCTTCAGGTGGTTTCTCACGGCGAACAAGTCTTCCCCCGTGTGAAGGACAGATGCGCGAGCAAGAGTTGGTTTGCAACCGAGGATATTGCCGCCCTCGAAGATTTGATCGGCCGCCTTAGGAGGCTCAAGGAAAACCTTGGATTTATAACAAACAGAGTGACCACGCTGCAGGCCAGCCTCGACAGCTGGCAGTCAGAGCAGATCAACAAGAGCCTATACTATCTTTCATTCCTCTCCATAGTTTTCCTCCCTCTCTCCATTGTAACCGGAGGTAAGTTATCCATGTTGGTCATCGTAGTGAACTTCCCCTTCATCAGGTTGTTTCCTGCTCATGGGTGATCACCTGGATATATCCTTGCCTGCTATTTTACGCAGTTTTTGGGATGAATGTCGGTGGTGTGCCATGGACCGAACAGAACAAGAACCCCGCAAATCTGGACGGTTTCGCCAACGTGATGCTGATATGTGCCGTGATCTTGCTGCTCCTGCTGCTTTGCTTTCTGTTCCCTTCACTGTATTCTCATGTGTCGGCATGGCGAACCCGGCGTGAACTGACCAGGAGTGGCTCCCAGAACAAGAGGCACCTGAAACTCTTCAAAGGCCACAGGGAAGGTTACATGCGCCTGTGAGGTGAACATCACAGGTAAAATGGTGGTGCAGCAGTTAGTTAGCATGAATGGAACCTTCTTGTGTATGCTCATCTCCTTGAAATCCATCCATGAATGCAGGTTCTTCCTGTACTCACCTGGGGGATGCTTTCCGGTAGGCAATCATGAAGGGAAGATCCGAGGTGTTTCATTGGCAGCGAGAAATCTTGATACCAAGAATTTCTTTGGTGATGTTGTTGTAATATTGGGTGTAAAATTAGACAGAAAACTAGATAGGGGCCATGTACAGCTTTGGTTCACAACCTCCGACATAGGTTTACCATACATCTGTTCATTTTTTTAGTTCTTTTCTTTTCCATTGTTATCTTGGGGAAGTTTGGTAGTAAGTCTCACTGTACCATTATTTTGCCTGTAAACTGTAACATTTTTTCAAGAGAGCAAGCTAATTGCTTCGTCCATTGTTCTTCAGGTGTCTGTTCATTTATTCTCATCATAGTTGCATGATTTTTCTTCAGAATTGGATCATGAAAGAACCCAACATGTTTCAAATCATTTGTTCGGAACTTCCAAACTTGCCTTGCCGGCAAGAATATGGCAGTATGCTGATTTTGGCTTCATTGTTTAGACCAAGAGGCACATACAATTTGGGAATAGTCCCAGTCCAAAAGCATCTTCAGAATATTCACGTTTTCTTCCTACCAGCCAACATAATTCATGAATTCAAGCGGTTGCTATCTTCAATATTCACAACACAGTTATTCCAAATTTGCACAACATTAGATAAAAATATTGTTTACCCCTTGCAATCTAGTGTTGTACATGTTGAGACGGATTCCCCAAGAGAAAATGGTACATGAGTGCAATTGGTACATCTGAAGCGCATTTCACTTCCCACGCCACCAAGGACAAGAGTTTGTTCAGACCGAAGAACTAATCCCACTTCAACGAAAAAGAATGAAGCGTTCCTAGTGATGCGAATTTGGAGGGCAGTTGCAATCACCACTCTTCACTATTATACACAGCCTCTTGTGAAAATGCCGCCTGCATCGCTATTGAATTACAGTTCAGCTGACAGAAATGGTGAGCAATTGACGGGCAACACAGGAAATATCCCTCTAGATCATGCAGTTCATAGCACTGGTGTTAGGAGGCACTTATCAGTAAGTAAACATAGAACTGTGAGTTAAAAGGGTTTTTCTTATGTAACATTATATACCCTATATAATCTAAAGCTAGAACAAGCTTGTAATATTTCGGATATGAAACTGTTGCATTTATAATACTAAACCAAGTAGCTAGATGCTACAACTCTACTGAACTGAATGATCACTGATCTACTGTCAAAAATATAAGAAAGCTTTTATCTACAGAAGTAGATTCAGACTATCGAAATCCATCAACATATTTCTACAGTGTAGCTTACTCAGGCCTATCATGAGCACCCATACATATATCAGCTGAGATGATAATATATTCTGGAAAAAGAAATGATAATAGACCAAAGTAATGTACCTCAATCCAAATTTAATTCTGGTTTTGCAACTGCACACGAGATGAATGATCTGCAAATATAATACAACATGAATATCATAATTCATCAGGTTTATCTGAGCCGAGTAGTGCGATAAAGAATCAGATATAGTGTTAGTATGGTGAATAGTACCACTTGTAACACCGGTAGAAATCATTCTATCCATATTATCTATACGTCTTTGTATGGACCTCAGTAGCATGTTTAGCGCTAACACTCTCTTGCGGATAGAGGAAATCCTTGCTGCATGTTGTGCTATTACCGGGGAGGGAGCATTCTCCAATAGCTTGTCTAGTTCTGCAGAAACCAATGGGCATAATTTCATAAAATTCACGACGCACAGGGAGAGTATGAGTTGAAAACAATATACATGCAGAGAAAAATAACAACACAAAGCTCAATTCAGAAACATATGAACCACAAAATAAGCATCCAATAACAGAAGTATAAAATCTCTGGGGCGATATCTTGCCAAATGCTGATGTACTTCACATAACATGGTTCAAGGTAGGATCACGTGTGCCGGGAAATACACAGGAGCACATGGATGCTCCAACCCCCTATATGAAAATTAAATTCAAAAAATACAAGAAAAACTTCAAAAATGAAATCTTGGACTATCAAACTTGGGTGCCCAGTCTACTCCCGTATGAAGTTATGAAGTTTCGTAGAAAAAATACCAGGAAATGTATCCGTGGCGACAAAAATACAGTCCGAACTAAAATCCATCCAAACAGTTTTTTTTCTATACATAAGAATTATTTGTCTTTTTTGCCACATATTCCAAAATCCCAGATTTTTTTTTTGAAATTTCTGTTTTTTTTTTGAATTTAATGTTCACATAGGGGTGTGGAGCACCCAGGTGCTGCAAATCCTCTTCCCACGTGTGCCTCTCAATACTGCAAGCACGATAAGCAATCCCTCATAGGCAACATGATTAAATGTACATTAGTTACCCTAAGACCGCATTTAATTCCTTGCAATTAACTCGATGGTGCTGGTAGGGTGCAGAGCACAGGGCAAAACCTGTCTTCGCAAACAAAAGGGCAAAACACCTGCACGCTCTTTTTTTCAGAAAAGGCTCAGATCTATTATAAAGATTCGTACAAAGCATCCCAAACGTAATAAAAATACGTCAAGGTTTTTGGACCACCGAACGACCACTACCGCCGCTAAACGAGCTGTCGACGAACCGTTGTCGCCGCTCCCATACCGGAACCAGCCTGACCTTGTCGATGGCAGCCGGGAAGTCTTAATGCACGTGCCCTTAAGGACCAGCGCCCCAAAGCCGCAGGCGTCGCCGTTGAACCCTTAAATCAATTCAAAGAACCTGACACGAAATGTCACCGCCTCATATGCAAGACGAGAAACCCTAACCTCGCAGCCCCAAGAAGACAGCAAGAATCTACTCAGAAGCTCCGTCTAATCCATCCTGACGGACGAACTTGAGGAGGATCAGAGCCCGGAAGACTGACTCGGAGATGAAGCACCGCCATCCATCCGAGCGCCACCCCTGTGAGGATTAAGACCCTAACCTATCTACTAACCGGACTCGAGACACCAAGATTCCCCTCTCCACCATCGGAGGGCAGGAGATTCCACGGGCTCGCCAGCAGAGATTGAGTGAGGAGGCTTCGCCCTACTCGCCTTGCAAGAGGGGAAGGAAAGCCAACGATAAACCTGTACACTCATGTTTTGATGGCGTCACAGAAGTCTTGCTTCTACCGTATTCAACTTATATAAGTGTGCAGGTAATAAACAAACAATTTATTATAGTCAATACAACATAATACCACTACTCTATGTCCTGATCTTACACACCAGAACCGTCCAGATACAGGGGGTGCACATCACCCGGAGCCAAAGATTCGCTACCCATATAGGTCCTGCTTTCTATCGAAAGCAACATGCATTGGAGAACCCAGCGTAGCAACTATGGTTTGCTGGACCAAATCTTCCTCAATCAGGTATTTATCTTAATCTGCGTATTTCATGTGTTTTGTCAATTTAACTATCATATTTGTGTTTGTATCGACAGTGATGTACTTTTCAGTAATATAATTTTAATTCCAATCTAGTGAACCCTTTTGTATGCCATAACTTAGCACCTCCCTGGCTTCATTTCTATGCGTTTGTCCACCAAGTTGGTTGCTTAATATACTTCATTTTGTTGTTTGGGTGTTTCAAAGTGCACTTTTTTATCCAAGAACTGAGCCCCGATGATATTCCAAACCACTCTTGTTTGTCTTTCACTTATGTAGGATAATAATAGAGCCAGCAGCTGGCTACATAAATCTGCCATATCACCAAAAGCCAGCCTTAATTACTGTATAGAGTTGGCTATTAGGTTAGTACTTTTTTCACTTTCTCTCTTTCATTTTTCTCTCATTAATTTTTTTTACCTAGGAGCACACGTAGAGCTCACTCCTTTTCTTTTTCCTTACCTCTCTTTTCCACATAGGCAAAAATGTCATGTAATAAGCAGGCTTATAGCGTGCTACCTCCATCTCGGTTTATTGGTCCCCTTCGTATTTTGTGCCAAATTTTGACCATAGATTTCACTAACAAAATATAGGTTGTATACCACAAAACTTATACTGTTGGATTCATATTTGAAAGAGGTTTTCAATGATACTATTTTCATGGTATATAACTTTTTTTGGTAGTTAAAATCAGGTCAAAGTTTGACCCAAAATACAAGGGGGGCTAATAAACCAGGACGGAGGTGGTACTATTATAGTAGTATTATACTTCCTCTAAATACGCAATTATTGTCAAGTCAGCCATGCCACTTAAAAAGATGCTCTACATTATTATTAGTTCATAAGTACTCCCTCTGTTCCAAAAAACTACTTGCACTGCAACAAAACTGAAACCAAATACTAGCATGAGCATCTCTACAATAAGAATGATCTTCGGTTCGAATTGACGGAAAAATACACATTAACTACTGCTCAGACAACAAGGCTGAGTCAGTACCAGAATGACCATAAAAAAGAAATACTAGCGTGAGTACCCATATCACACTGTACCACAAAAATTCAGGAGCTTAAAGCAGAATCTGTTGGTCCTTAGGGCATTTCTAACCGATCCCCAATAACCAGTTAGAGGAGTAAAACCCCTCTAACCGGGACCTAACCGATCCCCAATAGACCATAGTGGAGTAACACATTACTCGGCCGCCGCAAACCTCCCTATTTTTACTCCACCGCTCGGCGACCGAGTAAAAAATCTCTCCCTGTCCCTCTCCTCTGCCTCCACTTCTCCCCCTCGCCCCGCCGTCGTCGTCCGCCGGCGCACCCTCTAGCCATCGCCGCTCGCCCAATCGGCCCACCCCCACCCAATTCGCCGATTTCCCGGAGCTCCCTCCGCCGCAGCCGCCGACAAGGACCTACCTCAGCGTCCGGTAGCGCTTGTGGGGGATATGGGTGGCGGAGATCACCGACCGGGAGACCCACAAGAGGAAGTGCAACGGGTCGTTCCACACAGCCGAGCTCACGGCGATGGAGTATGACCGGTGGCAAGTCCAATTCCACGGCCGCGATGCGAGGCTGAACTTCCTGTTCGGGACGGCGTCGGTCCACCTCATCCTGCCGGAGCCGGGTGTCGTGAGCGCGGCGATGGCGCGGGAGGACAGAGAGGCGAGGGAGCGCCTCGAGGCGGAGGCCGCCGACGAGGCGTACATGGAGGACCTCCGCCGCCAGCACCCGGAACTCGTGGAAGCGGAGCGGGCGATATTCGCCGACAAGGCGGGGAGGTCATCGTCATCTCCGACGACGAGGTGTAAGGCGGCGAGGAGGAGGAGTTCGAAGTCGAGGAGTGGCGAAGCATCTTCCCCGACTGCGACAACGACGGCACTGGCCTAGACCCAGCTCTCACCGAGGGTGGCCTGTCGAGGAAGGATTGGCTCGACCTCCACTACGGCCGTTGAGGTTGAGTAGTTTTTAGTGTAGTTTTAAGTTTAGTGTAGTTTAAGTTTAAGTTTATGTTTAATATTCGGTTGTCAAGACTATCTATGTTGAACTTATGTTTAAATGCATGCAAGTTTCGGTTGAAATTAGGCTGAATTTATGCAAATTTACGTTTTACTCCGCTAAGTTTAGGGGATCGGCTAGAAAACCGACCAAAACTTAGTGGGGTATAAATACTCCACCAAGGTTTACTCGGCCGGATACTCCGCTATTTTTTAGGGATCAGTTAGAAATGCCGTTAGATCAGTCAGATGTCATATCTTATCAGTAAGTATCAGTTAATCCAATTCGCTTAGAGCAGAGCTAATCTGTATCGAATCACTTGATTAAAACACATGCCGGAGACACCTCAACGCAAACTAGCCACAAAGCGCAAACAAAACCCTAGGCGAAGACGAGCCCGCACATGCCCCCACAGGACGGCCGCAGAGGCAGCAGCAGGGAGCAAGTAAATTTGAGGCCAAGGCGTAAGAGATGATGCAGGAGGTAACCACCTACCTCCATTGAGGCGGTCAATGGCGATGGCGAGCTCGGCCTGGCTCTGGGCGGTGGCTGCGGCGCGCGCCTCATGCTCCTCAAGCGCGCTGCCTAGCACCCCCGCGATGGCCGCAGCCAGCGCCTCGCACCTGTCAGGATGCGGACCCGTGTCCGCGTCCTCCAAGCCGCCGTCTCCGGTCATCTCCGGAGGCCGGTCGTCGCCGCCGGCGATTGTAGCAGACGGGCCGGAGGTGGTGGGAAGATCGAAGCCATCCATTAGAGGTGGTTCCATCGAGAGAGAGGGCTGGAGACAAGCAGTGGATCGGGAGGACGCCGGGCCTCAGATTGGGCCAAGCAATGGGCTTCGTTTAATTTGAATGGGACAAAAGAGCAGGGGGCTTCCTAGTCGCGTTCTGGACCGGCCCAGTATCATGGCTACATTGTCGCTCGTCCAGAGTCGCATTGGTTCGCATCGCACTATCACGGTTGACCGATCAACCGTTGGCTTTTGAAAAAAACATTTAAAAATCCTTAAATAATGGGGAAAAGATTTTTTATTCAAAAAAACATGGATTTGAAAATAACAATCATCAACTTTTAAAAATTCACATTTCGGAAAAAAAAGTTCGTAAATTAGAAAGGGTCCACGGTAATTTTAAAATTGCAGATCTGAAAAAATATCATTGTTTTTAAAAAACACGAATTTCAAAAAAGTTCGTGGATTTTGAAAAATAAAGAAGGATTTGAGAAAATAATTCATGAATTTGCAAAGAACTGCATCAATTTTAAAAAATAAGTTCACAAACTTGAAAAAGTTTGCAGATTTTGTAAAAAAACACGAATTTGAAAAAAGTTCATCAATTGTGTAAAATACATGAATTTGAAAAAAAATTCACGGGTTTTGAGAAAAAAGTTTGTCAAATTTGAAAAGAGTTTGTGGATTTAAAAAGCATTCAAAAGATCAAGAATTTAAGAAAAATATTCATGATTTGAAAAAAGGAAAATAAAATGAACAAAGAATTAGAAGGTGAAAAGAAAAAGAAAAACACAAAAGAAAACCCGGGCAAGCAAAACGGAAAAAAAAGAAACCAAATAGGGAAATCGCTGTGTCTCTTAGCGTTGTAGTTGAAGAAGAAGAAAAAGAAGTAAACTAGGCACAACAGGCAAGTTGTCCACTTGGTTACCCCGGTTTGTACTAAGGCCAACTCCAATGCACCGATCCAAACGAACATGAATTTGATCTTTTTTTGTTTGTTGGGTCACCAGTTTGTCTCATGTCCGCATCAATTTGGTCAGTGCGCCCAACCGGCCAACCCATTTGGTCTGTTTGGGTTGTCTCAAAAAAATGGTATGTTTGGGTAGTGCGCCGATCCATTTTGCCCTCGGCCATTTTTCCAACTTCCATTTTCTGGTAATCAAACATAGCAAATATATAGCAAGATAAATGGAAAATTTTTGTTTTTGCCACTCTAGTTTTTGACCACTTTACTTATGCCACTCTAGAATTTGACATTTCACTTTTGTCATTCTTAGTTTTTGACAATACATCACAATTTCCATTCCGTGGCAAAAGCAATAATTTTAGAGTGGCAATTGTGATACATTGTTAAAATCAAAGAGTGGCAAAAGTGAAATGAAAAGTTATTGCTTTGCCACGGAATGGCATTTGTGATGTATTTGTCAAAACTGAAAGGCAAAAGTGGTATGTCAAATTTAGAGTGGCATAAGTAAAGTGGTCAAAAGTTAGAGTGGCAAAAACAAAGTTTTCCCAAAATAAATCTAGCATATTTGCATTATATGCTATGTCGGCATACAACATTGGAGCAAAAGGATCACCACGGCCATAGTTCATGCATCTTGACCCTAGTTCATGAAAAACAAACAAATAGAAGATGATCACGCATCTCGGTCTTGGATGAATTTTTGCTTCCCCTCAAACATAACCTTCTCTTTTGGAGTCATCTTGCTCGTGTCGCCCGCCATGATCTCCACACCTTTGTGGTCAGGTTGATCGTGCTCTGATGTGGTCAATAACCTCAGGAGATTGGTTTAGCGATTGTTAAGGCGCAATGTCGTGCACGTTTGTAGTCGGGTCGTCAAAGTCGTTCTTCACCAAATCAATAGTTATCATCTCATCGAAAGATCGGGACCCTCGCCTCTATCAAGTGGTATCAGTTTTCAGGTTTGCTCAGTGAGAATTTCTAGTTTTCCCTATATTAGATTTATTTTCCTACCTATTGTTCAAAAAGAAAGCCCCCAAAAAAGTTAGATATGTTTATCCTTTGTCCAAGCCAGTCTGAGCCTTTACAATTTTTTTTTCATTGTTTGCATTATTGAATTAGCGGTTGCATCGTCGTGTCGACTTGCTGGTCTTAGTGTCTAGTTCGTTTAGAGTTTAGAGTTCTGTTCACACTAGTCACACAGTCGCTGCATCGTTATTCCTTCTGTTGTCCACCATCACATCCATCAATTCCACCACGTGTTACCCACCGTTCATTGTCTTCATCATAATTGAGATTGTTTACATCTTCGCTTGATCCAATCTGCATCTTATCTAGTTTATTTTGGAAAGAGTGAGAGAGAAAAAAAGAAAAAGAAAAAGGACAGAGAAAAAAAGGGAAAAGTGCGAGGGAAAAAAGAGAAAAAGGAAAAAAAGAAATTTATGATCTATCTAGAATCAATCTCGTACCTGAATTCGGATTGGAATCTGTTTTGCACAGTGTTCAGTAAAACAGGCATATCTTTTTCATACGAAGTCCGTTTTGGCTCCACAAGTACTCAAATTGAACCTAGCGATGAGCCGCGTCTGAATAGTTGCAAAAGCTATTTTAATATTTGGTGTCTCAAAATCGGCTTCTACATAGGTCTGTTTGCCCTCCGAAGTTCGCACATACAGCTTGTTTTAGTTTTTCAAGCCAGTTTTAGAATTCTTTGACTCCTCATATCCATTCGGAATTGAGTGCTTCTTTTTGCATTGGCAAGCTTGAGTTAGTAGCATTTGTGAAAAAAAATAGAAAATTGGCTCAAAATTTTCAAGAGGAAAGTTGGAGAGAGAGTTGTTGTATATCCTACTTGGCAGTTATTTTTCATCATTATCTTTACTGCCATTGTGATCTTCACTTATATCTTGTTGTCCAGAGCTATTTCTTATCCTTTATTGATGCTAGTTGTGCTATGCTGTGACCTCATTAGTGTTCTAGGCTCGCGTCTCTAGTCCGGTCTAGCTTAGGACTAGCACAGTACCGTCGTTGAGCGTTTATTCAACATTGCATCTCTGAATTGATTATTGTTAATCTTTTGCTACCATATATTTAAGCCTTCCAAGCTCCACATATTTCTACTCTGTGTATACATATGTTCCCCTAGCAATCGTTTTCCTCAATCTTTGGAGTTATTTGACACCGTTGGTTGCCGGTCACCACCTGCTTGCATGGTAAGAACTTGTAAGATATTGAGATTTGTTATACTGTGAGCGTTTTACCACCACTTCCAAGTAGTTCACAGGAACATTATTTTTTAATTTTTTTCTTGTTTCTACTAATTTTGATAGGATCCAGAGTCAATTCATGGGCTTTGTTGATCGCGGGAGACGTGCCACCACCTTTGCAAATACCACAACCGTCACGAGAGGTGCACAAACAACCAAATGCACATGATCAAGTTAACGTTTCTATACCACCATTTAATGGCCGTTTTAGACCTACTTTATATATTGAATGGGAGTTCGACATAAATAATATATTTTCTTTCCATAATTTTGATGAACATAAAAAAGTTAAGGTTGCGGTTGGTTCTTTCACTGGTTATGCTTTGGTTTGGTGGAGTAAATATTGTCGGTTACACCCTGATTATATACCTACTACTTGGGATGATTTGAAACTTGCCATGCGACATACATTCGTCCCCGCTTATTATACTCGTGACATGATTAAAAAGTTGCAACATTTAAAACAAGGTAGTGACACTGTAACGAAATATTATGATGATTTATGAACTACCTTGTTGCATTCATATTTAGAAGAAAGTGAAGATTATTTTATGATAGATTTTGGGAGGATTAAACTATGATATTCATGAAGAGTGTTATCCTATGGACCATTCGTTTCGTCTTGCTTGCAAAGCTGAACAGGAAATAAAACTACGTGTTGCCCACAAGGAGAACAAGCGCACGGTGCAAATTCCAAGAGTTGATATGATTGTACCTTCAACTAATAGGCACACTATGAAAACCACATGCGTTGTTGTGAGGACTATATCACCTCCACCATGTGACACATCACCACTGCGGGTGCCTACATCATCTGAGTTGATAATAAAAGGTAATGACAAAGGTATTGATCTTCCACCTCCACATGAGTATGATGAATACCTTGTCAATTTCAGTGCGCCATGTGATGACCTACCCACTACTTTGATCACACGACCTATTTTAGAGGACTGTGTTGATGATTGACTTTGCCATGTGATCAAACAAATGCAATATCAACAATGTTGAGTGCACCCATTGAATTAAATGATGATGCAAAAGAACCATGTGAATCAAGGAATTATTCATATTTGGATCAAATACATTTGAAAATAATTGTGCCAATGTTTAATCATTTTGATATGACCTCTAATATTGGTGATGATTCTGTGTCAAATAACCTATTGCATGTTTGCTTATTTGAGCATGTTGTAGCATCTAAATTTAATGCAAGTAAGGTTTATTCACCAATATTGGGATGGTTTAATTATGAACATCGTCAATCTTCTAATACGAATAAGAGCTTCACTTATATGTGCAAACTGAGTTGTAATACTTTCATGCCTTCTAGTTCTTGTAATAATATTTTGGCTTTATATTTTATGAACTATGAAAGTTACTCATGTATACATGTGTCATGTGTGGAAAAACCAAGGGAAGTAAAAATGGATGACATATACATATACAACATGTACACATTGTCTCTTTTGTTAGCCACATTTCAGATTAAGCAACGCCGGGGACGGCTTTGTTTTCAAGAAGGGGAGGATGATGAGGACATGACTACCTTGGATGCAACAAAAAATATTGCATACATGGATATTCGTGAGGTGATTTCTAATGCAAACTATGCAATAATTTATTGATATTATCTAGGACAAAAATACTTCACAGACTTTTATGCTATGTCTAATTGCAGGTGTATGGGACATTTGTACAATCCACATATGAAGATAAGGGAAAAAGAGAAGTTTAGGTGCTGTTCAAAAAGTCATCTTACGTAAATTTTGGCCCAAGAGAAGATAGAGTCCAAGTCTCTCACGTTTTGAATTCAGATTCGGACTGCATAGACCTACCCGACTCAAAACACCAAGAACTCTTTCATACGGTCTCCGAATTGGGTGATTCCTTTTTTGTTGGAAATTAGATTTCGTGCTCTTTCCATCCCAATTGGATTCACCTTCAAATTCATCTGGAGCGTTGAGATATTGACGAAACGATCTGACGCTGCAGCAAAATCCGAGTCAAACTACAAGTCCAAAGGTGTTGCATCACCTCCACTTGGGCCCATGAGCCTTGTACAACCTAGGGTTAGTTTTAGGCAGCCTTGGGACGTCCTCCCACCTCCTTGGCCGCCACCCCTTTCTCCTATATAAGTAGATCCATCTGGTAGCTTTTTCCTAGGGGATTTGTTTAGTTAAAAGTTAGCCATTGCAACTTCATGTACTTCGTTTGTGTCAAACGATCAGATCAAGACCGCTTTCGGATCACCACCTTTATCAATACTTCATACATATTCGCAATATTCAGATTGTTTTTATCATATTCTTGCTTGTTCTTCGATTTCTTGCAGGAATAGACCTTCGTGGTCAGGTTGATCGTGCTTTGATGTGGTCAATAACCTCAAGAGATTGGTTTAGCGATTGCTAAGGCGCAACGTCGTGCATGTTTGTAGTCGGATCATCAAAGTCGTTCTCCACCAAATCGATAGTTATCATCTCATTGAAAGATCGGGACCCTCGCCTCTATCATGTAGTAGTAGAGCCCCCGACGTAGCAGTTCAGGCAGTCCCTTCTAAACCGTGTACACGTACGTACAACCACAAGCCAAAAAATATGGCCAGGTATGTACATACGAGCGGGGTCTCGAACGCGTACTCGCGCATACGTACGGCCAGGGCTCATGTACATGGAGAGGCAACGGGCAGCCGCAATGGCGTCATGTTCATCGGGCAGCCAACTGGCTGGATCGGAACGAAGAAACAGCGTCTTGTTCATCGGGAGGCAACAGACTTGGTCGAAATGCGTCATGTTCAATGGGAGCCAACCGGCTTGGATGGAACAACTGAAACGGGGTCTGGCGTACCGCAGTACAGAGGAAACAGCCTTTTGTTTGACCGGCTATGGTCGAAACGGGGGTCATGTTCATCGGGAGGGGTGTGGCGTACCGCAAAACAAAGGAAACGGACTTGTGTTGGAGCACTACGGTCGAAACATGGGTCTGTTTATTGGGAGGGTTGTGGCCTACCGCAAAACGGAGGAACCGGACTTGTGTTGGAGCGCTACGGTCAAAATGGGGGTCCTGTTCATCGGGAGGGGTGTGGCGTACTGCAAAACAAAGGAAAGGAACTTGTGTTGCAACGCTATGGTCGAAATGGGGGTCCTGTTCATCGGAAGGGTGTGGCGTACCGCAGACGGGACTCCACGGGGCTACTGTTCACCCACCGTCGACTTTCTTCAGCCTCCACCTGCACTGTTCATCCATCGCGTCTTCCTCCTGCCTCCACTATCTACTGTTCATCCAGCCCTTCACCGGCTACTGTTCAACCAGCCCTCCACGGGGTCCTGTTCATCCACCCCAACCAGCTCGGCTGTGGCGGCCCTCCTCTCGGGGTCCTGTTCATCCAGCGGCAACGGCCTACTACTACTACCACAGGGTCCTGTTCATCCAACCCCGCCAGGAACTGTTCATCCAACCCCAACCATGTACATCTTGACTCGTTCAACCAACCCCCACAGTAGGTTTGATCGGCTTCAGTTAGCAGCAGTAGCGAAGGAATCCCTCAATCGGGTTGAGTTAACAGCTAGGGACCGATTGATCGCTCGGGTTCAGTAACGCGTAGCTAGTGGAATCGCTCGGGTTCAGTTAGAGCCCAACGCCTCGCACACATGCACGTACATGTACGAGAGAAACGCGCAAACCTCCATGCATCTCTCGGCCCCGACCACCCATCGTAACCGGGAACTCCCCGATATTTTCCTCACCCTCGCTTCTACCACGGTTTTTTCCGTCATGGACGGCCCAAAGAATGTCATGCAGCTGCGTCTCCGGCCCGCCCAGGACGAAAAGCCCATTTTATGTCATGATTTTTTGGCATAGAAGTAGGAGCCCACCACATCTATGATGATACCGGGTTTTGTCACAAGTATCAACATAGAAGTGTCATAAGCATGACAGAAAAGAATTCGTTCGGCCCAAAAATGTCATAGATGTGTCTTTTTTTGTAGTGTTTATCGCATTGGGTGCAAGTGTTTGATTGTTTGTGCGGGTATTGGTGATTTGTGTGTTCTTCTCCTACTAGATTGATAACTTGGTTCTTAACTGAGGGAAATACTTATCTCTATTGTGCTGCATCACCCTTTCCTCTTCAAGGGAAAAACCAACGCAAGCTCAAGAAGTAGCACCGTCCATGACGCGCCGATGGGCTCGGTGATGACCTCTGCCCTGCGCGCCCACTGTCTTGGTCTTCTTGCACTGATCAAGCAACCTTTGGGAATTGCTTTGGGCTTTGGGAACCAGCGTGTTGGCCCTGCTCCCTTAGCACAAAAGAGGAAAACCTCCTCATTCTCCCTGTTAGCACGGCCTCTGGCATCGTTCATCCCCGCGTGCGTCACCCATGTGAAGACTGAGAGCCGCGCGACTGAGTTGAGCAACCCTTGACTTGTCCGCCCCGAGGGAGGCCCTCGGGAGGCAGCCTCAGGAGGCCGCCTTGTGAGGCTTCTGGTGGCGCCTCGTGGTCCTCCTGGGACGCCTGCTGACTGGGGCCCCACGGGGCGAGAGCGTTGCGAGGAGTCTTACTCGTGAAGCTTGCTAGTGGGCCACCTATTGGGCCTTCGACACGCGCCACGTCCTGGACCAAAGGCAGACAGGTCTGGGTACCCTTGGTCCCACGGGCCTGACATCAGCAAGGTTGATGAAGCGGCCTCCATGGATTGGATCCCCCTCCGACAGAGTGTTGGAAAAGGCTCCAGATGGGATCTTCGCGAAACACAAACTTGCAATGGTGGAATAATTATTCTGAGGGTACGACAGAGGGTTCGGTATTTATATGAAATTGTAGTGTTTAAATCATATCAAAAGGGTGTCGGGGGCCCACAAGCCCAGGGGGCGGCCACCCCCCCCAGGTCACACCACCTAGCCTTGTGGGGCCCTTTGGCCTCTTCTCGCTGACTCTGGAAGCTTCCAACACTCCATTTGGTCCATAAAAATCATGTTAAATTGACATTTAATTTGACCTTCATAGGTATTGATTTTCTGCGAAACCAAAAACAAGAAAAAAAACAGGAACTAGCCCTGGGCACTAAATTAATAAGTTAGTCCAGAAAAATAATATAAAAGTGTACCTAAACCATATATAAATGATGTAAGTATGGCATGAATACTTCTTAAATTATATATACGTTGGAGACGTATCAGTCGTGGACCGAGTAAATTTTGTGAAACAAGGAACTTTCATATTCTAATTTGAAGCGGACGCAAAGTTGAATACATTACCCACAATTACAAGCAGACCATCCAACCCCGACCAAATAATTTGGCCCCGACTCGACTCCCTCCTCTCTAGATAGGTAACATGGCGACCTAACACCTACTGCCACAACACCTTCGACACCACTCTCTGCCGACACTCCCATCTGGATTCTCTCACCGAGTCACCCATGCGAGATCACCATGGGACTACTCGTCCACTCGAGGTATTCACCTCTAGCGACTAATGTCACGTCTTCAACTTCGGCAACTAGTGTTCGCCAATGGCCGAGAAGCTCCTTTGACCTCCTCTCCCTCCTTGAGCCGCTCCATGGTCCTCGACCAACTGAAGCACGACCTATGTCAACGTGGTGAGAGTGATCAAGCTTCAAACTTGAATGAGAAGTGTGGAATTGAGATTGGGAGTGTTGAATCAAGGAATTGCATAGCATGAAGGGTCCCCAAATAGGCTCTAAGTACAGGGAAATGATTCACGGTCAAGTGATCAACTAACTAATTCATCTCTAGATCGGTAGGGTGAATCGCTCCATCGGTTTGCTCTTAATCACAAAAGCCTCTCATGCCATCCTTCCAAAGCTCACAAGTTGGTGTCCAAAGGATGTGGATGGATCGGGGATCACCACATCCGGTGATAGCGGGGCATTGGTGAGCCGGGATCACGGCCAAGTCAAGATGGCGGAGGCCAGGATCTTTTTTTGGGCCTTCTCTTTTTTATGGACTTTCTCTTTTTTTTTGTCCGGAGTCTCATCCCGACTTGTGGGGGAATCATAGTCTCCATCATCTTTCCCTCACTTGGGACAATGCTCTAATAATGATGATCATCACACTCTTATTTACTTACAACTCAAGAATTACAACTCGATACTTAGAACAAGATATGACTCTATATGAATGCCTCCGGCGGTGTACCGGGATGTGCAATGACTCATGAGTGACATTTATGAAAGAATTACGAACGGTGGCTTTGCCACAAATACGATGTCAACTACATGATCATGCATAGCAATATGACAATGATGAAGCGTGTCATAATAACGGAACAGTGGAAAGTTGCATGGCAATATATCTCGGAATGGCTATGGAAAGGCCATAATAGGTAGGTATGGTGGCTGTTTTGAGGAAGGTATATGGTGAGTTTATGGTACCGGTGAAAGTTGCGCGGTACTAGAGAGGCTAGCAATGGTGGAAGGGTGAGAGTGTGTATAATCCATGGACTCAACATTAGTCATAAAGAACTCACATACTTATTGCAAAAATCAATTAGTTATCGAAACAAAGTACTACGCGCATGCTCCTAGGGGGATAGATTGGTAGGAAAAGACCATCGCTCGTCCTCAACCGCCACTCATAAGGAAGACAATCAATAAATAAATCATGCTCCGACTTCATCACATAACGGTTCACCATACGTGCATGCTACGAGAATCATAAACTTTAACACAAGTATTTCTCAAATTCACAACTACACACTAGCATGACTCTAATATTACCATCCTCATATCTCAAAACAATCATCAAGTATCAAACTTCTCATAGTATTCAATGTACTCTATATGAAAGTTTTTATTATATCCCTCTTGGATGTCCATCATATTAGGACTAGTTTCATAACCAAAGCAAACTACCATGTTGTTCTAAAGACTCTCAAAATAATATAAGTGAAGCATGAGAGTTCATCTATTTCTTCAAAATAAAATCACCGCCGTGCTCTAAAAAGATATAAGTGAAGTACTAGAGCAAATGACAAACTACTCCAAAAGATATAAGTGAAGATCAATGAGTAGTCGAATAATTATGCAACTATGTGAAGACTCTCTAACATTTAAGAATTTCAGATCTTGGTATTTTATTCAAACAGCAAGCAAAACAAAGTAAAATAAAATGACGCTCCAAGCAAAACACATATCATGTGGTGAATAAAAATATAGCTCCAAGTAAAGTTACCGATGAACGAAGACGAAAGAGGGGATGCCTTCCGGGGCATCCCTAAGCTTAGGCTCTTGGTTGTCCTTGAATATTACCTTGCAGTGCCTTGGGCATCCCCCAGCTTAGGCTCTTGCCACTCCTTATTCCATAGTCCCTTGAATCTTTACCCAAAACTTGAAAACTCCACAACACAAAACTTAACAGAAAACTCGTAAACTCTGTTATTATAAGAAAATAAATCACCACTTAGGTACTGTTGTGAACTCATTCTAAATTCATGTTGGTGTAATATCTACCGTATTCCAACTTCTCTATGGTTCATACCCTCCGATACTACGCATAGATTCATCAAAATAAGCAAACAACACGATGAAAACAGAATCGGTCAAATACAGAACAGTCTGTAGTAATCTGTAGGTTTCGAATACTTTTGTAACTCCAAAAATCCTGAGAAATTAGGGAGTCCTAGGCAATTTGTATATTGATCTACTGCAGTTGGAATTGGTATTTAATTACCCTCTGGTAAAAAATGAAAATTATTCTCGTGAGCGCATGCTTTTGTTTTTTACAGCAAGATCAAGTAACAATCACCCAAGAAGATCCTAAAGGCTTTACTTGGCACAAACACTAATTAAAACATAAAAAACACAATCATAACAGACGATAGATGATTAATTTATTACTAAACAGGAGCAAAAAGCAAGGAACAAAAATAAAATTGGGTTGCCTCCCAACAAGCGCTATCGTTTAATGCCCCTAGCTAGGCATGATGATTTCAATAATGCTCACAAAGGTAAGAACTGAAACATAACGGGAGCATCAAGAAGCATATGACAACCACATTTAAGTCTAACCCTCTTCCTATGCATAGGGATTTTTTGAGCAAACAACTTGTGGGAACAAGAATCAACTTGCATAGGAAGGTAAAACAAGCAAATCTTCAAGATTTTAAGCACATAGAGAGGAAACTTGATATTATTGCAATTCCTACAAGCATATGTTCCTCCCTCATAATAATTTTTAGTAGCATCATGAATGAATTCGACAATATAACCATCACATAAAGCATTCTTTTCATGAACTACAAGCATAGAAAATTTATTACTCTCATGTGAGGCATAATCCAATTGAAAATTAAAATCATGATGACAAGTTTCATGGTTATTGTTGGGGATATAGCTATCAGTTATGACCCGCCCAGGAGGGGCCGGGTCAGCCCCAATGGTGGGTTACACAAGAAGTGAAGGAAATATGCCCTAGAGGCAATAATAAAGTTATTATTTATTTCCTTATATCATGATAAAAGTTTATTATTCGTGCTAGAATTGTATTAACCAGAAACATAATACATGTGTGAATACATAGACAAATAGAGTGTCACTAGTATGCCTCTACTAGACTAGCTTGTTAATCAAAGATGGTTATGTTTCCTAACCATAGACAAAGAGTTGTCATTTGATTAACAGGATCACATCATTAGTTGAATGATCTGATTGACATGACCCATTCCGTTAGCTTAGCACCCGATCGTTTAGTATGTTGCTATTGCTTTCTTCATGACTTATACATGTTCCTATGAATATGAGATTATGCAACTCCCATTTGCCAGAGGAACACTTTGTGTGCTACCAAACGTCACAACGTAACTGGGTGATTATAAAGGAGCTCTGCAGGTGTCTCCAAAGGTACATGTTGGGTTGGCGTATTTCGAGATTAGGATTTGTCACTCCGACTGTCGGAAAGGTATCTCTAGGCCCTCTCGGTAATGCACATCACTTAAGCCTTGCAAGCATTGCAACTAATGAGTTAGTTGCGGGATGATGTATTACAGAACGAGTAAAGAGACTTGCCGGTAACGAGATTGAACTAGGTATGGGATACCGACGATCGAATCTCGGGCAAGTAACATACCGATGACAAAGGGAACAACGTATGTCGTTATGCGGTCTGACCGATAAAAGATCTTCATAGAATATGTAGGAGCCAATATGAGCATCCAGGTTTCGCTATTGGTTATTGACCGGAGACGTGTCTCGGTCATGTCTACATTGTTCTCGAACCCGTAGGGTCCGCACGCTTAAGGTTACGATGACAGTTATATTATGAGTTTATACATTTTGATATACCGAAGGTTGTTCGGAGTCCCGGATGTGATCACGGACATGACGAGGAGTCTCGAAATGGTCGAGACATAAAGATTGATATATTGGAAGCCTATTTTTGGATATCGGAAGTGTTCCGGGTGAAATCGGGATTTTACCGGAGTACCGGGAGGTTACCGGAACCCCCCGGGAGCTATATGGGCCTAAGTGGGCCTTAGTGGAAAAGAGAAGGGGCAGCCCTAGATGGGCCGCGCGCCCCTCCCCTCCCTTGGTCCGAATAGGACAAGGAGAGGGGGCCGGCCCCCCTCTCTCTTTTCCCCCCTCCGCGAATCCTATTCCAACTAGGATTGGGGGGGGGAATCCTACTCCCGGAGGGAGTAGGACTCCTCCTGGCGCGCCTCTCCTAGGCCGGCCGCACCCCCCCTTGAGCCTTTATATACGGAGGCAGGGGCACCCCAGAGAAACACAAGTTGATCCACGTGATCATATTCTTAGCCGTGTGCGGTGCCCCCTTCCACCATAGTCCTCGATAATATTGTAGCGGTGCTTAGGCGAAGCCCTGCTGCAGTAGTACATCAAGATCGTCACCACGCCGTCGTGCTGACGGAACTCTTCCCCGACACTTTGCTGGATCGGAGTCCGGGGATCGTCATCAAGCTAAACGTGTGCTAGAACTCGGAGGTGCCGTAGTTTCGGTGCTTGATCGGTCGGGCCGTGGAGACGTACGACTACATCAACTAATCGCTTCCGTTGTCGATCTACAAGGGTACGTAGATCATACTCTCCCCTCTCGTTGCTATGCATCACCATGATCTTGCGTGAGCGTAGGAAATTTTTTGAAATTACTACGAAACCCAGCAAGAAGCCCAGTAAACATTCAAGATGATAGTTTATTAAATATTATAGAAGGCCCAAAGGCCTGGAGGAGGCTTAAGTCCCGGTATTATAAACCGCCGTATGTAAGGAAAGACTTGTAAGGAAAGGCATGTAAAGGAAGTCACCGAGCCGGATACGATTATGAGCCGGCCGGGACTCTGTAGGCCACCAGGTGTCAACCCGTGTATATAAGGGGACAACCTGGTGGTGGCTTAGGGTAAGAAACAAGAGATCAAGAACCAAGCCAGCGAGTTGTGCCTCTTGGTGATCGAAACCCTAGCAATACTAACACAACTAGACGTAGGCTTTTACCTTCATCGTAAGGGGCCGAACTAGTATAAAACCTCTCGTGTCCTTTGTCCCGATTAACCCCTTTAAGCTTCCTAGTTGCGATGGCCCTACGACTAAGTCCTTTCTCTAGGACATCTGCCATGACAATTCCACGACAGTTGGTGCCCACCATGGGGCCAGCGCACGGTGGATTTGTGTTCTTGAAGGGCAACTTCGAAGGGCTCAAGGGATACGCTGTGGGCCGGATGACCAAGAGTCGTCGCGGCAAGCTCTACATCAACGACGAAGGCTGGGGCCCCGAGGCCGGCTCAATTGAGTACGGGTACCGGGTCCTCTTCGGCAGAATTCACGTCATCATCGGTCGGATCGGCGCGTCAGGCCCTGAGCCGGACGTCCACACCAACCTCATCGAAACGGCTCAGCGCGCAAGGACCACCCGTGTTCAATCTGTCGTGAAGCATGCCTTCGTAGGCTGCGTCCACGGCGGTGAATACTCTGAAGGATCGGTGGAGGGCGGTGAGACGGCCGTCTATTCTGACACTGCATCATCAACGGGCGAGATGAACTCTTTGTACCAGCTACAGGACGGCATGCTCGGGGGCTGTTCCGATGGCAGCAGTATTCCGGACCCTCTTGAGCCGCCGAATTGGGCCAGAGTCTTCATGGCAGGGACACAGCCCGGGCAGAACTCTACAGCAGCGGCGGTAATAGCTACCGGGTCGGCTGCAGCCAGGTGAGGAGACCCCGCGCGCCCCCGGCTCAAATTCTAATGGACCTCATGGATAAACTGACGACTCTGTTGACTGTCGTGGTAGAGCTGGCGGATAAAGCCCAGCATGACGCAGAGGTGGCACGCGTACGTGAAGAGATGGTGCAAGCTAAGGAAAATCTAGCCGCAGAGGAAGTCAGGATGGTGGCAGAGCGGGGGGCTTTGGACGTTCGTGCTCAACAGCTTCAAGCGGAGACCTTCCGACTCTCGGTGGATCTTAACGCGTCAAACGAGGTCATGAGAAGGAGACATCAGAAAACTCATTCACGTTTACCTCTGACGCTTGATCCTAGGAACCTATTCCATACACCCGGAGCTGGGGGAAGCAACCCGCCGGAGGCAAACCGGATCACGACACCCGGCGCACCGGTTCAGCCGCGTGCCATGGAACCACCTCGTATAATTACTGCTCCATCTCATTATGTACCAACACCGCCGGGTCACTTCTCCAACCCCTTGGAAAACCTCATCGCAGCGTCGGCTCGTTTGGCGGCTCTCCCGATGGAAGGCGACTCACCGGCGGTGGTTGAAACGCGGAGGGTAAGAGAACTTCTTCAAGCAGCTCTAGCACAGCAGGATGCGTACTCCTACAGTCGAGACAGGATCCACTCAACTCCTCGCCCAAGCCGGAGCCCGAGCTACAGTAGGCATATGGAGTCCGCAGACATGTCAAGCAATGCTCAACGCCACAACCGGCCACATAGGCATGAGCCGGTGCGGGCCGGAGCCCTTAACTTGGCGGATCAGGAGAGGATTCATCAAGAGGCGGAACGAGCAGTTCAAATGGCAGCAGATCAGGCGGCTCATCAAACTTTTTCGGCTTATCCAGCAACCTCGGTCGAGGCAGGAGTGGCCACAAGAACCGGAGGCGTCCCTTGCTTGGTGTCAGCCATACATAATGAGCGTCTGCCGAAGGACTTTAAGGGGCCTCGTAAGGTGCCTAATTACACGGCTGACTTACAGCCCGGGGCTTGGATTGAGAGTTATGAGATGGCTATGGAGTTGTTGGAGGTCAGCAACGCAGCAATGGCCAAGTATTTCACTATGATGTTGGATGGAACAGCTCGTACTTGGTTGAAGGGTTTGCCGCCTAATTCTATCGGCTCATGGGCGGAGTTAAAGGCCCGGTTCATCCAGAACTTCAAAGACACGTGTAAGAAGCCTATGTCGATTGTGGACCTAACTAATTGTAAGCAAGAGGACGGTGAGTCTATAACCCATTGGGTGCGCCGGGTCAAGGAGATAATACATTCGTTTGATAAGATGGATGCCGCCTCAGCAGTTTTGATGTTGGAGAAAAATTGCCATTTTGAACCTCTGAAGCAGAAGTTGGGGCGGCTCAAGCGTGACTGTAATGACATGGTCCAGTTGATGGCGGCTCTCGTCAAGTATGCTGATTCTGATAGTACCAAAGACCCGGTGTCTAACAAAGAAAAGACAACGAAGGGAAAGAAGAACAGCAACAACAAGGGTCACCAGCATAACCCGGCAAATCAAGGAGGTAATAAACGCAAGGCTGATGAGTTTGTTGCTAACACCAATGCATAGGGTGGAAATCAACGGCGCAAGGGCAGATAACCCCCTCGGTCGGGTGGGTCAGGTCCCACCCTTGAGCAACTATTGAATGAACCTTGTCCAAGGCACGGCACCCGCGAGAAGCCAGCCACCCACCTGTGGAAAGATTGTACGATCATGAAGGCGTTTAAAAATTCAAACACGTTTGATGGAGGTCACAACCCAGGTGGTGGTTCAGGTGGAGGCAGTTTCCAAGGCCCGGGGGCCGGTTCAGGTGGAGTAGGATTTCACGGTCAGGGCCATCCTGGTAACCAAGGAGGATATAATCCACAACCCGGCCAAGGTCATCAGCAGCAACAGCCCGGATATCAGTGTTGGGGAACGTAGTAATTTCAAAAAATTTCCTACGCACACACAAGATCATGGTGATGCATAGCAACGAGAGGGGAGAGTGTGATCTATGTACCCTTGTAGACTGACAGCGGAAGCGTTAGCACAACGCGGTTGATGTAGTCGTACGTCTTCACGGCCCGACCGATCAAGCACCGAAACTACGGCACCTCCGAGTTCTAGCACACGTTCAGCTCGATGACGATCCCCGGACTCTGATCCAGCAAAGTGTCGGGGAAGAGTTCCGTCAGCACGACGGCGTGGTGACGATCTTGATGTACTACCGTCGTAGGGCTTCGCCTAAGCACCGCTACAATATTATCGAGGACTATGGTGGAAGGGGGCACCGCACACGGTTAAGAATATGATCACGTGGATCAACTTGTGTGTCTAGGGGTGCCCCCTGCCCCCATATATAAAGGATCAAAGGGGGGGGGGGTGCGGCCGGCTAGGAGGAGGGCACGCCAGGAGGGGTCCTACTCCCACCGGGAGTAGGATTCCCCCCCTTTCCTAGTTGGAATAGGATTCGGGAGGGGGAAAGAGGAGAGAGAGAAGGAAGGGGGGGCGCCGCCCCCCTCTCCTTATCCTATTCGGACTAGGGGGGTGGGGCGCGCGGCCCAGCCCTGGCCACCTCTCCTCTCTTCCACTAAAGCCCACTAAGGCCCAAATACCTCCCGGGGGGTTCCGGTAACCTCCCGGTACTCCGGTAAAATCCCGATTTCACCCGGAACACTTCCGATATCCAAATATAGGCTTCCAATATATCAATATTTATGTCTCGACCATTTCGAGACTCCTCGTCATGTCCGTGATCACATCCGGGATTCCGAACAAACTTCGGTACATCAAAATGCATAAACTCATAATATAACTGTCATCAAAACCTTAAGCGTGCGGACCCTACGGGTTCGAGAACAATGTAGACATGACCGAGACACGCCTCTGGTCAATAACCAATAGCGGAACCTGGATGCTCATATTGGCTCCTACATATTCTACAAAGATCTTTTATCGGTCAGACCGCACAACAACATATGTTGTTCCCTTTGTCATCGGTATGTTACTTGCCCGAGATTCGATCGTCGGTATCTCAATACCTAGTTCAATCTCGTTACCGGCAAGTCTCTTTACTCGTTCCGTAATACATCATCTCACAACTAACTCATTAGTTGCAATGCTTGCAAGGCTTATGTGATGTGCATTACCGAGAGGGCCTAGAGATACCTCTCCGACAATCGGAGTGACGAATCCTAATGTCGAAATACGCCAACCCAAACATGTACCTTTGGAGACACCTGTAGAGCACCTTTATAATCACCCAGTTACGTTGTGACGTTTGGTAGCACACAAAGTGTTCCTCCGGCAAACGGGAGTTGCATAATCTCATAGTCATAGGAACATGTATAAGTCATGAAGAAAGCAATAGCAACATACTAAACGATCGGGTGCTAAGCTAATGGAATGGGTCATGTCAATCAGATCATTCACCTAATGATGTGATCCCGTTAATCAAATAACAACTCTTTGTCCATGGTTAGGAAACATAACCATCTTTGATTAACGAGCTAGTCAAGTAGAGGCATACTAGCGACACTTTGTTTGTCTATGTATTCACACATGTATTATGTTTCCGGTTAATACAATTCTAGCATGAATAATAAACATTTATCATGATATAAGGAAATAAATAATAACTTTATTATTGCCTCTAGGGCATATTTCCTTCAGTCTCCCACTTGCACTAGAGTCAATAATCTAGATCACACAGTAATGATTCTAACACCCATGGAGCCTTGGTGCTGATCATGTTTTGCTCGTGGAAGAGGCTTAGTCAACGGGTCTGCTACATTCAGATCCGTATGTATCTTGCAAATCTCTATGTCTCCCACCTGGACTAGATCCTGGATGGAATTGAAGCGTCTCTTGATGTGCTTGGTTCTCTTGTGAAATCTGGATTCCTTTGCCAAGGCAATTGCACCAGTATTGTCACAGAAGATTTTCATTGGACCCGATGCACTAGGTATGACACCTAGATCGGATATGAACTCCTTCATCCAGACTCCTTCATTTGCTGCTTCCGAAGCAGCTATGTATTCCGCTTCACACGTAGATCCCGCCACGACGCTTTGTTTAGAACTGCACCAACTGACAGCTCCACCGTTTAATGTAAACACGTATCCGGTTTGCGATTTAGAATCGTCCGGATCAGTGTCAAAGCTCGCATCAACATAACCATTTACGATGAGCTCTTTGTCACCTCCATAAACGAGAAACATATCCTTAGTCCTTTTCAGGTATTTCAGGATGTTCTTGACCGCTGTCCAGTGATCCACTCCTGGATTACTTTGGTACCACCCTGCTAGACTTATAGCAAGGCACACATCAGGTCTGGTACACAGCATTGCATACATGATAGAGCCTATGGCTGAAGCATAGGGAACATCTTTCATTTTCTCTCTATCTTCTGCAGTGGTCGGGCATTGAGTCTTACTCAACTTCACACCTTGTAACACAGGCAAGAACCCTTTCTTTGCTTGATCCATTTTGAACTTCTTCAAAACTTTGTCAAGGTATGTGCTTTGTGAAAGTCCAATTAAGCGTCTTGATCTATCTCTATAGATCTTAATGCCTAATATGTAAGCAGCTTCACCGAGGTCTTTCATTGAAAAACTCTTATTCAAGTATCCCTTTATGCTATCCAGAAATTCTATATCATTTCCAATTACTAATATGTCATCCACATATAATATCAGAAATGCTACAGAGCTCCCACTCACTTTCTTGTAAATACAGGCTTCTCCAAAAGTCTGTATAAAACCAAATGCTTTGATCACACTATCAAAGCGTTTATTCCAACTCCGAGAGGCTTGCACCGGTCCATAAATGGATCGCTGGAGCTTGCACACTTTGTTAGCTCCCTTTGGATCGACAAAACCTTCTGGTTGCATCATATACAACTCTTCTTCTAGAAATCCATTCAGGAATGCAGTTTTGACATCCATCTGCCAAATTTCATAATCATAAAATGCGGCAATTGCTAACATGATTCGGACAAACTTAAGCATCGCTATGGGTGAGAAGGTCTCATCGTAGTCAATCCCTTGAACTTGCCGAAAACCTTTTGCGACAAGTCGAGCTTTGTAGACAGTAATATTACCGTCAGCGTCAGTCTTCTTCTTGAAGATCCATTTATTCTCAATTGCTTGCCGATCATTGGGCAAGTCAACCAAAGTCCATACTTTGTTCTCATACATGGATCCCATCTAAGATTTCATGGCTTCAAGCCATTTTGCGGAATCTGGGCTCACCATCGCTTCTTCATAGTTCGTAGGTTCATCATGATCTAGTAGCATGACTTCCAGAACAGGATTACCGTACCACTCTGGCGCGGATCTCACTCTGGTTGATCTACGAGGTTCAGTAGTATCTTGTTCTGAAGTTTCATGATCATTATCATTAGCTTCCTCACTAATTGGTGTAGGTGCCGCAGAAACAGGTTTCTATGATGTACTACTTTCCAATAAGGGAGTAGGTACAGTTACCTCGTCAAGTTCTACTTTCCTCCCACTCACTTCTTTCGAGAGAAACCTTCTCCAGAAAGTTTTCGAATTTGGCAACAAAAGTCTTGCCTTCGGATCTGTGATAGAAGGTGTATCCAATAGTTTCCTTTGGATATCCTATGAAGACACATTTCTCCGATTTGGGTTCGAGCTTATCAGGTTGAATCTTTTTCACAAAAGCATCGCAGCCCCAAACTTTCAGAAACGACAACTTTGGTTTCTTGCCAAACCACAGTTCATAAGGCGTCGTCTCAACGGATTTTGATGTGCCCTATTTAACGTGAATGCGGCCGTCTCTAGAGCGTATCCCAAAACGATAGCGGTAAATCAGTAAGAGACATCATAGATCGCACCATATCTAGTAAAGTACGATTACGACGTTCGGATACACCATTACGCTGTGGTGTTCCGGGTGGCGTGAGTTGCGAAACTATTCCATGTTGTTTCAAATGTACACCAAACTCGTAACTCAAATATTCTCCTCCACGATCAGATCGTAGGAATTTTATTTTCTTGTTACGATGATTTTCAACTTCACTCTGAAATTCTTTGAACTTTTCAAACGTTTCAGACATGTGTTTCATTAAGTAGATATACCCATATCTGCTTAAGTCATCTGTGAAGGTGAGAAAATAATGATATCCGCCACGAGCCTCAACATTCATCGGACCACATACATCTGTATGTATGATTTCCAACAAATCTGTTGCTCTCTCCATAGTATCGGAGAACGGTGTTTTTGTCATCTTACCCATAAGGCACGGTTCGCAAGTACCAAGTGATTCATAATCAGGTGGTTCCAAAAGCCCATCAGTATGGAGTTTCTTCATGCGCTTTATACCGATATGACCCAAACGGCAGTGCCACAAATAAGTTGCACTATCATTATCAACTCTGCATCTTTTGGCTTCAACACTATGAATATGTGTGTCACTACTATCGAGATTTAATAAGAATAGACCACTCTTTAAGGGTGCATGACCATAAAAGATATTACTCATGTAAATAGAACAACCATTATTCTCTGATTTAAATGAATAACCGTCTCGCATCAAACAAGATCCAGATATAATGTTCATGCTTAACGCTGGCACCAAATAACAATTATTTAGGTCTAATACTAATCCCGAAGGTAGATGTAGAGGTAGCGTGCCGACTGCGATCACATCGACTTTGGAACCATTTCCCACGCGCATCGTCACCTCGTCCGTAGCCAATCTTCGCTTAATCTGTAGTCCCTGTTTCGAGTTGCAAATATTAGCAACAGAACCAGTATCAAATACCCAGGTGCTACTGCGAGCATTAGTAAGGTACACATCAATAACATGTATATCACATATACCTTTGTTCACGTTGCCATCCTTCTTATCCGCCAAATACTTGGGGCAGTTCCGCTTCCACTGACCAGTCTGCTTGTAGTAGAAGCACTCAGTTTCAGGCTTAGGTCCAGGTTTGGGTTTCTTCTCTTGAGTAGCAACTTGCTTGCTGTTCTTTTTGAAGTTCCCCTTCTTCTTCTCTTTGCCCTTTTTTCTTGAAACTAGTGGTCTTGTTGACCATCAACACTTGATGCTCCTTCTTGCTTTCTACCTCCGCAGCTTTCAGCATTGCGAAGAGCTCGGGAATAGTCTTATTCATCCCTTGCATATTATAGTTCATCACAAAGCTCTTGTAGCTTGGTGGTAGTGATTGGAGAATTCTGTCAATGATGCAATCATCTGGAAGATTAACTCCCAATTGAATCAAGTGATTATTATACCCAGACATTTTGAGTATATGCTCACTGACAGAACTGTTCTCCTCCATCTTGCAGCTATAGAACTTATTAGAGACTTCATATCTCTCAGTCCGGGCATTTGCTTGAAATATTAACTTCAACTCCTGGAACATCTCATATGCTCCATGATGTTCAAAACGTCGTTGAAGTCCCGATTCTAAGCCGTAAAGCATGGCACACCGAACTATCGAGTAGTCATCAGCTTTGCTCTGCCAGACGTTCATAACATCTGGTGTTGCTCCAGCAGCAGGCCTGGCACCCAACGGTGCTTCCAGGACGTAATTCTTCTGTGCAGCAATGAGGATAATCCTCAAGTTACAGACCCAGTCCGTGTAATTGCTACCATCATGTTTCAACTTTGCTTTCTCAAGGAACGCATTAAAATTCAATGGAACAACAGCACGGGCCATCTATCTACAATCAAACATAAATAAGCAAGATACTATCAGGTACTAAGTTCATGATAAATTTAGGTTCAATTAATCATATTACTTAAAGAACTCCCACTTAGATAGACATCCCTCTAATCCTCTAAGTGATTACGTGATCCAAATCAACTAAACCATGTCCGATCATCACGTGAGATGGAGTAGTTTCATTGGTGAACATCACTATGTTGACCATATCTACTATATGATTCACGCTCGACCTTTCGGTCTCCGTGTTCTGAGGCCATATCTGTATATGCTTGGCTCGTCAAGTATAACCTGAGTATTCCGCATGTGCAACTGTTTTGCACCTGTTGTATTTGAACATAGAGCCTATCACACCCGATCATCACGTGGTGTCTCAGCACGAAGAACTTTCGCAACGGTGCATACTCAGGGAGAACACTTCTTGATAATTAGTGAGAGATCATGCTTAACGCTGGCACCAAATAACAATTATTTAGGTCTAATACTAATCCCGAAGGTAGATGTAGAGGTAGCGTGCCGACTGCGATCACATCGACTTTGGAACCATTTCCCACGCGCATCGTCACCTCGTCCTTAGCCAATCTTCGCTTAATCTGTAGTCCCTGTTTCGAGTTGCAAATATTAGCAATAGAACCAGTATCGAATACCCAGGTGCTACTGCGAGCATTAGTAAGGTACACATCAATAACATGTATATCACATATACCTTTGTTCACCTTGCCATCCTTCTTATCCGCCAAATACTTGGGGCAGTTCCGCTTCCAGTGACCAGTCTGCTTGCAGTAGAAGCACTCAGTTTTAGGCTTAGGTCCAGGTTTGGGTTTCTTCTCTTGAGTAGCAACAGGTGAGAAGGTCTCATCGTAGTCAATCCCTTGAACTTGCCAAAAACCTTTTGCGACAAGTCGAGCTTTGTAGACAGTAATATTACCGTCAGCGTCAGTCTTCTTCTTGAAGATCCATTTATTCTCAATTGCTTGCTGATCATTGGGCAAGTCAACCAAAGTCCATACTTTGTTCTCATACATGGATCCCATCTCAGATTTCATGGCTTCAAGCCATTTTGCGGAATCTGGGCTCACCATCGCTTCTTCATAGTTCGTAGGTTCATCATGATCTAGTAGCATGACTTCCAGAACAGGATTACCGTACCACTCTGGCGCGGATCTCACTCTGGTTGATCTACGAGGTTCAGTAGTATCTTGTGTGGAGCAGAGAGGATCACCCACCCCGGGTCGATAATCTAGGTCACTTGGCTTTGGTAGTGGCGCCTCAGGTTGGTGGATACAAATTCACTGAGGTACTCATGGATGGAGGCAGCAACATCAACATCCTCTACTGTGAGACGTTCCGCCGGATGGGGTTGACTAATAAGAGTCTTAAACAATCCAACACTGTTTTTCATGGTGTGGTTCCTGGCAAGTCGGCGTACCGAGTGGGTAAGATTGAACTGGAGGTAGCTTTTGGGGATGCGTATGATTCCAGAGCAGAAAAATTAAACTTTGAGGTGGCGAAGATCAAAAGCCCATAACATGCTCTGTTTGGACAGTCGGCTTATGCCAAGTTCATGGCTCGGCCGTGTTATGTATATTTGCAGCTCAAGATGCCGGGCTATAAGGGCACCATCACAGTACATGGGAGCCGAAAAATAGCTTTGGAGTGTGAAGAAGGTGATGCTGGCTATGCTGAATCTGTTTGTGCAACAGAGGAGTTAAAGTTTTACAAGGATCATGTTGACCCAGCGGACATGATGTCATTAAAAAAACCAACAACAGAGCATGAGCCGGTGTTGAAATTCAAATCAGCTGATGACTCCAAGATGGTTGACTTTGTGCCTGGCAACTCATCCAAGCAGTTCATCATCAATGCAAACTTGGATCCAAAATAGGAAAGCGCGCTCATTGAGTTCATCCGTGAGAACCGGGACATCTTTGCATGGAAACCTTCAGACATGCCGGGTGTCCCGAGGGAACTCGCTGAGCACACTCTCAATATTGATCCAAAGTTTAAACCTGTCACACAGTTTCTCCGACAGTTCAATGAAGAAAGGCGCAAGGCCATTGGAGAATAGGTGGCCCGGCTCTTGGCGGCCGGGTTCATCGTAGAAGTCTTTCACCCCGAGTGGTTATCCAACCCGGTGCTTGTACTCAAAAAGAATGGCACCAGGCGTATGTGTGTAGATTACACCGATCTGAACAAGGCTTGTCCGGCTGATCCTTTTGCCCTCCCCTGTATTGATCAGATCATCGATGCTATGGTGGGTTGCGCATGTTTGAGTTTCTTGGATGCTTACTCAAGTTATCATTAGATTAAGATGGCGGTCAAAGATCAGGAGAAGATGGCTTTTATCACTCCTTTTGGAGCTTTCTGCTATGTGTCTATGCCTTTTGGGCTTAAGAGTGCCCAGGTGACTTACCAACGGTGTGTACAGAACTGTCTTCATGATCAGATTGGGCGTAATGTTCATACTTATGTGGATGATATAGTGGTAAAATCCAGGAAAGAGGAAACATTGGTCGCAGACCTGAAAGAGACCTTCGATAATCTCCGGATCTACAAAATGATGCTTAACCCGGCCAAGTGTGTTTTTGGAGTCCCAGCGGGCAAGCTCTTGGGTTTTTTGGTGTCCAACCGAGGTATTGAAGCTAACCCGGAGAAAATCAAGGCAATTACATCCCTGGCCAAACCAACATGCATCAATGATGTTCAATGGCTGGCAGGCCGTGTTGCTGCTTTGAGCCGGTTCATAAGCCGGTTAGGAGAGAAGGCAATGCCTTTGTATCAGATGATGAAGAAAACAAATGATTTTGTTTGGAGCGATACTACAAAGTCTGCTTTTGAAGATCTGAAGACACAGCTTGCTGAGCCGCTGGTCCTGGCTGCTCCAGTTGAGAAAGAGTCGCTGTTGTTATACGTGGCCGCCAACTCATGCGCTGTTAGTGTGGCTATTGTGGTGGAGCGCAAGGAGGCTGGCAAGGAACATCCGGTTCAACGGCCGGTTTACTACGTCAGTGAGGTGTTAATTGAATCCAAGCAACGATACCCACACTGGAAGAAGCTCGTGTATGGGGTGTTCATGGCAAGCCGGAAGCTTAAACATTATTTTCAGGGTCACCCAATCACTGTGGTTAACTCTGCTCCTTTGGGAGACATCATTCAAAACAGAGAAGCCACTGGACGAGTTGCCAAGTGGGCCATTGAGCTTGGGTCTCACGGGTTGAAGTATGTACCACGTACTGCGATCAAATCTCAAGCACTAGTTGACTTGATTAATGACTGGACAGAGATGCAGATGCCAGAAGAGAAACCAGACAACACGTATTGGACTATTCATTTTGATGGGTCCAGACAGTTGGAAGGCTCGGGGGCTGGAGTTGTTTTAACCTCTCCTCGAGGTGACAAATTGTGTTATGTGTTACGGCTGATGTTTCCTTGCACTAACAACGCAGCAGAGTATGAACCTTGCTCCATGGTCTTCGAGTGGCAAAAGAGATGAGTTTGAGCCGGGTCAGATGTCTTGGCGACTCAGATTTAGTGGCTCAACACGTATCAGGCAAGTGGGATTCCAAGGATCCTCTCATGGCGGCTTATCGCCGGGAGGTTGATGTTGTTGCGGGGCATTTTAAAGGTTATCAGGTGGAGCACATTGACCGTAGGAAGAATGAAGCGGCTGATGCTTTAAGCCGGTTGGGGTCTCAGCGTAAGCCGGTACCACCTAATACCTTTTTGGATGTTTTGCATAACCCGTCTGTCAAGTTGCCCACAGAAGAAGATTTAGCTCTTCCTGACCCGGAGGCGCAGTTGGTGGCGGCTCTTCATGTCATCCCAGATTGGACAGTGTTGTTCTTGGCTTACATGACCCGGGGAGAGTTGCCAGCGGATGAGACCCTGGCTCGACAGATAACCCGGCGGTCTAAGTCAATGGCGATTTCTGATGGAGAGCTATACCATCGCAGCGTCTCTGGAGCGTTTCAACGGTGTGTTTCCCCTAAAGAAGGCCAAGAAATACTTCGTGAGATCCATGAAGACGATTGTGGTCATCACGCCGGGTCAAAATCTCTGGTGGCCAAAGCTTTTCGTCGCGGTTTTTACTGGTTGATGGCTCACGCTGATGCAGAGGATCTGGTCAGCAGATGTGATGGATGTAAAAAATTTGCACGACGAGCACATGTTCCGGCTCAAGAGCTCCGGATGATTCCAATCACTTGGCCGTTTGCGGTCTGGGGGCTTGACATGGTGGGGCCTTTCAAAAGGTCTAAGGATAAAAAGACACATCTTTTAGTGGCAGTTGATAAATTCACAAAGTGGGTTGAGGCAGAACCGGTGAGTAAGTGTGATGCGGCCACGGCGGTTCAGTTTATGAAAAAGGTGATCTTCCGCTTTGGTTTTCCACACGGTATTATCACTGACAATGGCACTAATCTATCCCAAGGGGCAATGGAGGAGTGTTGTCATCGTGAGCAATCCGGCTTGATGTTTCTTCTGTAGCTCATCCTCAATCCAATGGTCAAGCTGAGAGAGCAAATCAGGAAATTTTAAAAGGTCTCAAGCCCCGGCTTATGGTTCCCTTACAGCGAACACCGGGTTTTTGGGTAGAAGAATTACCCTCGGTGCTGTGGAGTATCAACACCACGCCTAACAGGTCTACAGGTTACACACCTTTTTTCATGGTGTATGGAGCAGAAGCAGTGTTTCCTAGTGACATCCGTCATGACTCGCCCCGCGTGGCGGCTTATGTTGAAGCTAATAATGAACAAGTAAGGCAGGATGCACTCGACTTGTTAGATGAAGAAAGAGACTTAGCAGCGGCTCGATCAACAATTTATCAACAGGACCTGCGCCGTTATCACAGCCGCCGGGTTAAGTCCAGGACTTTTCAGGAAAGCGACCTGGTGCTCCGGCTCATCCGGGATCTGTCAGATGCACACAAGTTATCCCCACCTTGGGAAGGATCCTTTGTGGTCAGCAAGAACTTAAACAACAGGTCATATTACCTCATTGACGTTCGAGAGCACAAAGACTCATGTAAGTCGGAGGAGGAGACCCGCCGGCCGTGGAACATTGCTCAAATTCGGCCATACTACACCTGAGCCACCGGCTCTCATCATGTACATACTTTAACATTGTATATACCATGATAAACAATAAAGTAAGACCATCAGTCTCTTTTCTTTTCAAAGATTATGCATCTTTGTTATTCTTATTTTCAAATGACTATTAAGGAGCTGATCATATTTGAATCAAGTCTAACCTTTTTTTGGTCCGGCTTATGATCGTATTCGAATTTAGCTGCAATTATCATGGTCACTTGGGGGCTTCCTGTTCAAACATAGGTCATATTCGAACCAAAGAGAACATAGCTGTCGTAACCCTCTTGATCGGCTCAAGGTCAAACTCACTTGGGGGCTTCTTGATCGTATCCGAATCATAGCTTAACCCCTTTTGGGTCTGACTTGGATCGTATTTGAATCAGGGTCGTTAAAAACCTCTCAAGGTCATTTGGGGGCTTCCTGTTCAAACATAGGTCGTATTCGAACCAAAGAGAACATAGCTTTCGGTACCCTCTTGATCGGCGCAACGCCAAAGCCACTGGGGGCTATATGGTTGTATTCGAACCTTAGCTTAACCCCTTTGGTCCGGTTTACTGATCGTATTCGAATCAGAAGCCACCAACCTTTAAATATAAGATTAAATCGTACTTTTTACCTGTTATTTGCCTTTTAGTTTTTTGTTGTCTCAATTCTACAAATATTTAGCATGATCTTCTTTGCCGGCTTGTTTATTTGACAACAAGACCACCAAAGTATGATGATCACTAAGTATTCAGAGCCATTGACTTCTCAGAAAGATTGAGTTGTCAACTTCATTACCCGGGTTATTCAAGCCGGTGGTCTAAGGATCAAAGGTACAAGCCTGGCTATTATTTATACGCAATTGCCTGCTGCATTAACCAAAGGGTTAGTTTCAGCCCTTGTCCTTTATTTATATCTGTTTCTGTTTTCTATTATGGTAAACATATTGGCTATAAGCCGGGTGTTTTAACCCGTTCGGTTCTAAGCCGCCAAGCCAGTCTTTTCTCTTGTATCTACAGGAATAGAGTTAAAGTGTTGCAGAAACAATCTCAAATATGATGCATATATTGCCATCAGGAAATACGGAGTCACACACAGTGTTTTATGCACGATGGCATAGGCAAGGAATTCAGTGTTTTCACAGCTAAACTATTACAAGGCTTTTTATAAGCCAATGAAGATGGTTATTACTCCTCCCTCCCGGTTCACCGCCCTCTGTTGGATGGAAGTTGGGTTTTGACCGGTCAAAACCATTCACGGCGACAAATTCGGCTTCTTCGTTGATCAGGCCGGCCGGGTCAACTTCCAGGGCAAATGTATTTTCTCTTACAGGCGGGATCAAATCTGTCACCTTGTACGAGGGAGTCGCCATCTTCTTATTTTCAACATTAAAACCCGGCTGGTATTTGTCGATGTTGGTGCCATCTCCACGGGTAGTTGCCTGAGGTCGGACTCCGCGCACGCAAGTCATGAAGTCATCCTGCTCAAAGGGAGATTTGTCTTCCTTCACGGTGGGACAGCCTCTGGCCACGTCCGCCGGGTCTAAGTGTGGCACCCAAGCCTTGGAGCGGCTCAGGGCAGTCAAAGCTCCGGCTCACGCACAGGAGCGCTTCACTTCTTGAAATCTGGCGGGCAGGATTGACAGTTTCTTCAAGACGTCGCTGAGCCGGTTGGGTCCTTGATTGACAGGAGAGATGGCGGCAAGTGCCCGTTGTGCACCAATGTACAGTTGTTCTACTAAAGTATACACTGCCTTCAGTTTAATCAAAGGATCTTGGCTCAGGTTCTTGCTTCGTGGGCCTGCACATATTTTATACACAAAGTCAGCTGGCGGCTTATATTCCGGATCAGCAAAAAAGTACACAAGATTAAAGACAGACGGCTTACCAAAGATGGCGGCCACCATTTGAGACACCCGGCCTTTTAAACCGTTCAACTCTGTGGAAACCTCTTCAAGGGCTGCTTCGGCCTTCTCAGCGCGTTGCGTCAGAAGCATTTTTTCATCTGCCCAGGTTTTCTTCTTGGCGATGAAGCTGGTCTTTAAACTTTCTGTCTCAGAGAGACTTATTTGCAGTTTGGAGTTAGCAGATTTAATTTCTGCCTCCTGACTCGCTAGCCGGGTCTTTGCGTCAGTCAATTGCGAGTTCAGTTCAGATAAGGCGTTCTGCAAAAAAACATATTCAGATGAGTCAAGATTTCGCTTAAAAGTTCAACAATCAAGATTCGAGTCTCAAGTACTTTACAGAAAAAACCACTTGACACTTGGGGGCTAATGTATGTCAAAACAAATTTTTATGACTCTAAAGACATATTTTAAGTCCCAAGTACTTTACAAAGTAATATCACTTGGCACTTGGGGGCTAATGTATGCAATTCAGCAAGTTTTTCAAGGTTAAGCCGGAGTATTAAGTTCTTTGAATACGATACAAATCAATTTAAAAGTACCAGCTCATTTATGATCAAAAGGAACCGGACCTTGGGGACTACAGGTGAAGCTTTGTTCTATTTTGTTGAATTCAAGAAAAGTTTCAAAAGTAACGGTCTTGGCCTATATTATAAAGTCTACAGATCATTCCGGTTCTCTCACAATCTGAAGACTTGGGGGCTAGAGGAATATAGATAATCCGGAAGAACATACCTCGTATTTCAACTGCAACTGTTTGACCATTTCGATCTCAGAATCACGACTGGAGTGCACATGGCTGAGATAGCCGGATAAAATATCGTTGGCATTTAGATGATCATAATTGGCAATATCAAAGCGCACGTTCTGCCTTTCCAATGCCTCCTGTTTCACCGTGTGGCGAGCCATCACGGTTGGATTCCCCGGCGCAATAAAACGGCTCCTGGTGATCTGAACGTCTTGTGCAGACGGTGATGGCGGGTTGGGTGAGCTTGATGGTCCAGTTGCGGAAGGGTTCACAGTGGTCTCATCAAATGACGGTTCAGGAGGATTTGATTCTGCATCGATAGGCGGGTCTTCTGGAGCGTCAGTTAATGAAGGAGAAGGTGGCCTGGCAGGGTCAGATGCAAGGATTGGCGGGTGTTCCGCCGGTTTAGCTGCCTTCGCCTTCTTGGACTTAGCTTGGCCACTAAGAGAGATGTTGCAGTACTGTCAGTACAAAGATGCAATTTGAACAAACCGGAAAAAAGGAGGATTTTTCATTACCCAGGGGCAGTCTTGAAGGCCGGAAATTGAGTCTGCGATGAGTCGCCAGACGAGCGAGACACCTCCTGAAAAGATAAAATGAAGTTAAAATAATGCAAGGGAAAGGATTCATTAAACAGAGTTAAGGACAAAGGAAGTAAACCTCATTCCGGCGCTTCTGAGGAGTTTGTTGAAGAACAACAGCCGGTTCGTCTTCGGTCCGGGCTTGACGGCGGCTCTCATGTTGCTGCTTTTTCAAAATAAAGTTGGGATCCAAGTGAGCTAAAGGGTTAGAAAACCTTACTTTACGGATCACTCGTCGAATTTTTTGTCTTGGCAAGGGCTCTGAGCCGGAGGAAATGATAGTTACCTCTTCTTCCACGACCTGACTGGCCCCAGTGTCATCCTGGTAATGATCAGTGTTAATAAGATTGTTAAAGAATTGGCCAAGGGAGTCAAGGGCTACCTCCGACTCAGAAGAATCATCAGGCTTCATCCAGTCTTCGGCGGTGCTCTTCTTCTTCTTTTTTGACCTCCGGGTCGTTTTCTTGGCGTTTATGGCTGCGGCTCTCACTTTCTTGGCAGCCTCGTGGTCATATTTAACTTTCCAGAAGTCAGAGTTGGCCTGCAGACAGGTAAAAACACGATGAAAAGGTCAGGCAAGTATTAAACAACATGGCTGGGAAAAATACAAAGGAGAAGAGATCAGAATATCCTTACTTCTGGCACCGGGTTAAGCTTGCGGAAGGGGTTTAACCCGAAAATACTGCAATCTTCGTATTTCCCGTTCACCAGAAGGGTTGACATTGAAACAATATCTTCTTCTGTTAATTGAGTGGGGCTGTGACGAAGAGAGTCATCCGGGCCTCCACCATACTCATACATCAGCTTTGACCGACGGCTTAGAGGGATGACCCGCCATGAGATCCAGCAGCGGGTTAGATCAACTCCAGTTAACCCATTCCCTAACAGAGCATTAATCCTTTTGATGGATGGTATCAGCTTTCTGCGTTCAGCGGCAGTGAGCTTGTCAGGGAGCGCGAACTTGGAGTCAAGACGTTCGAGGCGATAACCCGGCAGTGGCCTCTCGTTTGCTGGAGAAATGTCTTGGCAGTAAAACCAAGTCTGATTCCAGTCTTTTGGATGACTCGGCAAGACTATGAGGGGGAAGACAGCACCCTGCCGGCGTTGAATTGAGATGCCTCCAAGCTCTAAGCTAAGGCCGTTGGTGCACTCGTTCTGCCGGTTCAGATAAAAGTATTCTCTAAACAGCTCCACGGTCGGCTCTTGTTGAAGATACAGCTCATAGAGCACTTGGAAGTTACGGATGTTAGATATGGAATTGGGCCCAATATCTTGAGGGTGTAGTTTGAAAAAGTGGAGGACCTCTCTGAAGAACTTTGAGCCGGGCGGTGAGAAGCCACGGTTCATATGGTCAGTAAAAACAATCACTTCACCAGCCCTTGGATTGGGCCGTTCTTCTTCGGAGTCAGGGGCACGGTAAGACATGACGTCTTTTCCTGGCAAAAATGCTATGGTGAAAAACTCCTTCAAACGTTCCTCAGTTACGGTTGAGGGAACCCAGTTACAGATGGTTGGTGCTTTGGACGGCATGATGTGCAAAGAAGAACTGAAAAAGAAAGGCAACGTGTCGGTTCGATTCAATGGTGAAGTTAACAGTTAAATGATGAAAATACAGGGAAGTAATGGCGGCTTAGTTAAGGGCTAATGTCATATAAGGAAAGGTAAGCCGACATAGTAAGCCGCCATGACTACAGATATTTGAAGAAGGTAAATTCAGCTAAGTGTTGAGACAAATAAGTTTCCTAATTGCTTGGTATTATTCCAAATCAAATGGCTATTCAAAATGGAGAAAATTCTAGACCTAAAAGGTTCAGCGCAGAGGAGTCTATAAGTTCTGATGAGATCTTTGGAACAGAGAAAGGGATCTGCAGACGTCAAAAGTAGGTACAAAAACGCTACCGCACAAGCATATATTTCTTTTTGGATCAAGAAGAAGCTTGCAGTGGAAGAACTATGAAGAACTACGATGAACTAGGAAGAACACGAAGAAATATGAAAACCCTAAATGCGGATCTGAGAAGTGAAAAGGAGGGCACTTACAACCGCGGATCTTCTGCGGTGGTCGCTGTTGTTCTCTAGATCGGTTCGTGTTGATGCAGCGGCCAAAGTCAACGGAGACGAAGGCAAAGCGCTGTGGCGGCGAAGCTCGAGCAGCAGGGGGTTTGCGAGAGGAAGAAGATGGAGCGAGAGAGAAGAAAGAAGAAAGCCGAGGCGTGCCTATTTATAAGGAAAATGTGAACAGGCGGGCACGAAAATCGAGGGATGGCCGAATAATGGTTATCCAACTACACAAACGCCTCGATTCTCGAGAGACATTAAAGATGAAGATCCGTTAGGAGATGACGTCATAAAAGTTTTTTGCATTTTCAAAAGATGACGTCACAGCGGGTTACAAAAACTTCTACGAGGATAAGAAGATGGATTTTTGTCTAAGTATTGAAGATTGACAAAGAACGGAGTTCAAAGTCAACCTGGGGCCGAATGTTGGGGATATAGCTATCAGTTATGACCCGCCCAGGAGGGGCCGGGTCAGCCCCAATGGCGGGTTACACAAGAAGCCCAGTAAACATTCAAGATGATAGTTTATTAAATATTATAGAAGGCCCAAAGGCCTGGAGGCGGCTTAAGGCCCGGTATTATAAACCGCCATATGTAAGGAAAGACTTGTAAAGGAAGTCACCGAGCCGGACACGATTATGAGCCGTCCGAGACTCTGTAGGCCACCAGGCGTCAACCCGTGTATATAAGGGGATGACCCGGTGGCGGCTTAGGGTAAGAAACAAGAGATCGAGAACCAAGCCGGCGAGTTGAGCCTCCTGGTGATCGAAACCCTAGCAATACCAACACAACTAGACGTAGGCTTTTACCTTCATCGTAAGGGGCCGAACTAGTATAAAACCTCTCGTGTCCTTTGTCCCGATTAACCCCTTTAAGCTTCCTAGTTGCGATGGCCCTATGACTAAGTCCTTTCTCTAGGACATCTGCTGTGACAATTCCACGACAGTTATCATTATTCTTAATAGCATACAAGTCATCACAATAATCATCATAGATAACAACTTTGTTCTCATAATCAATTGGAACCTCTTCCGAAATAGTGCATTCATCACTAGATAAAGTCATGACCTCTCCAAATCCACTTTGATCAATATAATCATCATAAATAGGAGGCATGCTTTCATCATAATAAATTTTCTCATTAAAATTTGGGGGACAAAAAATATCATCTTCATCAAACATAGCTTCCCCAAGCTTGTGGCTTTGCATATCATTAGCATCATGGATATTCAAGGAATCCATACTAACAACATTGCAATCATGCTCATCATTCAAATATTTAGTGCCAAACATTCTAATGCAATCTTCTTCTAGCACTTGAGCACAATTATCGGAATCCTTATTTTCATGATAGATATTAAAAAGGTGAAGCATCTGAGGTACCCTTAATTCCATATATTTTTTGTATTTTTCTTTTATAAACTAAACTAGTTATAAAACAAGAAACTAAAAGATTCGATTGCAAGATCTAAAGATATACCTTCAAGCGCTAACCTCCCCGGCAACGGCGCCAAAAAAGAGTTTGATGTCTACCACACAACCTTCTTCTTGTAGACGTTGTTGGGCCTCCAAGTGCAGAGGTTTGTAGGACAGTAGCAAATTTCCCTCAAGTGGATGACCTAAGGTTTATCAATCCATGGGAGACATAGGATGAAGATGGTCTCTCTCAAGAAACCCTGCAACCAAATAACAAAGAGTCTCTAACATTTAAGAATTTCAGATCTTGGTATTTTATTCAAACAGCAAGCAAAACAAAATAAAATAAAATGACGCTCCAAGCAAAACACATATCATGTGGTGAATAAAAATATAGCTCCAAGTAAAGTTACCGATGAACGAAGACAAAAGAGGGGATGCCTTCCGGGGCATCCCCAAGATTAGGCTCTTGGTTGTCCTTGAATATTACCTTGGGGTTCCTTGGTCATCCCCAAGCTTAGGCTCTTGCCACTCCTTATTCCATAGTCCATCGGATCTTTACCCAAAACTTGAAAACTTCACAACACAAAACTTAACAGAAAACTCGTAAGCTCCGTTAGTATAAGAAAATAAATCACCACTTAGGTACTATTGTGAACTCATTCTTTATTTATATTTGTGTTAAACCTACTGTATTCCAACTTTTCTATGGTTCATAAACTCTATTACTAGCCATAGATTCATCAAAATAAGCAAACAACACACGAAAAACAGAATCTGTCAAAAACAGAACAGTCTGTAGTAATATGTAGGTTTCGAATACTTATGGAAACCCAAAAATTATAAAATAAATTGCTGGACGTGAGTAATTTATCTATTAATCTTATTCAATTATAATTAACTAAACAGAACTCTCCATTAAAAATGGCAGCAAATCTCGTGAGCGCTAAAGTTTCTGTTTTTTACAGCAAGATCGCAAAGACTTTCCCCAAGTCTTCCCAAAGGTACTACTTGGCACAAACACTAATTAAAAGCATAAAACCACATCTAAATAGAGTCTAGATGAATTATTTATTACTAAACAGGATCAAAAATCAAAGAACAAAAATAAAATTGGGTTGCCTCCCAACAAGCGCTAACGTCTAACGCCCCTAGCTAGGCATGATGATTTCAATGATGCTCACATAAAAGATAAGAATTGAAATATAAAGAGAGCATCATGAAGAATATGACTAGCACATTTAAGTCTAACCCACTTCCTATGCATAGGGATTTTGTGAGCAAACAACTTATGGGAACAATAATCAACTAGCATAGGAAGGCAAAACAAGCATAACTTCAAAACTTTAAGCACATAGAGAGGAAACTTGATATTATTGCAATTCCTACAAGCATATATTCCTCCCTCATAATAATTTAAGTAGCTTCATGAATGAATTCAACAATATAACTATCACATAAAGCATTCATTTCATGATCTACAAGCATAGAAATTTTATTACTCTCCACATAAGCAAAATTCTTCTCATTCGGAATAGTGGGGGTATCATAAGAAACTCGAATACTATAAATTGTTTCCATATTAAAAGAGTAATGTTCAGAAAAGGGGTAATCATAATCATGACAAGTTTTATAAATATAATCACCATTACTTTTTATAGCATAATTATCATCAGAATAATCATCATAAGTAGCAACTTTGTTCTCATCATAATCAATTGAAACCTCTTCCAAGATAGTGGAATCATTACTAAATAAAGTCATGACCTCTCCAAATCCACTTTCATAATTATCACAATAAGATTTAACATCCTCCAAAATAGTGGGACCATTACTTCCTAAAGTTGACACTCTTACAAACCCACTTTCATGAATATAATCATCATAAGTAGGAGGCATGCTATCATCAAAATAAATTTGCTCATCAAAATTTGGGAGACAAAAAATATCATCTTCATCAAACATAGCTTCCCCAAGCTTGTGGCTTTGCATATCATTAGCATCATGGGTATTCAAAGAATTCATACTAACAACATTGCAATCATGCTCATCATCCAAAGATTTAGTGCGAAACATTTTAATACATTCTTCTTCTGATATTTTGGCACAATTTTCCTTTCCATCATTCTGACAAAAGATATTAAAAAGATGAAGCGTATGAGGCAAACTTAGTTCCATTTTTTGTAGTTTTATTTTATAAACTAAACTAGTGATAAAATAAGAAACTAAAAGATTCGATTGCAAGATCTAAAGATATACCTTCAAGCGCTAACCTCCCCGGCAACGGTGCCAGAAAAGAGCTTGATGTCTACTACACAACCTTCTTCTTGTAGACGTTGTTGGGCCTCCAAGTGCAGAGGTTTGTAGGACAGTAGCAAATTTCCCTCAAGTGGATGACCTAAGGTTTATCAATCCGTGGGAGACGTAGGATGAAGATGGTCTCTCTCAAGCAACCCTGCAACCAAATAACAAAGAGTCTCTTGTGTCCCCAACACACCCAATACAATGGTAAATCGTATAGGTACACTAGTTCGGCGAAGAGATGGTGATACAAGTGCAATATGGATAGTAGATAATGGTTTTTGTAATCTGAAAATATAAAAATAGCAAGGTAACTAATGATAAAAGTGAGCACAAACGGTATTGCAATACTAGGAAACAAGGCCTAGGGTTCATACTTTCACTAGTGCAAGTTCTCTCAACAATAATAACATAATTGGATCATATAACCATCCCTCAACATGCAACAGAGAGTCACTCCAGAGTCACTAATAGCGGAGAACAAACGAAGAGATTATGGTAGGGTACGAAACCACCTCAAAGTTATCCTTTCTGATCGATCTATTCAAGAGTCCGTAGTAAAATAACACGAATCTATTCCTGCCGTTCAATCTATCATAGAGTTCGTACTAGAATAACACCTTAAGACACAAATCAACCAAAACCCTAATGTCACCTAGATACTCCAATGTCACCTCAAGTATCCGTGGGTATGATTATACGATATGCATCACACAATCTCAAATTCATCGATTCAACCAACACAAAGAACTTCAAAGAGTGCCCCAAAGTTTCTACCAGAGAGTCAAGACAAAAACGTGTGCCAACCCCTATGAATAAGTTCACGAGGTCAAGTAACTTGCAAGTTGATCACCAAAACATACATCAAGTGGATCACATGATATCCCATTGTCACCACAGATAAGCACGTGCAAGACATACATCAAGTGTTCTCAAATCCTTAAGCGCGCCTCCCTGCCTCGTGGCCACCTCGAAGCTTCCCTGACGTCTACTCCAAGTCTCCTGGATTGCTTCCGTTCCAAAAATAACTCTCCCGAAGGTTTCATTCCGTTTGGACTCCGTTTGATATTCCTTTTCTTCGAAACACTGAAATAGGCAAGAAAACGACAATTTGAGTTGGGACTCCGGTTAATAGGTTAGTCCCAAAAATAATATAAAAGTGTATAATAAAGCCCATAAACATCCAAAACAGAAAATATAATAGCATGGAACAATCAAAAATTATAGATACGTTGGAGACGTATCAACCGGCAAGTCTCTTTACTCATTCCGTAATACATCATCCCGCAACTAACTCATTATTTACAATGCTTGCAAGGCTTATAGTGATGTGCATTACCGAGTGGGCCCAGAGATACCTCTCCGACAATCGGAGTGACAAATCCTAATCTCGAAATACGCCAACTCAACAAGTACCTTCGGAGACACCTGTAGAGCACCTTTATAATCACCCACTTATGTTGTGACGTTTGGTAGCACACAAAGTGTTCCTCCGGTAAACGGCAGTTGCATAATCTCATAGTCATAGGAACATGTATAAGTCATGAAGAAAGCAATAGCAACATACTAAACGATCAAGTGCTAAGCTAACGGAATGGGTCAAGTCAATCACATCATTCTCCTAATGATGTGATCTCGTTAATCAAATAACAACTCATGTCTATGGCTAGGAAACATAACCATCTTTGATAAACGAGCTAGTCAAGTAGAGGCATACTAGTGACACTCATTATTAAACATTTATCATGATATAAGGAAATAAATAATAACTTTATTATTGCCTCTAGGGCATATTTCCTTCAGTCTCCCACTTGCACTAGAGTCAATAATCTAGATTACACAATAATGATTCTCACACCCATGGAGCCTTGGTGCTGATCATGTTTTTCTCGTGGAAGAGGCTTAGTCAACGGGTCTGCAACATTCAAATCTGTATGTATCTTGCAAATCTCTATGTCTCCCACCTAGACTTGATCCCGGATGGAGTTGAAGCGTCTCTTGATGTGCTTGGTTCTCTTGTGATATCTGGATTCCTTTGCCAAGGCAATTGCACCAGTATTGTCACAAAAGATTTTCATTGGACCCGATGCACTAGGTATGACACCTAGATCGGATATGAACTCCTTCATCTAGACTCCTTCATTCGCTGCTTCCGAAGTAGCAATGTACTCCGCTTCACATGTAGATCCCGCCACGACGCTCTGTTTAGAACTGCTCCAACTGACAGCTCCACCGTTTAATATAAACACGTATCCGATTTGCGATTTAGAATCGTCTGGATCAGTGTCAAAGCTTGCATCAACGTAACCATTTATGATGAGCTCTTTGTCACCTCCATAAACGAGAAACATATCCTTAGTCCTTTTCAGGTATTTCAGGATGTTCTTGACCGCTGTCCAGTGATCCACTCCTTGATTACTTTGGTACCTCCCTGCTAAACTAATAGCAAGGCACACATCAGGTCCGGTACACAGCATTGCATACATGATAGAGCCTATGGCTGAAGCATAGGGAACATCTTTCATTTTCTCTCTATCTTCTGCAGTGGTCGGGCATTGAGTATTACTCAACTTCACACCTTGTAACACAGGCAAGAACCCTTTCTTTGCCTGATCCATTTTGAACTTCTTCAAAACTTTGTCAAGGTATTTGCTTTGTGAAAGTCCAATTAAGCGTCTTGATCTATCTCTATAGATCTTGATGCCCAATATGTAAGCAGCTTCACCAAGGTCTTTCATTGAAAAACTCTTATTCAAGTATCCTTTTATGCTATCCAGAAATTCTATATCATTTCCAATCAACAATATGTCATCCACATATAATATTAGAAATGCTACAGAGCTCCCACTCACTTTCTTGTAAATACAGGCTTCTCCAAAAGTCTCTATAAAACCATATGCTTTGATCACACTATCAAAACGTTTATTCCAACTCCGAGAGGCTTGCACCAGTCCATAAATGGATCGCTGGAGCTTGCACACTTTGTTAGCACCTTTTGGATCGATAAAACCTTCAGGTTGCATCATATACAACTCTTCTTCCAGAAATCCATTCAGGAATGCAGTCTTTACAGCCATTTGGCAAATTTCATAATCATAAAATGCGGTAATAGCTAACATGATTCGGATGGACTTAAGCATCGCTACTGGTGAGAAGGTCTCATCGTATCCAACTCATTGAACTTGTCGAAAACCTTTTGCAACAAGTCAAGCTTTGTAGACAGTAACATTATCATCAGCGTCTGTCTTCTTCTTGAAGATCCATTTATTTTCGATGGCCTGCCGATCATCGGGCAAGTCAACCAAAGTCCACACTTTATTCTCATACATGGATCCCATCTCAGATTTCATGGCCTCAAGCCATTTTGCGGAATATGGGCTCATCATCGCTTCCTCATAGTTCGTAGGTTCGTCATGGTCAAGTAACATGACCTCCAGAACAGGACTACCGTACCACTCTGGTGCGGATCTTGCTCTGGTTGACCTACGAGGTTCGTTTGTAACTTGATATGAAGTTTCATGATCATCATCATTGGTTTCCTCACTAATTGGTGTAGGTGTCACAGGAACCAGTTCCTGTGATGAACTACTTTCCAATAAGGGAGCAGGTACAGTTACCTCATCAAGTTCTACTTTCCTCCCACTCACTTCTTTCGAGAGAAACTCCTTCTCTAGAAAGGATCCATTCTTAGCAACGGATGTCTTGCCTTCGGATCTGTGATAGAAGGTGTACCCAATAGTTTCCTTTGGGTATCCTATGAAGACACATTTCTCTGATTTGGGTTCAAGCTTATCAGGTTGAAGCTTTTTCACATAAGCATCGTAACCCCAAACTTTAAGAAACGACAACTTTGGTTTCTTGCCAAACCATAGTTCATAAGGTGTCGTCTCAACGGATTTTGATGGTGCCCTATTTAACGTGAATGCAGTCGTCTCTAAAGCATAGCCCCAAAACGATAGCGGTAAATCAGTAAGAGACATCATAGATCGCACCATATCTAGTAAAGTACGATTACGACGTTCGGACACACCATTACGCTGTGGTGTTCCGGGTGGCGTGAGTTGTGAAACTATTCTGCATTGTTTCAAATGTAGACCAAACTCGTAACTCAAATATTCTCCTCCACGATCAGATCGTAGAAACTTTATTTTCTTGTTACGTTGATTTTCCACTTGACTCTAAAATTCTTTGAACTTTTCAAATGTTTTAGACTTATGTTTCATTAAGTAGATATACCCATATCTGCTCAAATAATCTGTGAAGGTGAGAAAATAACGATACCCGCCGTGAGCCTCAATATTCATCGGACCACATACATCAGTATGTATGATTTCCAACAAATCTGTTGCTCGCTCCATAGTTCCGGAGAACGGTGTTTTAGTCATCTTGCCCATAAGGCATGGTTCGCAAGTACCAAGTGATTCATAATCAAGTGATTCCAAAAGTCCATCAGTATGGAGTTACTTCATGCGCTTTATACCAATATGACCCAAACGACAGTGCCACAATTTTTTTTCCCGAATACGCAAGATGCGTATCATTCCATTGATAGGTTGGTGGAGAGTAAAGGGGTGAGCATCTTGGGCCTCGTACACATGAGATGGCGGGCCTAGGTGCTAGTTGAGCAGCGAGAGAGGGAGGATGCTCAGCCTCAAAGTTTACATCTTATGTTACATGAATGATCCTATCGAGCCCTTTGGCGCCGGCTCTTGCCCAGAGTTCCGCCTCCTGTTTTATGTCCTCGACAAGCTTGTTGTAGGAGGGAGCAGCATTGTCGAAGAGAGCTGCGTTGTGATGCTTCCAAAGTGCCCAAGAGGTGAGGATGATGATGGAGTTGATCCCTTTGCGGAGGCACGCTAGCACGCTGGCCGTCGTTGCCATCCACCAGTCGAAGAAGCCGGAAGTGCCATCAGGGGGAAGGACGGGTATGCAGCACCATGCCATGATTTCATGCCAAATGATGCGCGAGAAGACGCAGCCGACGAGAAGGTGGTGCAGAGTCTCGTTGTCTTGGCTGCACAGCTTGCAAATGGGGTCATGAGGAAGATTGTGGCGCGCTCTCCGGTCAGCGGTCCAACATCTATTGAGAGAGGCAAGCCAGAGGAAAATATTCGCATTGGAAGGAACCCAAGTCTTCCAGATGGGGCACCAGAATGGCGCGGTGGTGGCGCCAATGAACAGCGCGTGGTAGGTTGATCTCGCGGAGTAGTTCCCATCGGCCGTCCATTTCCAGGAGAGCGTGTCGGGTTCGTTGGAGAGCTGGATAGTTTGGAGCAGCCTCCAAAGCTCGACATATTCAATGACCACACAGGGGTGTAAGATGCTGTGGATGTTGGCGATCCAACCCCTGTTGTTGAGAGAATCGCAGACAAGGCGTTGGTTTCGGCGGCGCCTCGGGATGAGGGCAGAAAGTGTAGGTGCAATCTCGGGGATGGAGCGCCCATTGAGCCAGTGGTCCTGCCAGAACTTGCAGGTGTTGCCATTGCCGATGGTCCAGGTCGTGGAAGCACGGAAGAGCACAGAGGCCTCGTGATCGGACGGGGGTGGAGTGCCACAATTAAGTTGCACATCATTATCAACTCTGCATCTTTTGGCTTCAACATTATGAATATGTGTATCACTAGTATCGAGATTCAACAAAAATAGACCACTCTTCAAGGGTGCATGACCATAAAAGATATTACTTATATAAATAGAACAACCATTATTCTCATATTTAAATGAATAACCGTCTTGCATCAAACAAGATCCAGATATAATGTCCATGCTTAACGCTAGCACCAAATAACAATTATTTAGGTCTAAAACTAATCCCGAAGGTAGATGTAGAGGTAGCGTGCCGACGGCAATCACATCGACTTTGGAACCATTTCCCACGCGCATCGTCACCTCGTCCTTAGCCAGTCTTTTGCTTAATCCATAGTCCCTGTTTCGAGTTGCAAATATTAGCAACAGAACCAGTATCAAATACCCAGGTGCTACTGCGAGCTCTGGTAAGGTACACATCAATAACATGTATATCACATATACATTTGTTCACCTTTGTCGTGGAATTGTCACGGTAGATGTCCTAGTGTGAGGACTTAGTCGTGAGGCCAACGCATCTTTGTAGTAGCTTGAGAGGGGTTGAGCGGAATCGAGAGACGCAACAAAAGACAAGGATTTAGACAGCTTCGGGCCCCGGGAAACATCATCCGGAATAGCCCTACATGATGTTTGTGGCTAGACCTCATTATGCTCATGAGAGAGTCGCCGCATAAGCCGGCTCCCCCTTTGTGTCTAGCCCTAGAGATTGTTTCTTGTTGCTTATTGCTTGTCCCTCTTTGGGGAGCCCTGCCCCTCCTTATATAAGTTGAAGGGGCGGGTTACATGTGGAGTCATATTAGGATTAGGACTAGTCTACCTTCTAATACAAACCGGATACAAGTCCGGGTCTTAACTCCTTTTAAGGTAAATATTCTTCACGCCTTTCCTCTTAAACCGGCCCACCATTAATATAAACCGGCCTTCTAGGCCTTGGGCTTTGTCATCCGTCTGTCCCGCCCGCTAGGTTACCAGTGAGTCATAATGTTTAGGCAGGTTGCTTGTAAACCGTCTGGTCAGGGCGGGTCGCCAGTGAATCGCCAAGTGTCAACCGGGTCTTAGTTAACCGCCAAGTTCGGTCGGGTCATATTTTCGGTTGGGTCATACCGCGGGGTATATCCCCGATATTAGCCCCCAGTTTAATTTGGATTTATCCATGTTAAACTGATCCTGTAAAACAAACACAAGAACAAATTTGACAGATTATATTCCGGGTTAAGAATTCTTGTAAACCAGCACCTGATCATCCTTAATTCCTTTTCATTTCCTTCTTCTAGAAAATCCGGGTCAATAAGCCAGCTTCATACTCAATTTGCTCACATTGGTTCCTCACAGAGAAATATTGTGAAGAACAATCCACTTGAGTCGGCTTCCAAAGCACCGGTTTAAGAAATATTGGTCTTGAAATACTCATCTGATATTCAACCGGTTTGAAAATGTAGAACTTGCCGGTTTAATATTACCAAAATTGCCAGCTTGTAAATATTGATGGCACCGAGTCATAATTGTTACCGATGCCAGGTCATAATTGTTGCAGACACCGGGTCAATCTGGTTTTCTCAGAACTGAGAATTTGAAGATTTTTCTCCCTTATATCCATATTACCTATAGCTCCAAGTCTTGAGTAGAACAAAGTGACAGCTTAAGACTTGTTTCAATATAAATACTGCCACTTTTAAAGAAATCCATGTTGTTCATCCCAGTCACTAGTAAAAATTGAATACTCCATATTATGTAGCCCCCAAGTGCTGGGTTGTCATGCTTGCAGCAACCTGGGACTTGTAATTGCCTGATGCTCAAAAAACTTCAACCAGTGCATCCCCCAAGGGCCGGGTCATTATGCAATAATGAGCAGGGACTTTTGTATATAGTGATAATAACATCATGTGATTTAATCTCCACCATGGGGCTTGAACCCACGTCCACAAGGTTAAGAGCTTTGTACTCTACCAACTGAGTAGTAGACCTTTTTAATATAATGGTTTTAAGACTTGTGTACCTTGAATTGTTGACAGGAGCAATTGGTAGCCCCCAAGGGCCGGCTCATTACAATGTGATGAGTCGGGTCTTCAATAAGGTGTGCAAAAAATGACTTTGCATTAGCCCCCAAGTGTCATGGTGCATGCTTGTAGCGACATGAGACTTGCATATTTGTTGTAATCTCAACTTGAATAATGTAGCCCCCAAGTGCCGGGTCGTAAGCCTGCAGCGACTCGGGACTATTCCTTCAATAAATCATATCCATTGCTAATATAATAGCCATTGCACTAAAGCGACTTTGAAAACCTTAATCATAACACTGGTTACTGATAACCATAATAAAATCCAACCATGTTGGCTATTTGAAGATTTGAATAATATAATCCAATGATTTATGAGCGCATGATTCCAATGGCGCAATCCAAATATATACTCACGACTTATAATCCCAAGCCAGTCCAGGTTAATAAACACTGGATAATTTATCATCATATTGGCGACTTATAGTCGAAAACCAGGCCGGGTTAATAAACGCCGGTGATTTATAATCATGTTGTATTCAACCTGTTTCTGCATACAACAAGTTTAAAGTGTCCTAGCGGTTTACCGCCGGACGGGTCATAATGCCCAACATATAGCCCGGGTTTATAACCAAGGCTGCACTTAAGAATAATCACATATGAAATATATCATACCTGTGACATTGAATCACATCGTTGGTTTACCAACTTTTTGTAGTAAGGGTGATAACCCAAATTTTGAGTACTGATAACTCCTCCCATGTCTTGCCGGTTTATAGTAAAACCGTACCGGGTTGTAATAAACACTGGATTATCCATATATAATACTGGCAACTTGTAGTTGAAAGTCGAGCCGGGTCAATAAACATCGGTTTATCATAAGATATTATAAACCTCGTCAAAGGAGAAAAAACTTGGCAAATAAAAGTATAAAAAGAATATGCGAGGCTTTTCACGGGCTGCCAGGCCCAAAATTGAGGCTTTTCATGGGCTGCCAGGCCACTGAGTTAAACCATTTTACAAAGCCTTTTAAGATGGACCTCACATTAACCAATCGTCGTTTTAACTTTGACAAGTTCAGGGTCTATGAGTTTGACTTCTCAAACGTTCGGCGGGTCATACCAGGATTACCTGGACGGAGTGGCTTACTTAAAGAGGCAGGATAACACGGGGTTTTAGGTGAATTTTGGCTTCCAAGCCTTGCTTAATAGCCTATTACAAGGGTGTAGACTCTTCGTTCTTTGAGAAGCAAAGAGCCACCGAGCAATATTTTGAGTTGTGCTCAGTGGGTGCCTATGTTTGAGTTGTGCTTTTGCAACACTCTCTTTGGCCCCCAAGTGATTTCCCTGGCGGTCTTACGCCGATCAAGAGGTGTAGCTATGGATCGAATACGACCAAGCCCCCAAGTGATTTCCCTGGTGGCCTTAAGCCGATCAAGAGGTGTAGCTATGGTTCGAATACGACCAAGCCCCCAAGTGATTTTTTTATATATGGCTTTATAGGCCGGATCAATGGGTAAACAGAACTCCGCTTTGTAAACAAAGCCCCCGTGTGATCAATAATATGATAAGCCAATAAGGCAGGATACCCATGTTTGAACCGCGCATCATGGCAACAGGCCCTCTTCGGCAACCTTTAACTTTTTGCAAGAGATAAATTCTTCTTGAACCGGGATTTTTGAACCGGATATTGAGAGCGTCAGAGCTTTGCAAGAGATAGTTTCCTCTTAAACCAGATTTGAACCAGATACTAAGGGTTTCAGCGCTGTGTAGGAGACGGGATTTCCCTTAAACCGGCATTCTTCATTTTGAACCGGAAATTTTCTGATAGCCTTTAAACTTCCATCAATATGGTAGTAGCCTCCGAGACCAGGTTATCTTTCCCTCTACTACGACACATGCGCGCCTCTACATCCACAAGTATATATGTACGTACACGTTCGCGACCAGAATGACAACGCTACGTACGCTTCGACCAGGTGGGTCTCGACTGTCAGGCACTTCCTTGCGTGCGAAGATGTAGCTGGTGGGTCCCAGCAGTCAGGGGGAAACATTTTTTTTCGTGAAATATGGTGGCCCGTCCGGTGGGTTCCCGCTGTCAGGTGGAGGAATCATTATTTTGCGCGTAATAAGGAAGCACTTCCTTGCTGCGGCCATGGACCCAGTTGTCAGCCTCTCCACGTACACTCCACGTCCAATGGAAGTCTTTCCTTGACCATGTTGACCACGCCGCGCCGAGAGCACCACGGCGGTGGATGACGGCGAGGACTAGGAAGGGGACGACTCGGAGCCGGGGAAGACGCAGCAGTGGATGCCCAGGCGAAGAGGAGTACGAGGGTTCACTGGTTCGACCCCGCTGTCAGGTGTGAGGCTACTGACGCTCCAGAATAACAGGAGGTGTGGGTGAGTAGAGGGATGGCCTGGTCAGCGGTGGGAGTAGTAGGGGGCGGTGAGGCCTCCGCGGCATCACAGCCGGCCACGGGAGGCAGGAGCACGCGGCACGACCGGCGCTGGTTTGGGCGGCTGGAGCAAGAAGACCAGAGGTTGAAGAAGCACTACGGCCGTTGGATGAACATCGTACGGTAACAGGAGCTAGAATCGTTCATATTGACTAAGTTGACAAAGCCCTCCATCCCCGTCAACTTGGTAGGCCCACAAGTCAGCCTCCCACTATGCTGGGTTCCAGCTGGCAGGGGAATATTCATTTTTTGTGTGTAATAAGGAGGCACTTCCTTGCGTGCGAAGATAGTTGGTGGGTCCAACATGTCAGCGGGGGGCACGTTATTTTCGCGAAATACCGAGGCCCTTCCAGTGGGTCCCAGATGTCAGGTGGAGGAATCATTATTTTGTGCGTAATAAGGAGGCATTTCCTTGTGTGCGGCCGTGGACCCAGCTATCAGCCTCTCCACGCACAGTCTACTTCCGATGGTGTCATTCGTTGACCACGTTGACCACGCCGCGCCGAGCGCATCCAAGGTGGTGGACGACGGCGAGGCCCCGGACAACAATGAGCCGGAGATGGGAAGACGCGGGAGTAGAGTCGTAGACGGAGAGGTGTACGAGGGTTAACTGGTTCTAGTGCGGTGTGGTTCGGCAGTCGGTGGAGAAGAATAGGAGGTGTGGAGGGGTGGAGGGATGGCCTGTCCAATGGTGGAGTAGCGCTTCATAACGAAGCCTGCTAAGTAGAGCTGCTAGCAGCAGGAGGCGGGAGGTGGTCCCAGCGGCGCTGGAGGAAGAAGACAAGAGATTGAAGATGGATGCCGGTCGTTTGATGTAAATCCAACGGCTAACATGTCAGAATCATTTGTTGACTAAATTGACAACGACTTGCGTTGGCTTCGACCTATTGGCCCACATTTCGGCCTCCAAAAATGTGGCACGTATTCAACCCATTTTTTCAAAATTTACAGTCTTTTTTGCACGGTAGAATTTACAGTCAATTTGTTCTTTTTTTGAATTACAGCCATTAGCTGGGCTGGGTGAACAAATAATGCAGCGTCCATGCGGCCCATTTATTTTATTTCCTAAAAAATTACAGGCCATTTGCACTTTCTCGAAATACACGATTTTGCTCGGCTGATTCTAATTATAATGTTGGGTTGGGCCAGCAATGTTATCAAGAAATAAAAAGGGGTTGAGCATTTTGTTATAAATATATTTAAATAATAAGTGATATTATTACATTCGTCCTTAAATCTTACCAAGCTTTTGTACACAATCACTAGGATTTTCGTGCCAAAACAATCCAGGATTTTATTTGTTAAGAAATTATTTTTATAAGTTAATAAGATGTGGGATATTGTTTTCTTATATATGTAAGTATCTGTTAAATATATGATGACAATAAAAATAATATATAATATCATATAAAATAATTTAAATATATATAATATAGTTAGAAGGGAAATATAAGTTGGACCTCGCGTTCCTATTCTTATATAGAAAAATAGAACAGACCTCTGCGTTTTCTTCAAAAAAATACATAAATTGGGCTGCCAAAAATAAAACCTCGGATGGGAGGTCCATAGGCCGGTCGAGGGCCGTCATGTATCGACCGGCCTATGGACCTCCCATCCGAGGTCGTGGGCTGCGCATGTTAAAAATGAAAGCCTAGACGGGGCAGACCAAAACCACGTCCAACACTTGCCAAAACTTCGTCTCCCGTTTTCTCTGTGTTTCGCACACTCGACATTGTGTGTGCATTTTGACTGTGCATCATATGAAGATGTGTTATGCATGAATGTTGATCAGCATGATGTTAACTGGCTGGTAGTTCCATTTTCGACCATGAATAAAACTTCCAACATGATGTTAACCCTGTTTGAAAAGGCCGTGTTAATATAAATGCTCTTCCTCTGAAAGTTGCAGTTTCTTATCTGAAACTGAACTTGCAGTTTCTTATTTGAAACTGAAACTTGCAGTTTCTTCTCTGAGAATCACATTGTCTGCACTTTTATACTTCTATGAAACTACATTTTTTAAGTGCTAAAAATAGATCTCTAGAATTCATAAAATACTTCATATGCTCAATACTGCAAATCTGAAATTCAAAAGACATTCATATCTGAAAGTACTCTCAAAATACACAACACAAAACACAATTCACAACCTGCAAATACTGACAACCCTAAGCTCCTCCTGACAATTCACAACTTGCCCGACTATTGGGCTAGGGGGGGGCAGCCCCCTCCTATTCCTCGGCGGCAGACAGCCGCCCCATGAGATGATGTGAACGGCGAGGGGACGATGGCGGGGAAGCGTCATTGGGCCAACTTCTTTTCTCCTCTTGCGGTTGGGTTCGGTCGACGAAGACTCCATCGGCTCACTCTGGCAGGACACCCTCACAAACGGCACCCTGTAGATGCTCGATCCTTCAATCTCTGGTGGATGCTCCATCTGGGATCGATACTCCCACCACCGCTCCCTCACGATTGGATTCGGTGAATCTGTTTGCTCCATGGCCCAGAGGAGCAGCTCTATGTACTCCGGCATGACTCCCTCCGGGAGTATCGCCGCCTTTTCGCTCTGTTGCAGATATTTGGCCATGGATGTCGCCGTCGCCGCTAGTTGGTCCTTGTTGTCAAACCAAGACTGTATCTCCAACATCCTAGCTATCTTCACACGGTCGCCGTCTGCGATCCTCACGTATCGGTTGTACTCCTCCATCGATCTACTTCTCCACAGCACCTTCACTCGCCGGCGGTGGTATTTGAATGGAAGAGGAGAGGAGCAGCGCTGGTTTTGGATTAGAACGGGAGAGGAGCGACGCTGGTTTTGGACTGGAACAGGAGAGGAGGGGTGGTGGTTTTGAAATGGAAGAGGAGAGGAGTGGCGCTGCATTTAGATTGGAACAGGAGAGGAGCGGCGGTGGTTTAAGAGGAGAAGAGCGGAAGAGCGGCGCTGGTCTTGGAAGTATTTTTTTGTTGTTTTGCGTATTTTGGGTCAAAGTTTGACCACGTACTGTATTTGACAAGCAAAATGTGAATGCATGTCACCAAAAATTGTATCATTTGGTTCGTATCTAAATGTACTTTCAAATTATATTATTTTTGCAACGTATAACATATATTTTATGTGCGAAAACCATGGTCAATTATGACCCAGAATAAAAGGGAGACTAGTTAATGTGGGGTTGCTTTCTTAATTGAAGGGTAAATTGATTTTGATCTAGTCACAGCGCGTCGGCCCTCTCGTCCAATCCTAAATCGCTGCCGCACGCTCCTCTCCCTCTTCTCCATTGCAAAACCACCTCCTCTCCTCCCCATCATCTCCATTCCAAAACCACCATCTCGCCTCTCCCTCTTCTGATCTTCTCCATTGCAAAACCACCTCCTCTCCTCTCCATCATCTCCATTCCAAAACCACCGTCTCGCCTATCCCTCTTCTGATCTTCTCCATTGCAAAACCACCTCCTCATGCACGTGGCCCGGAGGCGCAGTTGTCGTCATTTTGATCTGAAGCGTCGAATTATAACAAATAACACGAAAAATGCCACATGACAAGAAATCATAACCTCGCTGCCCAAAGGAGACAACATGAATCGTGACGGACAAACTAGACGAGGAACAAAGCTCAAATTAAAGATAAACTCGTAGAAAAGGGGTCCGTCGATAGATGTCCTAATTAACATAGCCGGCTTGATCTAGATGGCAGCCGAGTAGTCACTGTTCGTGCATGTGCCCCCAATGACTAGCCCAACTCAATTGTCGCTGTTTAACCCTCGCAGTGACCCGAAGCACATGACACCTAATTTTGCGAGATGATAAGAAACCTTTTTTTAGACTTCTCACCACAACTACAGCCATGTACAACACAGCCTGCACGATATGTAGACGATAGCCAATCCAGGCGTGTCTGCTGGAGTCTGGTCACATGCATGGATGAATTGATCTTCCGTGTCTTGCAGGGATCGTCCAGGCACCAACGTAGTACAACGCTTCTCTAGTACTATCGCTCGGCTCCCTCTTCTATTAAGTCACCCGACTTGCGGGGCCGGGGAGTGTGCCTATGGTCGGTTCTCAATTGCCGTCCCACATGTGTGTGCAAATGCAATATGACGCGCATTCCATTCGGAGAGCAGCGTGCCAGACCGACCGACCGTCTGGGGTGCGACGCGAACGCGACGGGTGTGTTGTATACTCCGTACATGTGTACCACCGTTTTCTAGACACTTTGCTCCATGGCGCGGGCGCAATCCATGGATACAAAATTAGTATACTGTATACTATTTAAAAGTCGAGGGCGGGGCTTTTCCTGCGTGGTAGGCGGTAGGGCAGTTCCGCCTAGTTGGTTCGACAGAGATGCGAGAAGACGAGGGAGTAGGCTGCTGCAAACGTAGGGCTGTGTGATTTGACAGCGAGTTACTGCTGGACAGGTGGGCCCCGTGATTTGACTTGCCATTATCATTTTAACTACGGCGTTACGACCGGCGTAAGTCTCCCGATTCTTGACCTCCATTACGAAGAAAGAGATAGAGAGGAGTAAAAAAATTACACTTATAGCCAACCTTGTTGTAGTATGAGTGACTAAGTGATGACTATGTATGACATGCCAACATCAGATAGCCTAACGCACCGTGTTAAATCTCCAAGGGCGCGACCGCGCGAGCGACGCGACGGTCGTGGTAGGCGCGACCATGATACGGGCTGCTGGCAGCCCTTCGATCTGAGATCAAACGGTCGCATGCTAAGTTGCTGAAAATTTGCAAAATAACCCTCTAGGATAGGATATTCACCCATAGGTCTAGAATCACGCCATGCAACCGTTCGATCTCAGATCCAAGGGCTCTCGGAAGCCCGTATCATGGGAGAATGGAAAGCCACTACCCTGTCGTTCGCACGCTGGCAGTTCGCTCCTACTCGTCCCCGCACGTCCTTCAATACTACGGCGGTTCGCTCCTAGTCGTCCCGTCCATTCACATTACGACAGTTCCACTAATCCTAACCCTTCTCCCAAATCCATGGCGTCCCAAATCTCCACGATCGGCGGTGAGTACAAGGTTAGAACCATCACCGGCGATGAGTTCGACGTCATCTACACCCGTTCTTCCGCGATGGTGAAAGGATGCCTTTCTCGCTTCAGGTGCAAGTTCGAAAACTCAGATGATGAGTGGGTCGCTGGGCTAGATGTTGAGTACACCACAGTCCTGGGACCAGAGAAGGATCTAAAGGACGAAGAGAGGAAGAAGCCCGCCGTGATCCAGGTTTGCGTACATAACGTTTGCTTGGTCTACCACATATGCCATGCCGACGTTGAGTGCCAGGATTTTAAGAACTTCCTCAAGGACAAAACAGTGAAATTCGTTACTGTAGACTTTAAGAACGACAGGGATGTCCTGCGCCGGATAGGTCTCGTTGTAGGCAACCCCTTCGACCTCTAGAAGAATCGACTGGTGTCCTCTCGTCAGCCTTCAATGCTGACCCTAGCAGGAGCCATGGTTCATCCTTCGTATGGTAAACTGTAGAAACCTCCATACACATTTCATCGTCATGCATGGCAGCGGAATCTACTAGATATAGACCACATCCACTACGCTGCAATGGATGGCTACCTTTGCTTCAATATCTACAAGGGTTGGATGAAGAGCAACAGCCAAGTGTGCGGTTCAAGCAAAGAAGTATCGGCCAAGAGGAAGAGGGACAAGGACGAAGTCAAGGACGTGGACGAGGACTCCGAGTAAGGTGGCAGTGTCATTGCTCATGGTGGTTCTAATGCAGTGTCTACCGGAATAGTTGCAAAGTTTAATTTCAGGTGTGCTTAATTTAATTTGAGGGGTGTGTTGTGCTGAGCCCCCAGCAGAACTATGTTATGTTTCTTCTCGTTACTTTAACTCTTCAGTACGTACATACTAGTAATTCTTACATTTCATCTTTTAGTTGGTATAGTACTACCACTCGTTTCTTCACATTATATACATACAATATATATGGCCAACATCATATAGCCGGCAGTTTAGTTGTCAAAGAATTTCAGGGTGCTTATTTTGTCAAAGAATTCCAAGATGCTTAGAGGGTGCTTGGATCCAAGGGACTTATTTTAGTCTGACTAAAAATAGTCTCTTTAAGAGGCTAAAGTTCCAAGCACACCTGACTAAAGAGGGGCTAAAACTAGTCTTGAGACTAAAAAAATTTAGTCAGGGGTACCCCTACTAAAATGTGGATTAGTCCTCTCTCTACTCATTTAACTCCTCTCCTTTAACACAAGCGAGTTCTCGATTGGAGGGTTTGGAGGATAATAAATGCTCATTAACTTGATTTTAGCCTTTTTAGTATTTGGATCCAAGCATGGGTGAGGCTAGCATGTTTTAGTCCCACTACTTTTAGTCATGGGACTAAAACGTATCCAAGCACCCTCTTAGTTTTATTTGAGGGGTGGGTTGTGCTGGACACCATTATTGTGACTAGCCTTTTTAATAGTACTATATGCATAATTTGGCGACGAGCGCTCTCTATATGTACCACCTTTTTTTAATTTCAAGTTTTGCTCCATGGCGCAATCCATCGATACTACTGTTGTACAAAAGTATACATTTTTTAAAAGGCTAGAGGGCGAGGCAGTCTAGCTTGGTCGATTTCACGAGAGGCGAGGGCCTTTGTGATTTGACGGTTCATTACTGCTAGAAGGCGGGGCCTTGTGATTTGACTGCTCGTATAAATGCGCCGACGACCTGATCGAGGAGAAGCAAAGAATCGTGCGGTATACTCAAGTTTTCCATTGGAGTAGTACTGCGACGGAGGAGCATGAAACACGGCAGCCCAGTGCCATATGGCGATAAAAATGATCTAATTTGCTAGTCATCTCATTGTTAGCATTGTTCTATTCATTCGCTCAAAAAAACCATTGTTCTATTCATGCCTCGCAGAGAACGTGACACGTGCGGCGAAACATCTGAAGCAAAAGATGAAACACAGGAGCAAAAGAAGAAGGAAGATTATCACCCCAAATGATCTAATTCGCCGCGGAGTCGTAACTGCTTCTTCATCGCCTCCACGACCTCCATCTCCTTGCGTGTCTCCTCCGCCATCTTCTTCATTCTGTCCATGACGCGGGATTTCTCGATGCGGGCCTTCATCATCTGTTCCACGGCCGCATTACGTACCTTGACAGCAGCCGGGTGCTCGATGCGGAGCTTCGCCAACTCCTCCTTCTGTTCCATGATGAGGGCCTGCAGCATCTTCATCGAGGAACTACTATTCTCATGCAGCTTCTTCCAGCCGGCGTTCTTCTCCTTCAACAGGTCGATCTCGTGGCAGAGCTTCGCCTTGTCCTCCTGAAGTCGCAGGATTTCGCCGGTCGCCTTCTTCTCTGAGGCAATGCTCTTCTTCAGCAGCATCACCAAGCCGGCGGTCAACTCCCCCTGCTGATTGACCTCAGCGGGCATGTCATCGAGGCTCTCCTTCAGCAACTCCATCAAGCCTTGGATGAACTCCTTCTGCTTATTGAGGTGCTTATTGAGCTGATCGGGCATGCCGTCGAGGGATAACGACTCCAGCTCCGCCGGCTCGGCATGTTCGCCTCTGTGGCTAGGGCGCTCCTGGGAGCCATCGCCTACCCGTGAGAGATCTTCCGAGGTCTCTGCGTGGCGGCGAGCCCTCTCTTTTTTTCCACAGCCTTGGTTGTCGCTCCCTTGTTACGAGTAGTTCTCGACCTAGAGCTCTACTCACCGGCCATGGCAACGACGGACGAAGAAGAAGCACTTATGAGGAGGAAAGGTAGAGTAATTTTCGGTTAGGTAGTTCCCCTTTTTATAACCTAAGTACTAGCACTAGTACTAATACCTGCATAGTGGGAACACATTCAGGTTTGGTACGTACTAGTAGGTGTGAGCAGGCTTTCGAATGTGATGGGAACAAGGTAAAGATTAATTGATGGTTTTGGTTTCGAGGCCCGAAACGGCTCCCGAGTTTAGCGGAACATAAATTTCAAGTACTACACTGCTCAAATGCGTAAATATTATGTTACTGTCAAAAATTGGCACAAAATACGAAGGAGACCAATGGAAGTACTACTAGCAACCCACGATTTAACTACTCACGTGCACGCAGGGAGTAATAATTGGCACAAAATACGAAGGAGACCATCAATGAAGTGAACGACTTTACACGCGTCAAATTATCACATGGGGTGGATCTTGGTACAAAATTGCGTTCGCCCGTGTATCCGCGTGTGCGTGCGAGGGAATGAGTGCGTGTGTGGCATGCGCGCACATCTTCACTTCGTGCATTTACCGCCAGTATGGCTCAGGGAGGACGAGTACATTCTTCTGGAACCAGCAGCATGTCACTGTGATCAATCCACGCAAGGAGGTCGCGACAACGCCTCCACATGTGCCACGTGGCTTCATGAACTGTAAGAGAGACACTGTGTAGTGTGCCATTGGTATTCTAATTTATGTGTTTTGCACATACTCGAAGTACTAGTAAGGTACACGTGCATTCCACGCATCAGATTTTGCAACCAAATTATGAATAAATACCACACTATAGCATGTAAGCTCTGAGTCATATATGCCTGATGTAGCCCTTCGTTTAATTCTTATAGTTCATCTCATTCAAAATCAATTAGTTTTTATAAAAAAGCTAAGAACGCGGGAATAGGAAAAACATGGGATTATAGTGGAATGTCGTCTTGAATCCTACAGGATTGTACGAGTGTTTGATTGTGCATAGAAAAAACGCAGAATTCTTTCAAAGAGGTTTGAGTGGATGGGATGTTTCCTATGAAATCTAGTGCAAATGAATCATATGGAAAAATTCCTATGGTTTACAATCCTACGAATTAAACAACCAAGATAGGAAAAATTCCTAATGATTAGAATCCTCCAAAATTCCTTTGAGAATCCTTTGAATCAAAGAAGCCCTTAATCTATTTTATGATTCATGGAATTGTGCGTTGTACAGCATAAAGTAAAAACAAATAATGGCAATTCAACTAGAAAAAAGTTTGGGCAGTTATGATACAGAAGATTCTAGAACAAAAGAGAACCACTGTTGTTTTGAGGTTTGTGCATTATGCTTAAGTTCAACCATGGAATCTGCTAGATTGTACATGTGGCAAAATCCGGTGGGGGCTAGAAGATGGTGCGAGGGGCCGAGTGGAGGGAGACTATGAAGGAATGCACAGGTGCGAGATCGATATTTAGAGAGAGGGGGCGAACACATGCGCTGTTGCGCGCAGTGGCGGAGCCATGAAAAATAAATGAGCTAGGGGGCCAAGCATTGCTAATCCTTTACGAGGAGGGTCAATTCATGAACTTAAACCATTTTTAGCAGCAATTGTCTAATGATCACATTCATATTAGCCTCGATATATAGTGATGTTAGGGGGGAGGGGGCAGGGCCCTTACTGCCCCCTATCTTCGCCATTCTGCACGCGTCTAAGAGATGAAGCGGAAGGCATGGATGATGAGAGGGGGGCGTTGGATATATAATTAATGTGGGTGTATTAGCTATATATGTTAATCCTATATAGAGAGGTATAGATTGATCGATGTGGATGTGGGAAAGAGGGTGAGACCTCACTGGATATATCGATTGATCGGTTTGTGTGGAAAACTATGAAAGACCTGGCTATATACACACATACATAAAGGAACATCGATCGTTGCGCATGCATGCATGAGAGATAAAGAATGTCCGATATGATGGAGAGGGGGATGTGTGTGGGTGTGTGCCTTCATGGGAGACCGACCTGAAGAAAAAGATTGCATGCGTGCGATGGATAATGCCGACTGGTAGTGTGTGTGCATGCATGCACGAGAGAAAGTTAGTGGTACAATTATAAAGAGAAGACTACTGTGTGGGTGTAAAAGAATAGGTGAGGTCATAATCAATGTAAAGTTGAATTCAAATATTTGAATAAGAGATCTTGATGTTTGAAACCCATGCATGCATGAATATAACGGACATCTGCACGGTGTGGTTTGGAAACGAGCATGTTGTAATGTATACACATTGAACAAGGTCAGATTGATTTGAATTTGAGATACCGATGGCAGACATCATTTGGCCACGTCGCATCCGTGCATGGACACACTATTCTAATTGGAGATGATGGGCGGCTTTCGCATCACATATCTATATCTATACCCCTATATATATATATATTATATTATATATATTTTTTATATTGTGTGCGGGTAACTTTAACTTTGAAAGATGGTCATTGGATGAGGCGAATCCGATGGTCCAAAGATGGCAAATTTGAGCACTACTGGCCGTTGGATATCATCTAGATTCCACCAGATTTCGCCACATGTATAATCTAGAAGACTCCATGGTTGAACTTAAGCATAATGCACAAACATCAAAACACAAGCACTTCTTATTTGTTCTAGAATCTTCCATATCAGAATTGCTCAAATTTTTTTCTACGTGATTTGCCATTATTTGTTTTTACTTTATGTCTTACGACGCACAATTCCATGAATCTTAAAATAGATTAGCTTTCTTATAAAAACTAGATGATTTTGAATGAAATGAACTATAGGAATTAAACGAACATCTACATCATGCATATATGACTCAAAGCTTGCATGCTATAATGTGGTATTTATTCATAATTTGGTTGCCAAATCTCATGCGTGCAATGCACGTGTACCTTACTCTAGTCTAAATGGTGTTTGTGTGTGTGTGTTGTGCGTGTTGAGGTGCAAATTGTCTTTTTCTTGGTACACGTTAAGCCTGTTCTTCCGAAATTTCAAGCCGCGCCTTGTTATGCCAAAAATTCAAGCTAGCGTCTCTGTCTATCGTGCTGCGAAACTCCCGCCTCTTCAACACGCGCCTTGTTAGCCCGAAATATTTAAGATATATCTTTGTCTCGCTGTGCTCCGACAACTCCCTCCATCTCAACCCGCGCCTTGCTATTCTGAAATTACAACGCGCGCGAAAACTCCCACCTCCTGTGAAATCCCGACATGCGAAATGCCCGTGGTACCCCTGAACCGAAAAAACCGCCTCAAATCAGTGGGGGTACTTTCGTAACTTACCCCACATTTCGGACAAGCGCGTCTCTAAGCCATGGTTCTCCACTGCCATCCAATCCGCCCACCCATTCGTACACCGAGGCCGCGAAAACCCACGACGAAACCCCACACCCTGCTCCGTCCGCCACCCAGCCGGAGCCTCTTCCCCGACGACGTCGTCCACAGCAACACCTCGACGTCCCTCATCCACCGTACCGGATGAGGATCCGTCGTCGATCTCATCGTCCCGCCGGTTCAGCCACCCCGTCCTCCACCTCCAAGGAGCTGCCCCAATGTTCCCCTCGTCTTTCGCGCCACCTCCATTCCCACACCGCCGTCTTCACCTGCACCACCGAAAGAGCATCATCATCACCGTTTCCTCGGATGAAGCTGCGGCCTAATCAGCGCCACCAAAGAGGTTGTACACTAATCGCCGCATTTTCTTCTTGATTCGATCACACGGTGCTGCCGGCGCTCGGTCCCAAGCCGACACGGCGCGGCTCCATCCACGGCGGCATCGCCGGCCACTTCTTCCACGGCTCGCTCCCTCGGCGGTGACGTCCACATCAGTAGGAGCTGCTGCTGCATTAGCTCTCGCTCATGCTGCTGCTCTGCTCTTGCTCTTGGTCCCCTGCCTGGTCTGCTCTTGCTATTGCTCTTACTCGCGCTGCTGCTCTCGCTCTTGCTCTTTCTTGCGATGCTGCTCCGATTTAGCTACACTTCAGTTGACTGAATCAACTTTTGGGTCAGTCAATTTTCAGGGGGTGGGGGGGCTCGCCGGGGTGAAGGAAGAACCAGCTGCATCGGGGAGGGGGGGCTCGCCGGAGAGGTACCCCACTATCTATCTTAGGGTTCAGGATGGGGCGGTGGTCGCCGGCGGTGGCAGGGCGTTGGCGGGGCGGTGGCATGGGGATCGTTGTAGAAAAAGCTTGGCACGAGGAGCCCTAGAGGGATGGCCGGGGCGGCGGCGGACCGGTGGTGGGGAGTGTTTTCGGGGCGGGCGGGGCGGCGCACCGCCGGCCACGGGCGGCGGGGGGGCTGTTGTTTGGCCGGTGGTGGCTGGCGGCTCAAGGGGGTGGAGGTTGAAGATGAACCGCAGGCCCTTGATTTCGTATCCAACGGCTGCAAAATCGACTGACCATAGATGAAAAAGTCGGTCGACCGACGTGTAGCCTCACCTTGCTAGTGCGTTCAGTTTCGACAGCAAAATTCAGTTTCGACAGCAAAATTCAGTTTCGACAGTTAAGTTCAGTTTCGACAGTTAAGTTCAGTTTCGACAGTTAAGTTCAGTTTCGACAGTTAAGTTCAGTTTTGACAGTTAAATTCAGATTCGACAGTTAAGTTCAGAGATGAGCGGCTGATGTATTTTACATATAGCACTTTTTGGTTATGTATTTTACGTCATGTATTGGAGATGCTATTAGAATTCCACTCGGGTTAACGTTGTTCGTTGTCTCTCTTGTCCTGCTTCAGCCTCGGCGTCGTATAATTCACCGGAGCTGCTCCAACGACGAAACCCTCCATCACAGCGGAGCAGTACCTCGGGCTCCATCTCCAGAAGCCTAAGATCTTCTTCCCCTCCTCTGACAGCCAAGTCAGCCGGAGCATCCTCACCGGCCAACCCAATCACGCTGAGATCGACATGGCTTCGCCAAAGAGGTTGTACACTTGTTGCATCTCTTTTTTACTCTACATGTTATATATATTGTCCACTGAGCACTCGTAGTAACGGGAAATACGATTATTTTATCCTACTATATGACAAGCAATGAGTTACCAAGAAACTTAGCTATCCATGATGGACTCTCTTGAACGCCATCATTATTCATCTCTGCGCGTTTGAGCTGTGCATTTGTCGATGGGCCTGGGAGTTGAGCTAGTATGGCAGTGGCCTGGGTCCAAAGTAATAGAAGTAGCAAAAAAACATTTTTTTAGTGTAGGATTTTCCTTGCTCAAGCCTGCCTACTAGAATCGCCAGTGCTTGAAAGGAAAAGTGAATGAAAAACATCGGAATTGGAAAGTTTCCTATGGTGCTACTTTTCATGAATTTGGTGCAAAGGAATGGAGCAAAGGAAAACTGTAGGATTTGTTCCTTTAGTGTCTCCTTGAAAGAAAAACCGTAGGAATTCTAATTTCCACTTCTCCTCCTTTTCATATTCCTATTCATCAAGCACAAGACTAAGAGATAGTAGCATAATAGCATTATAACCATACATTTTCTTGTGGTTTGACTTAATCTCACCATGCTTTTTTGCATCCTGTGATCTTCCAATTGTTGTGAATCAAACACCCAGATTGGCAGAAATCTTGTGTTTTTAAATTCTCTGTTTTGCACGTGCATTCCTATCCTATTCATGTCTATTTCCTATCCCTGCATTGTTAGAATCCTCAAATTCAAACAAGCCCTTACTCAATTACTTCTGTTACAGATATGTGTCAAAGAAAACCTTGTGTGGTTTGTCCTGCTCCTGCGGCGCTGTGTTCCACCCCAGCTCAGCTGCTCCAACGACGGAAGGGTTCACCACAGCGGGGATCCGCTCTCCAGACTGTCTTTCGCCGCCTCAGATCTTCTTCCCCGCCGCCGGCAGCCACGGCAACTGCATTACCATCATCAACTGAGCAGATGACCTTGAGGACTACACGGGTCCGCAAGAGAGGTCGCACTCTTCCGTGTCTGCTTACGTTATGCGTCGCTTAATATGATGACATGCTACATTATCGTCGTGTTCACCTATTAGACTCTGAGTTAGGTCCAAATTAATGCTGAAACTTGAGTTTTTAAATGGTTGTGGGGTACATATTGGGGCAGCAATCAGTACTATCTGTCTACTATCTGGTTAATCTCCGATGTCTACTATGAGTTTCATGTTGGGTGCAAACAAACATTAAAGGATCCATTATCTGTATTTTTTAACTAAAGCTATTATCTGCCTACTATCATTGGTTTTGGGTCTATCCACAGTTTTCTACCATCACTCTGGATTTGTGCATGCACTCCTTACATAATCTCACTATGTTTTATTCCTATGCATGCCATTTATTGTACACAATGGAACTG